>NC_065510.1:40997430-41121705 GCF_006386435.1 Epinephelus moara
AACAGTGACCTACGATTAAATGCAGCAAAAATGAGGACTGGTAATGATAATAATGTGTTGGTATTAAGTGGTAGAAGTTAAGAAATGTGCCACATATCCTGGTTTAAGCCAGGTACTTACACCACTACTGCATATCACCCACTCTCAAAGGCAGCGCATTGCTCTGTGCAGATAGAGCTCTCAGAGCCCGAGTCAGGGAAAGGTGGGAGTGATGGGGTGGATCAAACCATTTTTGAGGCAAAGGGGTGCCGAGGGNAGCTCTCAGAGCCCGAGTCAGGGAAAGGTGGGAGTGATGGGGTGGATCAAACCATTTTTGAGGCAAAGGGGGGGCGGGGGTGCTGCTGTATTTTTGTTGTTAAAATATTACGTTGCAACCAAGTACTGTATGGTTTTGACACTTCTCTAGCTTGTTAAAAAGGGACATACAGTAAAAAAAAAAAATTACAAAAAATCTCTCAAATTTTAGGGGTGCTGGGATTCAATTTAGGGGTGCTTCAGCACCCCCAAAAATGGGCTAGAAACGCCTATGTCCTGAGTTATGGCCAAAAACATGTTTCGTGGGGTCACAGTGACCTGTACTGTTGACCACCAAAATCTACTCAGGTCATCCTTGAGTCTAAATGGATGTTTGTGCCAAATTTGAATTCGCATCCACAAGAATAAGACTCTTTCATGCTGCTCTAATTCTACGGAGTATTTTACCAGCTAACCAGCTAATTGTTTGGGTTTTACATCAGATTTACTGGGATGGTTCAGTCTCATCAACCTTGTTTTCTATCACAGCAAGTAGTTGTTTTTAGGAAGAAAAAAGCTTTGATTAAGTCACTGTGGACTACCTGCCCAGCATCAAATGGCTGATACAAAAAATTAGCAACTTGCTTGTGAACATGTAAAAGATTTAGCAAATGAAAAAGCCAGATATTTCCCTCAGGGGTTGGTGGAAAGAAAAACAAAGCTAAAACACTGGACAGGAGAATTATGGCCAGTTTTCAAAATTCATACATGTTATTCCTATGGTCTAAGGCAATAAAAAATGTATTAGTAAACATGAACAACTCTCCCAAATCCAAAAACTAGAGTGCTAAATCTGAAATTTGTGATGTCATAGAATATAAAGTCTGGAGCTGCTTCACAGACAATGAATGGTGAAACATGTTATATTTAACATGTTAGTGCATGGGTACATTTTCTGTTTCAGAACGGAGAACACTGCAATAGAATAGAAGATCATTTGGGTTAAAAAAAAACAAACCAAAAAAAAAAAACAGAAAGATTTTGTTGTGGGTCAAAAAATCAGGCTCCCATTCATTGTCTATGCAGCAGGTCTATTCTGTATACCCTATGACATCACAAGTTTGAGACTTCTCTGATTTCTGGCTTTGAGGAAGAGTAGCTCATGTTCACAATTATTGATTGAACTTTCCTCGGCCATGGAAATAACATGTTCAAATTCATAATTTAGGTGGTGTTTCCCTTTATATGCATCAGGTTGCCAGTGACACAACTGAAAATACTAAACATGCTAATGATGTCACAGATGGATGTATAAGAAGGACAATGTTTGCTAATTAGTTTGCTGCTTGCTTATTAATGCAGCTTTAACAATGTTGAACTTTTTTGGTCTAAAATGCATATCCCTTCGGAATAAAACTCTTCTTCGTCTCTTTTCACTATCACATTGACGATTTCTAGTCTTTCCCTCATGCTCACATCCCTTTCCATATTTATCCTCTCTTCCATTCAGGATGTCTCTGAAAAGTGCAAAGGGAGGACCAGACAGTAGACCATCCTCTGCTGCCAGGTCAGTGACATCTAACTAAATGTGGAAAATGAAGGATCAGATACACTTACAAAGTCAAATTAATTTATTTAACAGTTAAGTCATGAGGTGAGGTTGTGAGCTTTAATCCTGTACTTGTTAAGTTTCTTTTGTTTTGCACATTACATCAGTCTAAATCAAAATTTGGGGCTCCGACATAAACAAGAGACCGATCTCAAATGTCTCATATGGTAGGAATGAGAAGTTCATCAATAGAAAAAGAGATGGTCTGCCTGCTTTGGAAAGATTTGTTCATTTTTACAGAGTTTCTGGGGAAAACAATCCACGAAACCTCCAAAAATTCAAACAATTTTCTCCCATTGCGGCTGCTGTCTATCAGCTGTCTGAATCCATCTTCACTTCCTCAACAGGAGGGTCCACCCATAAGACAGGCCTCACTTCAGTGTTGACCTTTATTGTTGGTTATAAGAAATCTTTTTTAAAAGGTATTAATATTTATTTACATGACATTTAGTGCACTTTGAATTGATTAAAGCTTCTTTCTCTCCTAGCATGTCTCCACGAGTGGGGAGGGGGGCCGCCGCTGGCAGAGCGCCCGCCCCTGGGAGATTCAAAAACAAGGCTCTTCAGCTCAGCCTCTCCAAGAAATTCTGGTTATTATCATTCTCTGTTTCTAATCCACATTGATTAGGACAAGGGGAGTGGGCTGTGTAGATTTGTGCACCCAATTAGTGTCATCGATTGATACATCAGCTGCAAAACAAGCCCTCACAATTTTAAACTTGTCCTCCTACGAAACATTTCCTTCCTTTCCTTCCTTAGTGACTGATGTAGCTGCTAATGTCAGGTGATTGGACTGCTGACGTTTTTCAGTCATTTCCCTCAAACTGAGCAATTACTTCATGGGAAACAGTATGGAATAAATGACCCAAAAGGCAATTAAGTATGTTTGTTTAAGGAAGTTATGAGGGCAAATTATAGGCCTGACTTTAATGATGACAGCACTCAACACTTTGCACGCAAATGCACACTTCACAGCTCAAAGTCTTCCTCAGACCGGGGGAAGGACTCTGTTGAGGAGGAGGGACGTCGGCACAGTAAAAGGAGCCTCAGCAACAGCTCAGCGGTGGCCGCTGCCTACATCTCCTACCTCAATAAACTCTTTGGACAGGTCAGTTCAACAGCCCATTAACACTCATACTCAAATGCATGTTGTCACAGCCTTGAAGCACTTGTTGGTTAGTGGTCAGGTTACTCCAAAAACAGACACAGAGTCCTTTTCCTCATATTTACTTGTGCTTCCTCGCTTCCTCGCTCCGATGACCCAGAAATTGTGCCCCCTTTGCAGTCACAGAGGTTCTCTGATTCGGATTCTTCCAACCCCTTAAATGGACCTCAAGGAGATGAGGAGAGAGGAGGTTTGTGGAAAAGCTTAGAGTGAGGAAACACAGGTGTAGCCTACAATGAGGTCTTCTGTCAAACGGCGTGACTGCAGAGCCCCCCAAGGGCTATGGTGAGATTTTTTTTTGCCTTCTGCGACATATAATGCCGCACCTCCACATGACTCTTGAGTCACACTTTATTCTCACATTGCTCACTTTGTAGTGTCAAGTATAGGGACCTAGAGATAATACAATAGAACACAGTGACATGGTGAGATGTGATATAAATCTGTCACCTCTGGTGTGATAAATCTAACACTTTAGAATATATAGGATATAAGTGTTTTGACCTCACACAAAGCAGCAGTTTGTTTTTTATTTTACAATACAGTCCACATACACACATTCTTATGCAACTATGTGGTGTATTATTTTGCAGATTACAATAATACAAGAAAATAAAAAGTCTTAATGATTACAACAATTTCTACATCAATCAGAAGATTTAAAAGGAATATTACATTAATAAACCCCCCCCAGGTAGAGTGCACTAAGTGCACTGTGGTGATTAAATCAACCTAGAGATAACGTGCGGGCCCCCCCCCACCCCCCCCCCCCCCCCCCCCCCCACCCAATNATCAGAAGATTTAAAAGGAATATTACATTAATAAACCCCCCCCAGGTAGAGTGCACTAAGTGCACTGTGGTGATTAAATCAACCTAGAGATAACGTGCGGACCCCCCCCCACCCCACCCCCCCCACCATCGACCAATCAATTGGTTGAAGCTTAGGTACAATTTCAGTCGACCAAGATTTTCCTTGGTTGAATACAGCCCTACTTAAAGGTCCTGTTTGTGAGATTTAGTGGTATATATTGGCAGTGGAATAAAACAAGTATATTTTCTTTAGTGTATGATCACCTGAAACTAAGAATCGTTGCTTTTTGTTATCTTAAAATGAGACGTTTATATCTATATATGGAGCGGGTCCTCTTCCATGGGGTCTGCAAAGTTGTTTCCACAGTAGCCCAGAACGGACAAACCAAACACTGGCTCTAGATAGGACCATTTGCGTTTTCACACCAGTCACCGTAGATTTCCTACACACTTGGCAAACAAGAGGAGTTTCAGTTGGCTGCATTCTGCAATCTCACCGCTAGATGCCACTAAATCCCCCACACTAGACCTTTAGGACTGATGCTTTGGATCCAAGGGTTACTCATGCGGCAGCTTTGGCTCCTCCGTCCTTGTGTGTCTTCCTTGCCTCCTCTGCTTACATCTCTCCATGGGCGGGACTAAGACATGAGGAAGGAAAGTCAGTAGGCCCGTTTCCACTGAAGAAGTTCCTGGTACTATTTGGGGGGCAGGAAGTACTACAGGAACGTCCTCTCGTTCGGCCCTCTCAACCGCCGTGTCTCCACTGAGAGAGCGGAGTATTCGGCCCTCTCAACCGCCGTGTCTCCACTGAGAGAGCGGAGTACAAGGAAGGTTCCTGTGAAGTTACGGGCTGCCTCTGGATGTGACGTAATCGTTGCGCGACCATTTTGACCGGGGCGACGTAGAGATGCCGTTAGCCGATAGCGGCGTCTGTAATAACTCACTAAATGGCCTGTGAAAAAAATATTTTTTCCAGCGGATGTCTTAGTTACAACATGATTGAGCTAACTGGAGTAGTTTCATGTCGTATCCGACAACGGGAGGCTTTTAACAGATGACGTCCTGATGTTAGCTTTGCTGCTGCTGTTAGCTGTCCCTGTCAGCTGCAGCCACTGATGCTTTCTAGACATCGTGATTTCCCAAAACTGAATAAATACCACACATAGCAACACAAAACTGCTTTGCTAGCTCAATCATGTTGTAACTAAGATATCCGCCGGAAAAAATATTTTTTCACTGACCGTTTAGTGAGTTTTTTTACATGGCGGCGAAAGCTACATGAATGAGCTAATCCTCGTCTGCTGAGTTTTAAAAATGCCGGCTATTTTGTTGCTTTCTGTTGTCATCACATCCCTCCTTGAGTATATCCAATCAGCACCAAGTAATCCTCAAGCCCCAGCCAGGAGTCTTTCGGGGCCGTTCTGAGTACCTACCCTGAGGCAGGGACTTGTTTAGCCCCCGTAAAAGTTCCGGAACTCTGTCCCTCAGGGGTGGTTCCTGCAGTGGAGACACGCACCAACGGCCCCGGCCCTGTAAAATTACCCCGAAGTTCCTGCGGTGGAAACGGGCCTAGTGAGGCAGGGACACATGTTAGCATGATGAAATGAGTCCATAGTTACAGTTTCAAGTTCCTGGTTTTATAAAAAGTATCACCAGGAGCAGGTAAATGTGTCAGGAAACAGCACCTAATAAATAGCAGGTGTGCCAGCTGATTACAAAGTACATGTCATACCACGTAAATGGTTCCCTTACCCAAACACCTGTTACTGACTACAGGAAAAAAAACAGAATATTAGATGGGCATTCAAAGAGCACAGACCTCCACCAACCAAATGTTCTATCTTGCAATGTTAACAAAATTGAAAAATAATATGCCATGTAATTCTAATCCATCCAAAACTTAATTTTCTCCTCCTCGGCCAATGCTACACCCATTCACATTGTTTAATGAAAATTGAGCCAGTTGGGGTTTTTTTCCATTATCTTGCTGACAAACAGACAAACTAAACCATAACCATGCCAAGGAGGCGATAAATCCTAACATATTCCAATATTTTTATTTAATTCTAGCAATTTCTATTCCAAAATGTTCTTTTGTCCAAAGTCTGTTTGTATTTCACAATGAAATTTACCCCAATTACCATTTTATTTCAGAATGACACTTTTCATCATCATCACCAATCAAGACAAACAGGGCAGAGAAAGGGATGTGATTGGCTATCCATTCATTTAGACCAAACTGCTGGAATCAAATAAAAATGGCCAACAAAAACATAGATTTGGGTCTCCATCCTTCATGAGAATGTTAGAGTGATAGTTAGAAGAAACTGACAAAGACAGGTTGATGAAGTGGAGGTTTATAGACTGAGCCACAGCTGAGAGCAAGAACACATTGCCTTTAAAGTTACACAGAATTGAGTTGAAAAATGGATCTATTTGTTCAGCTGATTCGAAGTGGTAACTATGGATTGCAAATATAAACACTGAATGTAGCTGTTTGCACTGAACCATGACTATTGAAAAATGAATGACCTGTTGGCAAACCAGTAATTGCTCATATAGAATAGGTTAAACGATTGTGGAAAAGTCAATATTACTACCCACCTCTATTCAATCAAATATGAAACCATCTGCTCAGGACTGTGGGCTGTTACTCATCCTCTAAAAAAAAAAAAAAAAAACACAAAACATCCTTTCCAAGAATTTACTTCAGTAATTCCACTTCACAGATGATTTACTGCCTGGACACTGAGCTGGCTTCCATTAATGCCCCGGCTGTTTGGAGTGAAGCATTGGCTCTGTTTATGCCTGATACCCTGATCCCAGATTGCTGCAGGGCATCACAGAATATTTGGGAAAATGACAGCTGGAAATGCGCCAATGCAATGATCCAGCTCAATGGCACCTTCCCCATTTCTGTCCAAAACATCAGCTGATTTATATAGAGAGCACTATTTACCTATATTTAACTGTAATATAACATATAATGATTTGTTCTTGGATATACAGTGTGTCCAACCCTGGAAGCATAAGCATCGGTGTAGTCTAGAGCTTAACATTATGGGAAAATAACTGAATTATGATTGTTTAGACCAATATTGAGATTATGATTTAGTGTGCCATTTCTTTTTAAATTTGCATATCTTCCTCTATCTTCTTCCTCATCTGTATTATTCAGTGTATGCAACATTGGATACAGTCAACATATACACTGCTCTTTCATGTAGGCCAGGCCTATGTGTATGATGAAATGAGATGAATTGATGCGTAAATTGATATAAATAACGTCTTTATTTTTAATCACAGTAGAATATTATAATTTTCAAGACTTGTAAATATGTTATAAACATAATGACTTAAATCTAAAAATCAACCACAAAGCACTACAGAACAACAGGCCCGGTGTGAATGTTACTATATGAAAATAAAAATAAAGCTTACTGATCTCCAGTCAGTTACAGTATTGCAACAAATCACACAAACTAAAGTGTAACTGAATGTGGCTCGACCGATTAGGAAATATTGAGATAACTTAAGGTCCAGTTCAGTTGTAAACATGTTGTTAACGTCACCCAGAACTTGGCAAGCATCATGAACCAAATGAAACCAACACTATACTTTTATTAACATGAAACAACTTTATCGCGAAATTCCTGTCTGCCCTCAGCACATCCACCATCACGCTCTCTGTGCTGCTTGACAACAAATGCTCGCATTGAGCTGCACTTACAACAATGAAATAAGTAAATATTAGGGGTGTGACATGTCAATCTGGATGAATATAACAATTCAATGATCAACAATCCAACACCATCAATGCAAAGTGATCGATACATACTATCATCTTTCAGGGTTTTGCATGCATAGAGAATTATGCGGCAGTTGCCTCTGTCAAATTTCTTCGTCCTCATGAGAAGCACTTTTCTAACAATCGTTGCACTTGGTTTTCTGTCATTTGTAACTGCAATTGTGGCTTCATACTGATGTGGTGTAGCTATCGTAATAAGCACTGCACATTGGAAAAGGCACTGCAAAAACTGCCGAAGAGGAAGGAAAAACTGACAGTTTTTGGCTGGCCCACAGCAAAGTGGGTAGCAGTCCTATAAATGCTACAGAAAGCTGATGCGGTTATTCTTATTCTCCTTTTCTCTACTGTTTTAATACAATTTTATGTTGCAAGCTGGCACTTACAAACACGTCTGCAAACGGCAGTCAGTGTTTATGAACCCAGCTCTATGCAGTTTGGTAAAATTGTTAAGATATTCACAGATTCAACCTTCCTGAATCAACAACAAGTTTTTTTAATTTCTTTTGCACATGCGTCACCATTTCTGTCCAAGCACGCCTCCTTCCTAAATATTCAACAGTGTTAGCCACCTAGCACCAGGCGGATAATTGTGTGCAGCCAAGAAAAAGATGTTTATTAATATCAATCACAGGCCCCTGAATTGAATTAAATTGAAGTCTTATCGTTGCAGACTTTTGGATATCAGCAAATGTTGTATCGTTGTTTAAAGAATCAATATAATATCATATTGAGATGAAAGTTACGATTTTCACCCTTAGTAAACATGTGGATCACTCTTAAAGCTTGGCCATTTTCACATGGTAATACTACGAGCACTGGGTTTGTGGTAGCGTGGTAGCAGCCCTAATCTGCTCTTGTTCACGTGTCATGTGGAGCTTAGGTCAGCAAATCTGCACATGAAGCCCATTGGGCCAGGTGTTTCTGACTCTCTCTCTCAGTTGGCTAAATTGTGTAGCATTAAAAAAAAAAAAAAACAGCCTTTGCAATTTGAAAATTGTGTTCTACCACATTGTTATATCGATTTGAATTCACAAATCATACAGCTTTAGTAGTCCTTAGTAGTCCTTTAGAGAAAAGTTTGAGGTGGTGGGAGACAGAGAAGAAGACTTTGGTTGTGTCTTTGGAGAAAATGGACGTGGATCTGATCCAGGATGTTAATGAGAGCAACTTAAAACTCTGTTATTTCAAGGACAGAACTCAGAATGGCAAATATCCATTAAAATAATTGGTGGGAAATGGACAGTAATCACAAGGACTATGTTCTAACAAAACTGAAAAGGTAAAAACTTCATATGCAGAAGGTCAAAATTATTCGTCTTACAAAATATCCCTGAGTTGTCAGTATATTTGGATTACCCATGTACATACCATACATCCAGAGACACTTGGTTAGAACACATGGTCAGCCTATACAGTAAGATCTGGTGGAAAAGGCTCTGCTCTTTGAGAGAGCTGTGAAAGATTTGGAGCAGTTATTAGGCTTCTGCAGGGAGAACTACAACAAATGTAGATTTGTGGTGTAGTTGGTAGACTTGACAGGGATTGTTTGTATAATATACCCTGTGAGTTACACTGTTACATTTGTGTAAATCATTCCACTTTTTATCAAACATCATAATGTGTGTGAATTTGAGGGCAGGATGACTCAATTGTTGTCCCAACATACATGTTTTAAGTACTTGTCCCATAAAAAAATAGATTGTTTCAAATATTTTTCTGGTATTCCCTTTTATTTGTGCCCCGCTTCATAAAGTTTTATTTAAACTGTATAGTAGTGAAATGGAGGCTCAATACTCAGATCAAGGGACTTTTGCTTAGTCACTTAAAGGGATAGTGCACCCAAAAATGAAAATACAGCCATTATCTACTCACCCATATGCCGAGGGAGGCTCAGGTGAAGTTTTAGAGTCCTCACATCACTTGTGGAGATCCAAGGGGAGAGTGGGTAACAGCACAACTCCACCTAATGCAGGCTGACGGTGCCCCAGATTAAAACGTCCAAAAACACATAATTGAATCCACAAAATATCTCCATACTGCTCATCCGTAGTGATCCAAGTTTTCTGAAGCCTCGACATAAAAAGTTGTTTGGAAAAACGTCATTTGAACTCTGTTTTTAGCCTCATTGTAGCCTGCAGCTCTAACTGCCTCTCTGTACAACGCGCTCATGTGTGTGCGCTTGCGCGAGACTGTGAGACATGGGCACCACGTTCATGTGTGTTCATGTGCTTTCACTGGTCTCGCTGGACACTTGGATCACTACGGACGAGCAGTATGGAGATATTTTGTGGTTTCAATTATGTGTTTTTGGACGTTTTAATCTGGGGCACCGTCAGCCTGCATTAGGTGGAGTTGTGTTGCTACCCCCTCTCCCCTGGGATCTCCGCAAGTGTTGTGAGGACTCTAAAACTTCACCTGAGCCTCCCTCGGCATATGGGTGAGCAGATAATGGCTGAATTTTCATTTTTGGGTGCACTATCCCTTTAAATTCCTTGTTTATTTATTGTGGTCCCTAATAGGTGTTAAAATTCTTTTTCTCAGGGATGCACCAATTTATCAGCCAAACATTGGTATTGGCCGATATTTGCCATGTTGACTGCCATTGGTCCATTGGCAAAAAAGATGACACTCACCAATGGCAGTGGCCAATGTTTTTGTGTTGTGTCACATCAATTTTGTACAGTTCAGAAAGCAGGGCTCCAGACTAACGGCATACTGTCAGTCAGGGGACGATAGAAAGCATTTTTGAGAAATTTTCCCCGGGACACCTTCAGGAAGAACAGACGCAGTAAACTCATTTTTGATGGGTCAGAGGACGCACCCTATTTCTTTTACTGATAATCCTACATTCTGAACAAGAAATGTTCATTGAACGAGCGGAGTCAGTTAACTAGCAACCAGCAACCAGAACTAACAGCTAACAGGGGTTGCATAGAGTTACATTATGATGCGTTCAAACTCTCTGTAGTAAAAATGAGCATAAGGCGAAGGTAAATTATTAAGTCCTTGTGATATGTTCACATGTAATCTTGTAAAATGTAAGTTTTTGGCGAGAAAGTTGAATAAATATGTTTATGATGATGTTTTCACAGCAATATAGAATAGATATTAGAGAGAAAATTATGAAATGTATATTGATATAAGATGTATATTGTTTTTTTATGTGAAGGAAGATTATTTTAAACATTTCACAAATTTGTATGATTGAATTTATGTTCATTCAATGATAGTGTAATGGCAGACAGCCACAGTCATTACAGTTTTTTGACGTAATGACTTCTTTGTTTCCCTGGCACAAAAAGGGGAATAAATAAAAAATAAATAAACAACAAAAAAAAACCATCAGTATTGGCAATCAGCCAAATTGTTATTGTAAACATTGGTATTTGATAATTAATTGGTCGTACTTATCTTGGGTGTCCACCTTGAAACTGTGCTGATTGTATAGATCTTCTGTGCTATAGAGGGGACAGTGGGTGTGAAGCATCCATGTTTTTACAGACATGGATGTAAACTGAGACACTTGGCTGGTGTGTGGTGGCATACAACAGGGGACTGGGATGAGACCTTATTATCAAGCAGAGCCAAAGGCTTTTCCATAAATGCCTTCATCACAGGAGAGGGATTGACTGTAAAAGATGGTAACAACATAAGAGAAATCTACACTAAGGGGAGCTGTGTGCCTATGAACATTTAAATATGTTTGATAACTAGATCTCTTAATAATTAATGGAACCATTTCATTGTTTTCAAGCAGTTTCTAGGAAATGAAAACTGCTTCACAGTGACCTTGGGCTACTGTAGGCTGCACTTCCACATCCTCCTGTGAGTTACTACCTCACCTGCCACAACCAATCTGCCTTGTTTTACTGTGACAGTCCCTGGTTTGAATTTACTAGTAGCCAGGTAGAGAGGTCTGCATCGTATCTACAGGACAGAGGACACACTGTTTTGGCTGCTGCCTTGACACTGAAGCAGGGAGACCATCCATCCCTCAGCAGTCCTAATCCCTGCCTCAACACAAGTATTAATAACCCCCTTAGCAAGGTTCACTGTCAGCCCTCATTAGATCCGACCGGAGAAGGGGCCGGGAGAAACAAATAGCTAAAGAAAAACAATTGATGCATTTACATGTTAGAACCTCAGCGTAGAACAGATGGAAGTGAGGCAGAATCATCCGCACCCATCCATGAGCATCATGTGCATACCGTAACTGTATTTTTAAGCGTATTCTCTACCTGAGGACCATATGTGTGTGTCACGTACCTTTTCTGTATCCATGTGTCATGCTTACAAGCAGTGGGCGGCTCAATGGACCATGTGAAGGCAGGCAGAATGAAATTAACTGTTAATGGGCTCGTTCTGACGGATGAATCTAGACTCTGCGTGGCATGCTGTCTAATCCTTTCTGGATGAAAAAAAATCAAATTAATGTGTTGACCTTGCTATCTAAATATGCCCTTGTGGGCTGAAGGATCCTGTGCAGAGTAAACAGTGCTATTAGACTCTTGGCAACAGAGTTTTTATGCTGCAGCATCAAAAATCATATTAAAACTTAAGAGGTTTATATAAACAGTTTTAGTATTTGAGGCAGAGTACACGTGTAGTGAGGTAACTCTTTGATGCAACCCCATCTTGGCATTGCATTTGAGTTTCGACTCTGTTGGCAATATTATACAGTGAATAATCATTTGAACGGCTGCCATGCGGAGCAGCTTCCAAATAAACTATGGGGGCCTCTCCTTTTCCTGAAGCTATTGTGCACTTGAGCAGGATGACCTTGTATGATTTATGTATTAGCCACCCTGAGTGCCAACACGTATTAGGAGGAAAATATTGCACTTCTCTTTGCATTTCAGTGCCACTGCTTCTCTGATTTGCCTTTTTATCTCTCACTTTTCCAGGAGTAAAAAAGAGCAACTGAAGGTTGAAAAATGATTTTCTTTAATCAAAGTTGCAATGAAGTAATAGAAATAGACACTTGATTAAAGCAAATGGTCCTACGTAAATATGTGAAAGCATACAACTAAGGTGAGGTGAGCACATTAAATAGACTTGAGGATCAAAGGTAAAACACTTCATACTGATGCACTCAAACTATTCTAACATTCAAGGGTATCTATCTCCTCTTTATGATACATATTTTTCGAGTTATTTTCATAGAACCTTTCATGTAGTTGCTATAGAAATCAGAAGCATGTGACAAGATAAAATGGGCAAAATTTCTCTTAGAAATACAGCTGAATAATAGTAAAGCCTAACATAATAGAAACACCAGAACTCTGCATGGACACATATAATGTGTTGTTTCCACCTCTGCTACTGTGTCTTTATCTCAGCGCTATTCAGCCTCAGTATTTTCCTTACTATGTGAAAGTAAGGAAAAACAAACCCACAGCAGATTTGTGCTCACAATAAATAAGAGCTTTCATAAGCTTGTGTGTCAGTCTTGTTTCTTTGAACTTATAGCTATCCTCAGGCTGGTGCGGTCTTTGTGCTAAGCGATATCTCCATATGTCAGGCTTGGTTGCTCTATATGAAGATGACTGAGTTTGCATGTTTCTCGCTTTCCCTGTGGATGTGATGATGCTTCGGTAGAAGAGTTGCACATTGTGAGCAAGCCTTAGAGTCAACATGCTGTTTGCATAAGCACAGTCTTTTTTTTTTTAAAGGCAGGAGTGATTAGATAATTAATTTCATTTCATGATCTTTCAATATCCAAGCTTTACATATGTAAATTCAAATCAGTACATGTTTACAGACATGCTAATTAGAACATTGTTTCAAGGACAGATGCACATGAGTTGCCAATGTGGTTTGTTTGTGTATGAGCATATTTATGCAGTGCTGGACCTAAGACATTCAGCACCTGTGACAAGCTTCCGCTTTTTGAAAAAAAAAAAAAAAAGATCACACATAAGACAACATTGCTGTCAGCTGCCTCCCTTAACCAGTCAAATTGCAGTTTACACCCAAGTCTGTCCAGACTCGTATGTAGCCATGACATTTGACAGTGGTTTAAATATATATGTTGCTGCAAAGGGGCTACAAATTCTAAAACGTGGATGCTTCACACACATCCTGACCTTGACCTTTAACCACCGAAATCCAATCAATTCATTGGACTGAAATGCTCTTTGAACATTTGTGCCAAATTAGAAGAAATTCTCTCATGGTGTTCTTGAGATATCGCCTAGAGAGAATGAGATTGATGCAGGGTCACAGTGACCTTGACCTTTGACTACCGCTATCGAATCAGTTCATCCTCGAGTCCAAGTGAATGTTTGTGCCAAATTTAAAGAAATTCCCTAAAGGCGTTCTTGAGATATCACGTTCAAAAGAATGCAACAGACAAGGTCACGGTGACCTTGACCTTTGATCTATGACCACCAAAAATCAGTTCATCATTGAGTCCAAGTGGATATTTGTGTCAAATATGAAGAAATTCCCTTGAGGCGTTCTCGAGATATCAGGTTCACAAGGATGGGATGTACCCACAGACAGACACAATGCCTCTGGCCATGGCTATTGCTGGCGCAGGGTCTTTTTCACCTGAATATAGTGCATCTCCTAGAAGCAAAGTATAAATAAAATTGTACCCAGAATCTAGGCTGACTAAATATAAATATGCTATTACAGAATGTCACAATTCAGGCCTGTACAGAAAAAGCACCAAATAGTGCTCAGATTTTTGGCAAGAAACACAAGCTTGTCAACATTTTTTGATAGATAAGTGAAGGCATGCAGGTCACTATATTTCCCCCACTGCTAAAGACCCTCTCTGAGGGGGAGGGTGTTCTTGAGATATCACATTCACAAGAATGAGAAGGAAAAGGTCACAGTGCTTTGACCTCTGACCCCCAAAATCTAATCAGTTCTTCTGTGATTCCAAGTGGACGTTTGTGCCAAATCAGAGGACGTTCCCTCTACGACCTCTTGAGATATTGCATTCATGACAATAGGACAAACAGAGGACCTGATGGAAGGCTGGACAACCCAAAAACATTATGCCTCTGGACAGGGCTGTCGGGGGCGAGGGGCATAAATTGGGGGGGGCTTGGGGCCCCTTCCCTGGGTGGCACCGCCGCTGCATTTATGGCCAACTTATCTTTTTAAACTAAAATTTGGGGTGTATATCTTGCCTGAGGATACGCATTTGTACAGTATTGCAACTTTGGTCATCATATTATAATATGTATTTAGCAACATCATCTGTCTGCAACCACTGGAATATGTTAATATATTGCTATTTAAAGCCCTTAGCGCACCTAAATCATACTGCAATCAATTACTCTTAATGACCGTCTATGTGAAGAGTTGGCTTCCAGCTTTGCCTCAACATTCCTGCAAACACATGAAAAGGGGAGAGAACGAAGGAGGAAGAGAGGGAGAGATCACCCTGAGCAAATGTCAAAACAAGGCAGAGAATACTGAACGTTTCACACACAAGGCTTTATGCAAACGATGTCTTATGTATGCAAGTGTATACACGTGGGTATCCGTGTCTTAGTTTACATGTATCCATTCCTTTGTGAGGTTGGTGCATCTCCCTGTTACATGGTTGTGTGTGGGTGTGTGTGTTTGTATGCGCAGACTTGAGCTAATGCCGCATGTCCCACAGGAAGCTGCAGATGTGGCCTGTGTGTGTGTGTGTGTGTGTGTGTGCACGTAGGAGTGTGTGGCGGTATTGTGTCATTTTGCAAATTAGAAAGACATGTCGCAGGGTGAAATCCCATTAGAGTTTACTGTCAGCATGCGGCTGTGTTGACATGATATGCATGTTATTCTAATTTGGTAGTCAAAAACAGATTATCACTGGGATATTTCTCAGGAGAATTTGCTGTTTTAAGGCCACCCTGATTTTTCATCCCGTCCTGCGATGCTGTCTTCTAATTATTTCCACTGTTTATTTTTTTCTTCTTCTGTGCTCCACAGGAGAGAGAGCTGATGCCAGAGGAGTTAGATGGTAAGATGTTGGTGGTGTAATTACGATGCAGACGCATGATAAATTACTAGTCAATGCGCAGCTTTATCAATCGCATAGATTTTTTTGCTTCTCTTAGTGATTCATGTAAGAGACTGACCGTTTCTCAGACTGACTTGAAATGTTTGCCAAAGACTCAGAGCTACAAAATCAATTAAAACAACATAACTTGCTGTACTTAAGGGCTGGCTGCAGCTCAGTCTGTTGGAGTCAACAACTTACAGATAAGTTCAAACTTGATTCAAAGTGAAACTATCTGTGCACACACTGTGCATGCATGTGTGTTTGACTCTTGGGAGAAAATATGTTACCCTACTTTACGCTTTGTTGCTGTCATTTGTTTGTCTGTCTGTCAGAGCTCCAGGAGGCCTTTAAGGAATTTGACTACGATGCGGATGGCTTCATCCATTACAAAGACATCGCAGACTGCATGAGGACCATGGGCTACATGCCTACAGAGATGGAGCTCATCGAGATCATCCAGCAAATCAAGATGAAATGTGTGTATTTCCATCTGGTTATGTGTGTGCGTGTGTGAGTGTACAGTTTTGATTTCTTCCTGAGTGGTTAAACCATGTGTACATGATTGATGGGTCTTTCTGAAGTGAGTAGGTGTGAATGCCTGAGTAATGCGTCTGCGAGCACAAACACGTGTGCTCGTATACGTGCACATTCTTTTCTATGAGTCCGTGAGGGAGTGATGTTTGTCTTTGAAGTTGGGGACATTTGAGACATTTTAGCAGACTGATTAATGGCCCTCACAAGAGCAGGTGCAGGTGTGTACGAGTATGAGTCCGCATGGAGAAGTGTGTGTTTAGTTGAGATCTAACTTTCCTCTCACTGCTGTTAATGAGGATGTTTGTCTTTGCTGTCTTTACTGAATGATGAAGGGTAGATCTGTGTGTGGTGAGTGTTTAAGGTGAATCATCACGGCATTGATTTCTGCTGTTAGCCTGGAGAACCAGCTCCTGTAACACCTACCTTGTGTCAGAGCAAGGCCTTAAAATCTCAACTTTCAGTCTCTGCCAAGACTTTACATAAACCTTCAATGGACACACAGGACTTAGACACATGGAGCACACTACAGGTGTGATGTTTTGTAACTACACGTGTGCAGCAACCCAGTTACATTTACCTTCAATATGTGGTACACCTACACTGCATCATAACTATTTTTTAAATGTTGATGTGAAATAGCTTGCTGATTTTCTTACACATAATAAGATGGATTCATATACCACTGAAAGGGCTCACATGCTCAACATTAGATACGGACACAGACGGACAGAGCCTCCTGTCCCTATTCTGCATTCATTTTGTCTATATCTATGCATGTTTTCTGAAAGCTTACGGATACGAACAAAATGGAGCAGTACCACTGGAGGCGGTGTAGCGTGGTTCAAGTGAGATATGACCATAGGCGACGACGAATAAATTGAATGTGAATCAGTGAATCAGTAATATACTGAAAAAGTTCTCTGTCCACATGTTTGGATGTAGGTTATATAATAGCCACACAGTCCACCGCCATCTACAACGCTGCCTTTGCTTAAAGGTTCAATATTTCAACCTCCTCCACCCTCACCTCATTTGTTGTTTTGACTCTGCCCTATAATGCCATCTATTAGCTGTATCTATGCCAACATCAAGGACGCATGAAAGTATGAGGGCAGTGATGTTTACGTTTGAAACAGATGTATCTATTTTCATGCGGAAAGTATAAATGAGCCTTAAGAGAACGCAGACCTCTGCAAGGCCAAATGCCCTGTCTTGCAATGTTAACAAAAGTGAAAAATATTCTGTGTATCCATGCTGTGAATGGGATACACTCCAAAATTTAATAGGTTCTGTCTGGGCCCACGCTGCACATTTCTACCAGGTTTCATGACAATCAGGCCAGTGGGGTTTTTTTTGTAGTCCTGCTGCAAACCGAAAACATAACCTCCTCGGAGAAGGTAATAAATGAATTGCACCCTTGCTCAATTCAACTACAACCTGCTACAACCTTAGTTGTACTGAAATGACTAGCAGCTCATAGTGGCTGATGTTAAAGGGGAAGTACGCCCATTTTAAAAATCCATAAATGTTATTCCCATGGTCTCTTTTTTTTCCAGTGAAAATGAAATGCAAAAATTTCCACCTAAATCACAACTCATATCGCAATATCTGTTAAAATAATTGCATGCATATGATTTGACGGTATGATATGATATGATATGATATGATATGATATGATATGATATGATATGATATGATGGTTTGTATGATGTCCTACAAAAATGCACACGCAGTGGTTTGTAGGATATCCTGCAAATTAACGCCTCACAAATGACATTACATCCTCAACGTAAGGTTTTGTAATTATGTAAAGTTATGGAAGTAAATTTTAAGAAAAGAAACACAATAACAACGTACCTTAAAATGACTCAAAGTTAACTGACAGTTCACACCGTTCCAAACACCAGTGTCTTGGGGGAGAGTCCCGATGGAAAGTCCCGTGTTTTGTGACCAATCCACTGTTACTACCTGCCTCCTAACTGGACCGATTGGGAACGCTTTCCTCTTTACGTCCGCAGCCTTCCAAATTACGTGGGTTATGCACAAATTATTCGCTCATCAATATGTGGGATATGTATGAATTTTGGTGCATTACTTTTTGTAGGAAAATGTTCAAACAGTGCATGAGAACAGCCTGAACAACACACATCAGTGACTCTGGAACTGTGTTCTGAATCGCACACTTTGTCTTTTTACTTTCAGACGTACTGCAGCTGCCCTTACAAAGCACATACTGTTGCATGGAGTTTGCATACAATTAGGACATACTAGTTCATCAGAACTGACCCTTTGCTCATAGCTGTCACAGTCCACCTAGCTTCGTGCAGCATAGAATTAATGTGCTGATTATACACGTGCGTCACAAAAAAGTATGTACCGCTTGAATAGCCAGAAAAGCATTTTGTTCAACATACACTGTAATGCAACTGGATGCAGTCCTGATATTTTTGGCATACTGCAGTTGACAAACTATGTATTGGGACACACTCAGAGGTGGGTAGTAACACTTTACAAGTAATGCACATGACCAAAAAAGTATGTTTTCTCAGGAACAAGTACTTTTTATGTTCCTTTTTTAAAACTGTATTTCTACTCTTTACTTGAATATATATTTGAGCCAGTAATTTACTATTTCCTGACTACATTTGCCATTTATATCTTTGTTACAACTCTGCTCTAAATGTCATCAAGTATAAGGGGGAAGGTACGCGAGGAGCACCTCTACTGCAAACCAGACGGCCCGCCCAGCCATAACTTACCCCCTGCCTGTCACTAAAGCATAGTGGATATATAAAAAAAAAAAGAAAGAAAGAAAGTTTTTTTAACTACAGCAGCCTAGTGGGTCAATAAAAACACCCTGCTACCATTACAATGGACGGCAATGTAAATGAGAGTGGTTGCACACACATGTGAGCAGAGACCCACCAGCCTCTGAACTCACGGTAGCCGCAACTAACCACAGACTGTACATAAATTCATATTTAATTTCATTAATTTTTACATATACAGTCTATGCAGCTAATGGGGAATCAGCTTCATCACACATATGCTCTGTACATCACGTTTTGTGCTCTCCTTTGAAGGAAAAAATACAACCACATTAGCTTTCCTGCTAAAGTCTCCCTCTTATCTGTCTTACAAACATGCACACACGTCTCGTCCTGAACCATAGCTTGTTTAAAATGACCAAACAAACAGAGTACACTGTCAGTTTGCAGGCTAGGTAGCTAATTAGCTGCTCAGCTGCAGGTCATTAAACAGCAAATAAACTTACCTGTAAATGTCATTGGGTCCTTTTAGGTGCTGGTGTGGTCCTTACTCTTCAATATCACTGCTTATAAAACTTGTCAATAAAGCACAACTTTGTTTAGTTTGTCTCTCACTCCCAACAGGGACATGCCCCTTCATGAAAAGGAGCATATCTGATTTTTTCACAAAGCCCTTGTTTCTTACTTTAATAAATAAAATAAATTAATGAATAATAATAATAATAATAATAATAATGATTATTATCATTATCAAAAATAAATGAATAAATAAAAATACATTGTAATCTCAAAAAGGGTCTAATGTGATTTCAGTTGCACTTATTTTTTAAATCAGTTCACCAAAAATACTTTCTCACACAGGCTGTCTCTGACGGCAGGCCTTATCTAGCTTTGTTTTGTTGTTTTCCCCCTATTTGCTCAATTTTATACTCAGGAAATAGTCCCTATTTTACTCTTGACAAGATGCCCAGTGGATAATCCACAGTAATGGAGACATTGTTTCTGGAAAGAGATGTTGCTGTTGGGTTTCTTGTTATTTTTCGATGCTGTAAATACCACCACTATTTTGGTGTGAAGGCACAAAGCTCCGACATCTCAAAGAAAAACTCAAAATGTAGGCAAATAAAGCAAAACACGGCAAGACAGTATCAGAGATCCTTATTTTTATTTTTTAAATGACTGAACCCTGGCTTCTATGTATGTGTTTGCTTTGAAAACAGCCTAAACTCAGGATCAGTTAACACAAAATGTAACATAGCATTGTGCTCTGAGGACAGTACTGCTCATAAGCACAATATTGGACACTGGGTCTGCAGTATGATTGCTGGGCCATAAAACAGTGGCATCATGTTGGATACAGTGCGGCAGGGTTTCTCAGTTGTGGGCCTCAGGGACCAGAGTGCAGCTGGCTTCCATCCTACCAGCTAGTTAATTAGCTTCACCTGCTGTCCCAGGTGTAAATAATCTCCTGATTAGATGGTTACAATGCTAACAGCAAGGATCATGAAAACCAGGATTGAGAAATTGAGAAAGCCATTGCTGTATTAACCTCAAATTAATGTCCCCGAAATGTCCCTGTGTGATGTGCATCATCGCAAATAATAGGGTTACAGAGCCTTAGGGACTGTGCTTGACAGATCAGAGGAGGGGTGTGGCAGAAGCTACAGTATTTTTCTTTGAGCCTCCCTGAGTGACTGGGGAAAGTATATGACACTCCCTCCACCATATCATATACATCCAATATGCAACGAGCAAACAACATGGGAGTGACAGTTATCACCAGACAATCAGCTAATTTCTTGAGCAAAATGCAAATCCTCCTTACAGATTGCATCATTACACAAGTGTGTGTGTGCACTTCAGCAGAGTATGGGTGCATGACAGCCACCTATGATACCACACAAAATGAACAAATTTCAAAGAAAAGGCAGAGGATCAAAGTCTGATAATTATGGGATGTGGATAAACATTTGTGGGCCTATGATATGAAACACAATAAACAAATGTTGAGGTTAACACAACTGGCGTGTGTGTCAGTTGCTATCATGAGCGACAATTAATACACTGAAGCTGGAAGAACCACCTGCTGGTTCCAGGTGTGCCGGTCAGCTACAGCAGCACCTGAGAGAGTAATGCATAAGAACTGGACTGTGTGCTGGCGTTGCTCTGCAGTTTTTGTGGGAGATGTGAATGGAAACATATCCAACATATACTAACATCACCCAGACATCGGGACGAGGAAAAAGACAAACCAGAGGCCAGTTCCTTATCACGGCTACTTTCTAGCAGCCTTAAGATGCAAAAGCAGAAAGTGACACATTGAAGACATTGCAGGTATATCAGTGGAAACAGACTGAATATGGTAACGCACAGTAGGCTACGGCATGACCCAGATTTGCCGATCACTGGAGGCACCCTTATGGTAGCATATAATGACATGACATTTTTCCGGTGGAGCACTGCGGAAGCGCAGCAGTGTTAATCAGTATTGATGAGTGAAAAATGAAAACAATAAACTGTTTACTTCCGATGGTAACACATTACGTAACACTTTAAATGTAATAATATTACCTGAGATCCCACTGGTAACACGTTAATTACTTCTGTTACTACTGTAATGCGTAACGTTTGTAACGTGTTACCCCCAACACTGCTCCCCAGTGCTTAAAAGATTATTTGACGTGCCTCCCCCATTTCTCCACCACCGGCTTCCGCCTCATAAATAACAAACAGTCCCTTATTTTAAATTCTTGTCAAGTTTCCTAAAAAATATCAAATACATCATGCTGAATCACAGGGAAATGTGTATAAAATCATCTAACATTGCCAGTTTAATTTGATGTAATGTTGCAGCCTTGAAGTTGGCATCTCAGATTAGAATTAAAAAATTTACACAGCAGAATTTTAATGTAAAAGTGGAACAAGCAGAAACACAGTATGTGATGCTTCAAACAGTGTAGAAAAGCATTTTTAGCTCTTCCTTAAAGGGACACTAGAAGAGAAATATTCATAACATCAGAGCGGTGGTGGTGACTACATTTTATATTTTCTGCTATGTTGCATAATATGAATTATTCATCTGTTCGTGGATGCCTTAATTTGACCCAAAAGGTAGAATGAGCTTCAGACATCCCTAGCCTAATCTCTGTAGCGTAATCCCTACAGAGCCATTAATACCATGAAATTCAGTCTTTTATGTATAACTAGCGTTGCACTATCAATTAAAAAATAATAATAATCTCCAAAGACTTTTGGGAGAACTTTTCCAGTCCATGATTATAAACTGACCCACTTAAGGCCCAATTCTTCAAGGAGGTGTCAGGAATCCCCCACAGACTGCTGCTCCACAAGGGTAAAGCCAGTCAGCCAGAAACTTTACAGTCCCTCCAGGCAAGTATGAAAATTCTTTGCTAACTCAGAAATCACAGAATTAATGGTCTTGTATTTCAGGACCTTTCAGATGCTGTTTTAACTAGTAGATGACAGTCTGAGCCATTAGTTTCAATATTCAACACCATTAAAAGTGCTTTCCATGCAAGCTCAGTTTGCTATAGTTTGATTTTTATCCTCAAGAGTCCTGACACTCTGAGCACTGATTACCTTTTTCAAACCACAAAATGACCACATGGCTTTACTGAAGCAGTCTTTCACATCCACCAAAGGCCCAGATAATGGAAACAAACTGAGTCTATTGGTCTACGCTATCAAATAAGCCTGTCTTTTGTCAAACTAATAACACGAGCCCTCCCATTGTATCAGTCTGTTTTGACAATTACTATGGGGATCAAACAAAACAAAACTGGGTTGAAGGAAACATAATGAGCAGATAGCTGAATGCATTGTTATCGCCTCCATGCACTGAGGACATTCATAAACTTTTCACACTGAAGCTTTGTATTAAAGGCTCTATTTAGAACATTAATACAGCAGCAAACAGCTATTTGCTATGTAAAGATATGGTGGAGTAATGGCATCCTGAGAGGAGAATGAAGTCACGCTCTCTCTGTATGTGTTGTAATCCCAGTTTTTGCTTTGGTAGCCAGGCTAACCACGCGTGCATGTTAGTGCATGTAAGCGTAACACCCATCCTCTGATTCCACTCCAGATTAACACTGTTAGCTCTGACCGCACTGTTGCTATTGTTAGCACTGTTAGTACTGTTTGTGCAGCTAGCACTAGTAGTCACCACCATGTTTGCTTGCGCTGTCAGAGATGAGAGCCATCAGCCCAAACTCTGCATGACATTTGTTGCACCTAGAAGTCTTTATTACTACTACCTTTACTTGAGGGCCCTATTTAAGTAGGCTACAATACTGAGTACTCGGATTTGGACTTTGAATATTTCCATTAATTGGTTTAGGTAACTACAGTGTGCAGAGGTTTCACAACTGTAGCTTCTTAAGGGAATTCTTTGCTGATTTTCAACTATGTCTGTGTCACCACCGAGTACAGAGTGTGTGCAGATGAACTGCGTTCAGGTCTCCCCTGTGCCACCAGCTCCCGGTGCTCCCTGCCTGTCTGCCAGCTAAGACACAAAATGCGTCATTTATGACGCAAAATGACACATTCTGTGTCCACTGGTGGAGTTTTACTCACAGCACGGGCAGGGAGTGCCCAGTACTGCATGCTTGGGAGATGCCTTAACACAATTTGCACACACTCCCCACACCACAGTGACACAGACGTGGTTGAAAATCAGCAAAACATGGCTTCAGGCAAAGAAGTTGGGGTAAAAAAAATTGGCCATCGCAGAAATGTATATCATACTGAAAGGGGCCATTCAGTACATATGAACATTTACTTGTGATACTTATGTCAATTTTTCCCCAAATACTTTCATACTTTTTCTTGAGGAAATTGCTCAATTGTGGTGTTGCTATTGTCTTAATTAATACTTTTCTTATTAATATTTTTATACTGACAATTGATCAAATTACTACATGTAGCCTAATCTCTATCAACAGATACAGTATCTGCATATTATGCAAAATCTGTAAGCAATGGGACAAGATTTTGATATCAGAAGCCATCCGGTTACCATTTGTTACCCATCTGTAATCCGATTAGGATTGACCAGTCACATTTGAGTGGCACATAAACAATCTGTGTAGAGAGGTGGAAAGCATTGGCCAGCAATCTGGAAACCTAACAGCTACCATATGACAATGATTTAGCTTTATGTTAGCTTTTTAAAATTTACCTGCATTCATATGCATTAATCTGTTATTAGAGGTTATCTGAAATGACCAACACACCAAAGGGAAAGTCTTGGCCCGGATATCTACTTACTACACCAAATCTCAAAAAATTTGGCCCCATGAGGCTTATAATCATCACACAGATGGACAATGGGTGTTGTACAGAAGCTGAGAAGCCAAGGCCATGCTTTAATCAAAAAAAAAAAAAAAAAAGCTGTTATTTTGAGATCATGAGTTCATAATTTACATTATCTTGAGAACAAGCTCTATTATCTCTGATAGCAGTGTAATCAACCCATTATCATAACAAAACAGAAGGTTGTTTTATTTTGTTATCTTGAGAAAACAAGCTTTGTTATCTCCGAATAACAAGAAAATTACAAAAAGGAAATTTTGTCTTATTGGGCAACTTATAATGTTTATCAGAGATCCTGAGTGACATGCCAGCATGCACAGATGGCGTCTTGACAGCTGTAACAACTGTAAATGTCAAATCAAGGATTATCCATGAAAAAAAATAATGATTAGAAGAACAGCAGTTCTCAGCTTCCAGAGTTTCAAGGTTGCATGTAGCCTAATTTTAAAAGGGGTGCACAGTGATGGGTTTAAGCAATTTTCATCTCATTGTTTTGTTTTTCATGACCTGCAACTTTATTGTTTCTGGTTAATCTTACCATCATACCATTGCAGCAAGCAGCTTTTATAAGTTCAAAAGCTCTTAAAACCCATTAGGTGACCTGTCCAGCACCAGATTGAAAGCAGACAAAGTAAGCTACCAGCTGGTGGACTCAGTTTATCATTTAGCAGCTAAAAAAACAGATCAGTCTCATAGGAGTTGGTGGAGATCAAAACAAAGCTAAAAGGATAGTGAAAATTTGCTGCCAGAAACCAGACTCCAGATGAATGCTAATGTTGCCTTGTTGTGTCTACTGCATGAGTAAATAAGCAACTGTTTGCTAACATATATGGATTTACCATGATGACTTTACAAGCTTACAGTATGTCAGTGTTGTACGTTTGGCTAAACTGCACAGGATCTGAATAGTTCTTCCACCACTGTGTTACTACACAGCTAATGACATAAAAGACACTGCATGTGCCAATATCCTCTGACACCTTAATGCTTAATGCATGAATCCATATGTCTAGTACAGACTCTCCAGGGAGGCATAGAAGTTATTACTTGGTAGTCAACCTGTGCGTGTGTGTGTCTTCATCTCTGTGTGTGTCCTCTGTCTTTCTGCAGGGGGTGGTCATGTAGACTTTGATGATTTCTGTGAGTTAATGGGGCCGAGGATGCTGGCTGAGACAGCTCATATGGTCGGGCTGAAGGAGCTCCGCTGCGCCTTCAAACAGGTAAGAGGTCCCCAGCTAGGAACTCTAAAGAAATCTGGCATCAAGCAAGTGAAAGGGGCCTGGTGCTGTGACAGTACTTTGAAGTGTGCAACAGGACCTTTCCTTAGAGAGTTCCAAGAGTGTATGGCTCTTACTTGTAAACAAGTCTGAGGAAAAAGGGCTAGCTGGCTATGAATGCAGAAGAAAAAGGGAAATATTCCTACTGATGACGTTTTTATGGAGGCTGGCCTCTGCCATCCAAAGTGTCACTATTTATATACACTTCTTTGACTCACCTGTTAATTTGTGCCTCATTGGTCTGGAGGAAATATCTATTGAGTTGCTCTCACTGACATCAGTACAGAGGCAAGTTCACAAGTGTTGAATTGATTGCCCCCCATTGACCAGCTCTGGTGTGACGTAGTCTCTGACCAAGCAAAACAAATGAGTTGATGGTTTCATTTATAAGCACAGCTTCACACACCTGGGTTCATCCATTAAACACATTACAGCGTGATAGGTTTTTAATGGTTACTGCAAAACAGACAATACGTACAATGTGCCCCTAATGATTGTAACTGAAAACATATTAGAGAGTGCAATATGCTACTGGGATTAATTATAAATCTAGCCCCAGGCAATTAGTTTGACCACTTTTTAGCTCCTAATAAAAGCCTATCAGCGAAGTCATTTGTGTCATTAGAATAATGGCATAACAATATTTAAACTACAATTACCACCACACGGTTGTATGCCTCTGTGAACCCCTCAAGTAGCAGTTACAGTTTACATCCATGTCTGTGAAAACATGGACACACATCTTCAACCTGACAGCACAGAAAATCAATGCAAACAGCACAGTTTCAAGGTGGACACCCAAGATTAGTGTCACCAATTCAGTATCTGACCAAATGTCTCCCCTTCTGTTCCTGAATTATTATGTTGAGAAATGGCCAGAAAAGTGTTTTTGCAGAACATAATGATGTCACAGTGAAGCTGACCATTGACCTTTTGGATATAAAATGCCATCACTTTATCATTTAATCCTATTAGAAATTTGTGTGAATTTTTTTCATAATTAATAATGAGTTATGGCCAAAAACATGGTTTGTGAGGTCAAAGTGACCTTGACCTTCAACCACCAAATTTAAATTAGATCCTTGTTGAGTCCAAGTGGACTTGTGCCAGATTTGAATTAATTATCTCAAGGTGTTCTTGAAATATTGCATTCACATGAATGAGAAGGACGAGGACACAGTACCTTGACCTTGACCTTTGACCACCAAAATCTATTTATTTAGACATTTGTGTGAAATTTTGTCATACATATGAATTCCTGAATTATGGCTAAAAACATATTTTGTGACATCAAAGTGACCTTGACTTTTGACCACGAAATTCTAGTGTGGAAGTGGAAGTTTGTGCCAAATTTGAGGAAATCCCCTCAAGGCCTTCTTGAGATTTAGCATTCATGAAATGAGATGGACAAAGGTCACAGTGACCTTTGACCAGTTCAACCTTGACTCAAAGTGGATTTTCATGCCAAATTTGAAGAAATTCAAGATACAGCGTTCATGGCCAAGAGACGGATACAAGGTCACAGTTGCCTTGACCTTTAAATTTGACCTCCAAAATCTGATCAGTTCATCCTTAAGTCCAAATGGACATTTGTGCCAAATTTGAAAAAAAAAAATTCTGTGAAGACTTAAGATATCACGTTCATGAGAACAGGACCGACATACAGACAGATGGATGGATGGACAACCTGAAACATAATGCCTCCAGTCACATCTATTGCCGGGGCTGAGGCATAAGGATAAAGAATTTGCTTTCTTTATGGGAATGTGACACAGGGTTTAATCATACACCTCAAAACGTAACAACTGTTTGGAGCAATAAAGAAAACTTTGTTATTTGAATAACCTTTACTGAGCAGTGAGCTTTGTAACAATATTTCTGTCTCAACTAACCAATCTCTTCCTGAACCAGTTGGGCTGCTTGATAGCTCAGGGTTTTATTGAGGACACCAAGAGCATCATTCCTCTGCATAAAAGGTTTAAAACGTGCCCTCTATTTTAATGCATGGCTTCATATTCATCTATCTCATCTTGTAGCTGGTGTTTCTTCATCACACGTGCGTCATCGTCAAGGTCCTGAAATTCACATGTTCTGACGTCTGCAGGGAATAATAAATTAGCTCTCAGCTTCACTACTTCTGAACGGAAACTTCCACAACTTCAGAGGATCGTCTACTCTGTGACAAATGAGAATCCATTTTCAACTCATCTCAACTCAGCCCTCATAGTCACTTCAGAAGTCTTTCTCACTTCAGTTCTAACACCTTATGAGTCAGCAGTGCCCCATCTGCACACTCAAGCTGTTTTCAGACTTCCAGGATCCACATGCAGCCATGTTGTAACTATACACTGTAAATGTTAAACTTTTTCTGCGTGACGAAATCTCTGAATCTCTTGGTCTGTGTATTACTCTTGATAATGTTCTCTCCCTCTATTTCTGTCTTTATTTCATCACCCCTATTCAAGACATCATTCTGGAACCAATCTCTCCACCCCCCTCATTAGCACAGAAACATGTATTGTTGTTCTTTCCTTCTCTGTTCCTCGTGTCATCTCTAATCCTCTTCACCTATGATTTGTCTCTTCTCGCTCACTACATGGTCATGTACACCACCTCATTGCTCTTCTAATCGCACACGTTGCAGTTCGACTGTGACGGTGATGGAAAGATCACGCTTGATGAGCTGAAGGAGGGCATGAAGACCCTCCTGGGGGAGAAGCTGAAGAAAGGCGAGTTGGAGGAGATCCTCAGCGACATTGACCTCAACAAGGACGGCAACATCGACTTTGATGGTGAGCAGGTGGGGACGTGGGGGACGTGTTGGGGGGGAGTGGATAGGCTGCAGGCAAGGTGTGAGAGACTATTGAAACCATTAATAATACACAACAATAAAACAGTGAGACAGGGGTGCACTTGTACCCAGGGGTACTTCTGCAGTTGCCAGAGGGTACATGGGAGGACGAACTAATTCCCAAATAAATTCAACGAAAAAATGGGAAATTGTGATTTGATTAAAAAACAATTAACATATTTATGTCCAGCAGGAAAATAAGCTGGAGCTGATCTTTAGTAAATTTAAAGGAGCACTTCACCTGAAAAATGAGCATATGTGTATCAATTACTCACGCATTGTGACATTGAATTTGTTTGTTGATCTTGTATGCCTCCACTGTGAATACAGAATCCAAACAACATTCCTCATGAATTGAAGAAATCAGGCTCCACATTTTACAACAGTAGAGCTATTTAAAAACATCTGTTTACAACTCTCACACAACTCGTGCAGTATAATCCAAGTCTCGCTTATCCAGCTGTATGCTCAGTACTTCCCAAACACGTGTTTTGCAAAAACATTATAGGTCTCACACAGAGACGAGTAGCACACCTGAGGCCTGTACTGCAAAGCAGGATTTCAAGTTAGTGAGGTAACTTCAGGATTAACTCCGGGTTTTCAGTACTACGAAGCTGGTTCTCTCTTTACCAGGATAAATCACCACGGTAACTTATGCTGAACAGTTAACCTGCTTCATGTATCGGATCACAGGCTGTCAACACCCCGATCATTAACCAATCAGATCACTGAGGGAAAAAGTATCCATGAACAAAAGTCCGGAATGACAGGGAAAAAAGAGGAGTCTGTATGCTGATACAGGTCAGTAGAATCATTTAATATTTCCAGGGCTCTATTTACACTGGTTTTAAAACAGAGCTTCTAACAAACACAGAGATCGTTTACAACACAGAACACATGATTTTAGCAGGATTTGAAATTATGCAAAGTTTATTTTAGTCAGCAGTGATAGTGCTGCTATTTTACACTCTGATTCCACCACTGCAGCTCAAAATAACATGAGACACCTAAGTGATGAGAACTAGGATAAAACAGATATTTTATTCGTTAAATAGTCCACATACTGTTAATTGGCTCCCGTTATTATAAATGCCACATTTCAGTCGGAAAGACCTATCAGTCCTTAGCTAGGCTACTTTTCCACCCTTTACTTCAGTATCAGAAAAAGTCTGGCATTACTTTTAAGTGTTTTATCTTACATATTCAGAGTAGTATTATCATCATCCAACTAAACAGCAAAAAATACTTAATTGTATTCATGAGTTCAAGGTAAGATGGGCTGAGTAATTGAAATCCAAATGGTCATTTTGTGGTTGAAGTATTCCTTTAAAATAACCAACAAGCGACCCATTCTGAGTCATTGGAGTGTGTGAATTAGCAAGTCAAAATCATGAAAAGTAATCAAGAAATGGTTGAAATAGGTAGTTCATTGAATGGATTAAATGATAAAAGAAATGGAGTAGTTGAAATGGTTAGCTATAAGTAGCCTAATGGATGACCTAGCTAAACACCTAGCTAAAACTAAAGACATTTTAAAAAGTTACTAGCTAAGGATGTGGAAGAACAACTGAAATCATAACCTAGAAATCTACATAAACTGTGGAAATTTTGCTGAAAATAATGTATAAATTATTGTAACATCAAGCTTTCTGCTAATCCAGTGGTAACATGGCTGTATTAAGACACCTGGATACAGTGTTGGGGCAGGTCCCTGTTCATTCCTTTGAATGTTGCTCAGAGGCACATGAAGCCAAAAAAGCTCTGTTTCCCTGGTATGAAATTACCCGGATGATTGAAGCTGCTTCCACATCACTGGGCCCACAGAGCGAGCGCTCAGTTTAGCGCTCCACTAAACTGAATGGAGATAAAATTATTTAATCTTGAGGCTGTTTTAGACTTTCCATGTGTTATTGGACCAAATGGATTAAATCCTGGTGATGAAACCAGTCATTTTGCAGGGTTGTGAAGCTCAAAAAAATGTATCCACTGATTTGCAGATTTCTCTTTCCCAATGGAAGTCTATAGGAAAAAGGCTTTTTGGGCCCAATGACATCACGTGACAGACTCAGGAGGTGTAATTCCACTGGTTGGCCACAATGATAGTTGGCTCCAAAGCTTGGTGCACTTCCTGGGGGCCTGAGTAGTATAGCCATTTTTTTATATATATAATGAATAGCGTAAGTGCAGAACACAAGCATCCCAATTATAATCCATTCATAACACATTTGGAACATGATGGTTGTGGTGTTGATGAAGAGGTTACTTGAGCTCATCTGACAGGGCTGTGTGAGTACATCAGACAGGAGGGAAGAGCAAACCAGGGAGGACAAAGCAGAGGGGTCATTGGATCTCATTGGAATGAGTTGAGGATGAAGGGGAGAGAAGGAGAAAATGAGTAAAAAATGAGGTGGGAAAAGGGTGAGATGGGAAAGGAGCGATGGTCACGTCAAAATGGGTTAGCTGGATGGGCCAACCCAATCTAATCAGGAGTGCATTAAGCCAATCAATACACACGCCTGGACACCTGTCACATGTCACACAGAGAACACACACTTGGGCAGCTCAAGGACTTTGCAGAAATGCCATTACCATATTTTACCTCGCAAGCAAATAAACAATACAGTGGGACACAACCACCCATACATACACGTCAATGTCAGCATACACCTCGATGCGCACATGTGCAGGCGTCATCAACACCACATCCATGTTAGTGCGATTATAGGCTGCAGCACACAGAGAGCTTAGAGGTGTGATCCTCTTTATCTTGTCTCAACAATCCAATCAATTACAATTATTGGGAACATATGAATAGGCGTGTCAGTCCCAGAAGGGATCGATAAGCAGGTGCTCCTCATTATCATCAATTAGCCCCTGGGGCAGCGTTGGAGTATCTGTCCAGCTCAGCCACGCGGGCAGGAAACAAGCAGCCACAGCAGCGGTGAGAAGCTCGTTCTCAATCTCCAGGTGGCAGGTTATAAACTCAAGTGTCAGGACGGCGAGGAGCTGCAATCACGCTCGGTTTACTTCTTTTTATTGAAAATGGTTCAAGGAGTACCTCAAGAGATAATGTTAGTGGGTTAATCTGGAATTAAGCTTTAGTGCTCAGTCAATCAATAGATTCACACCTACAATCAGACGTCTTTCAGAGTAAAGCGCTTCAGGTGCACAATGGGAAATGGAAGACATGATTGACTGGACTGATTTAGTGAAACCTGCCTTGAGCTGGGTTTCATTGACAGGACACTATCAATAGCCAACATGATTGACAAGTGAATCTGTAATAACTGCTACAGCGGGCTAAAATGAGCGGTAATCAAACTGATTACCAATTACAGGAAGAGATGAACAGAGCCTGGATGTGGAAGTGCTGGAGTTGTTATCCCGTTAATGAATATAGATCTAGGTTTAATACGTGCAGAGAAAACCAGTCCTATACTCTGTCTTACTTCAGTAACAGAAAAAACAACAACTTTTATTTAAATTTTCGGCTGAAATGCTGCTATATTCTTTCTTCTTCTTTGATATATCATGCTGTTACTGCTTCAATTTCTCATTAAATTGATGACACTGGCAGCATTTTGTCATTACATCACACCATGAGCTGTGTTAGTTTCCAGTACACGGCCTGAAAATGATGTGGTGGCCTCCCATGCTGTCCTGTTATGATATTAGAGTGTCATTAGTCCTTATCGGTGGATCTGCCGCTGTCTCTGTCTCCCTCTGCAGAGTTTGTTATGATGCTTTCTGCACGATGACCTCTGATGGAAGAAGATGGATCATACAGCGCCGGATTCATACGGACCAACTCATAAGCACTGCCTGCTGTTATTGTTCTTTCTCTGTGACATTATCGAAATGTCTGATTGTAAAACAAAACATGATTGAGTCAGAGAGATCTGTTCCTGTTTTTATAATAAAAGTTGAGGTTGAGGAAGTGCAGAGGGTAAAGGGTGAGTTATGAAACATTTAACTGTATGTGGCAACAATGCTGCACTGTCGCCCCCCTGTGGTGACAAAGTGTACAGACTCTTTAGGTCTCTAAAATGAGACTCGATTAATTTTCTTTACCATCTGATTACATTTTAACAACAGCTAGTGGAGGACTGTAGTATCCTATATTTCAACTTATTTGCACATAAATGGGTTAAAGGCCCTTTCTCAACTCAGTCTTACTCTGTGATGGAGTCCTACATAAAGTCACAACTCTCTGCCAAGGTTTTGATTACTTCACATTGGAGGTTTGAGTGTTTTGTTGTTTTTTTTGTCTTCTCTGTGCTCTAATAATTTGAAGTGGGCTGGGTTCTTTTAAATAAAGGTGATGTCAAAATGCACCAATCAGGATTCAGCAATATTTTAGTTAATATCTGAGGGTCCATATTTGGATGGGAGGGTGGAGCTGTGGAGGAGTGAGGAATGGATCTTACTCACAGGCAGCCTGTCCATCAAAGAAGCCACGCCCTTCATTGATGCATAACTTTAAGCCTTGATAAAATGTAAATGGGTGAATTTAAAAAAAAAAAAAAATCACTTCTTTTAAAGTTGTCATTAATGTTGCCATAAGCTATAGAGACCAAACCTTTTTTTTGTACCATGCTATAAACGTCAATTTCTGCTGTAAAGTTGGGCATTTTAACATGGAGGTCTATGGGGACTGACTTACGCTTGGAGCCAGCCTCAAGTGGCCATTTGAGGAACTGCAGTTTTTACACTGTCATGTTGCCTTCATTTTTCAGCCCTTGGTCAACAGGTACACAGGTATTTTCGAAAGACGGGTTTTACCTTCTTCTACCTCAAAAAATATAACACAACAAAAAACAAAAAAAAATCTCCATTCAAATGAAAACACTTAACACATCTAAAATGCTGTCAAGAGCATGCCAAACCAACAGGCTGCATTATCATTAAGCCATGCAAAGAAGAAGAAAATGCCAATCAAAAGCCTGAAACAAAGCTATACAGTGCTCCAGGGATGATGTTTTTCTGTAGGCCGACGTCACGTGGAAGTTAGCGTCGCTTTGGTTCCCTCGTCAAAAAGCCTATGGACTTTTCCTTTAGATTACTGCAGAAAATGAGCTCTGTGGCAAACAAACATTTGTGATACACGTTTTGTTCAGCAAGATAATCTTAACAAATGAACACCACTTTTGTGATTTTTGAAGTCTAAATGCAATCACCAGAGGTAACAAGCTAACGTTGGGGACGAGCTACACTATGGTTGTATGATTTAACATCCCTACTACGACGAGGGTGTAAAGCCGTCTTGAGTATGATGATATTCTTTGATCAAATATGGCCACTTTTTTAAGACACATAAAAGCTTCAAAATTCATATGCATGGTACGTACTTATGTATCTGACGTCAAACAAAAGGTCAAAGTGCTTGTGTTGTCCACAGACCTTATCTCAAGCACCAAAAACCCATTCAAAAAACCCATTGACTTGAAGACGAGGGAACCTGAGTCCTAAAATTCCAACTCATTTCCGGGTGTGAGGATTCATTCCTGGAACTCTCTACTACTGGTAGACGACCTATAGCAGTGACCTCTGTAGTTCATTCTGACACCTCTGCAAAGGAGTTATTCTATATTTATACGTGAACATGTAAAAGGTCCTGTGAGCAAGATTAGAACCAGCACTATTTTGGTCGCCACTGCCACTGAATAAAATGTCACTTAATTTGTGATGCCTCACAAAGAAGATAACATGGAACTCTCTGACATCTCAAGCCAAAAATGCAGTTTTCCCTGTCCGTCACTGGAAACAGGGTTTCTGAAAATCTTCACCCTGGAAGAAGTTTTACAAAATGTCTGTTTTCAGTGAAATAAAACAGTCAGTGTGGACAAAAGGCCGTACCACATAGAAAAGGCTATGTTTCTAAATATCCCGATGTACGTGTGGACATGGCCTCATAGTGGTGAGTTTAATTACTGTCAGTTATATTTGATAAAACCAAACCCACGCAGACCTGATTTGACTTCTTGAGTGTTGAAAATGTTGACAAATAATACCTTATGATGTGAGGTCCTTGCTTTGAGGTCAAAGCACAAGTTTCTATTTAATTGGTCAGAGTGGACACTTACACTGAAGTTGAAAAAAGAAGTGCATTTATTATTGAAAACTGATAACTTAAACATCAGACCAAAAACCAAGATCTGGCCAAAAAGCCTTATTACAGATGATTTACATAAAACAGCCTTGACTTGAATTTAATCTTAGGATTTTTTTTAATACACATTGTGCACAAATGGTGCCTTAAACTAACTGAGAAAAAAAATACAATTAAAACATACTTCACACTATGGCAAAAAAGGAATGGTAACCAAGCCAATGCATTGTGTTATTCAGATCACAATGCAAAATGGTGTAAGGCAAATGCAGTCTCAACTGAAGCACTGCAGGTACCGTCCTCTCCTCTAAAGTAGACAGAGAGCAGCTTTGAATGAATAATAATGCTAACCCATTAGTTGTATTATACATGCTGTTTTTGTGTTGTTTTGATTTGTCATAATATTGCAAGTCCCCCTTATAATTTCTCAAACAAACACACGGTCAGAATGTACAAATATATAATTATAAATTAGTTTAAGTTAATGTAATGGGCAGCTGAATCTTTTGGTTTAGAGGAGAGACAAATACTACATCAACAGAACCACTGAATCTTAAACACTTCTTTGCAAAAACCACACTCCACCAGGGTCTCCAAAGGTCCATTACATTTTGGAAGATTGTGCATATGACTTAAGGTTAAGTGTGAGAGGAAGAAAAGCATTTAAAAAGGATCAGGATGAGATATCAGGGCCACCGGTGTTCCGTTGACCTGATGTTAGGAGGGATAAAAGGGCCGATGTTTGCATGACCACTTGGAAGTAACTAGAAGAGGAAAACAATGGGAAGAAACACAAGTCATCTCACTCTTTCAACAGGAAGGTCCTCTGCCACAACTAACAGGCAGCAATGGAAATTTTGCATGGCGGGGGAAAAAAGTAAGAATAAAATGTGATGCTCGGAAGATATCGATCAATACTTTTTAATGAGTGTCAGGGTCACGTACGCCTGCCTTTGCTGCACTTACACTTTGCACAAATCTCTTTTTAATGGTTCATCAAAACCCTTTCTTGCTTTCACTTTTTTGGACTTTCAGCATTTAGGATTTTGTTCTACAGAATCACCTCACCCCTCCTCCATACTAACAGAAATTACAGCCAGCAAATTAAAAAAAACCCTTTCTCTTCACTGATCTCACCAGAGACGATACAACACAAACTGTAACACTCTCTTCACCTCACTCAAGGTTAGATACTTTACTCCCTGTGCCGCCTTCAACAGCAAAATATCAACCCAGTGGAACAGTGACTGCTCTTTTCATTTCAACAAGGTCACTCAGGGATGCTCTTCTGAAAATGAACAGCATTAGGATTGAGAGCAGATTTTTTTAAAATAATTTTTGACAGTCTCAAATAAATAATGTGCGTTAGTGGGAGTATCCCTGAGGTGGTTTGACCACATCTCTGGTTTCACTGATCCACAGTTCAAGGATGATTCGGCTTTGCTTTTATACTGCAGAGGCTTTTAATGAAGAACTGTAAAACAAGGGCTCGTGCAGCTGTAAAAACACAGTTGAAGGATCAGGTGGCAGTAGAAATAAAAGTTGGCAAGATGACGATACAGGGGTCGCTTGAATGTCATTTCAAAGTCCAGAAGATGTTTGTGGTGATGAGAAGAGGAAGCTCTAGTTGTTGGGGATGCTCTGCAGATATGTGAGGATGTGCTGGATTTTCACCAAGCGTTCTTTGAGGCTGGTCATGGAGAGGACAGAGAGCTGGTACCGTGGGTCAATAGGCAGAACAGCCAGGAGCCACCAGCAGCAGGCTGGACCGTTAGGAGTCGCCTAGCAGGAAGGAGGAATAGTGTTAAACATTTGTGTGTGAAAATACTTGTGCACATCTAGCTCCTGTGTAACTGCTGCCATTTAGAGTTTTGTGATGCTTCATTCTAGGGTCATACAACACATTAAACACAAACAATAAATATAGTTTTAATTAACATTTCTGCGATTTTCAAGTCTCCATTTACACAATTGGTAATTTGGTGAAGTACACATTTTGTATTGATTGCGTACTATACTCACCCTGCAAATACAACCCTTGAATGAGTTCACACATAAATGACCTCTTACGGTAATTTGCCAGAGGAATGCATGTCTGCACCAGAGTTACACAGCTAAAAAATCCTTCTTTGTTTGAGTTGGAGACTGAGACAGTTAAAAATCTGTTAAAAAGTTACAGACAAGGATTTGAAGTGAATACGGTTTACTACATCTATGCTACATTTTGCATTTCATGCTGGCCATTTGCCAGAGAATTGCAGTGCTTGTCCCTGGAACAAATAAGTTCCAAACTTACATAACGCCATTAAAAATCATAGTTCTTTTTTAGTGTGCACACACGTGGTGCAGTCGGGGATTCTTTTCATGACACTCCTCTGACGCAACAGGGCCGGTGGGATTAGGTATGAAGCACCCGTAAAGCTCTTTAGCCTATATTGTCAATGGACTCCGCCCCGTGGTTGTCCTAAGAGCAGAGCTGTAATCCCTGTCTGCGCTGCAGGCTACCAGCCAGAGCTGAGCGTACACAACAACTATGTTCCGGTATTAAGACTTCTGAGGCAGGTGAATCCATAGTGTATTGTGGGTTTCCCCAAAAGGCAAGTGTGTCATGAGATGATCCAATTTCAGACTTCAGAATCTGCAGCGTCTTGCTGTGTCAGACGAGGTAATGAAAGCTCAGACACTGCAGTAATTTGAAGAAAGAGCTCAGCTGACATCGGTTCTGACAATAATAAATATAAATAAGAATAGAATATTCATCAGCTGGTGTTCCTTTATTTAAATGCACATCTGGTTATTTAAAAACTTGGGGCCATCACATGCACTGGAGGCAGCTAGTTTAACAAATTACTTATTCTCAACAGAATCTGCACCAGCATCTGCTGCTCAGTATTTTAACCAATTCATCTGCCGGACAAATTATATAAAAATGACACTACTTTAAGTCACTAACAGCGCAAATACAGTTTTTCCTTTTGTTTTCTATTGTGTAAAGTCAACAGCACAAGAGAAGTTTAATTAAGTACAAGGTATCATTTTCCAGTTCACTAGCTATAGTCACTAATTCTATTAAGGCCAATGCCAGCCATTTCATCCATGTTATATATCGGCCTACTGCTAATTTTTGTGTAATGAAGACAGTGAACGCAAGGGAAATATTATGTTTGCATGTCAATTCTTGCTGAAGGAAATCAAAAATATATTTCTGATGTTAAAACAAGCTCAGAGACCAGTGGAAATATTAGACCTGATACTCTGGTTCAGGCATCTACTGCTACCTGTCTAGTGCAGAAATAATGTGTATTTAAAGATTAGACTCCTCAGAGCTGGTCATCGATCTGGAGAAAGAACAAATACACTCCTCTTGTCAGTGCTCCCTCAGAAGCTACTATAATATCTCAAATGCTTTTTTACCTTTCATTCATATCATGGTTTAGAACCGTTCCCCATGGGCAACAACGTAGAAGAGGGAGAGCAGCCAGCATAGTGGTGTATAACTTCCAAGCCATTTTGTGTGTTTCTCAGTTTCAGAGCCAGGGCTGTGCATGAACACTGGATTTTTTTCAGCGCACACAGAGAATAAATAGCTACTGGATTGTGAGGAGATATTCACTGAATTTAACAAAAACTGTATTGGATTAGAATCGCCGACTGCACCTTTAGGGAATTAGTTTTCAAAATAGTCCCTGCATAAACTACTCTGGTCTGAATTGGGCAAATGTCTTCAGATGGAAGCAGAGGGACAGTTAACTGGATGTTTACCTGGATGTCAGCTTCTCGTTCTGGCATTGGTCCAAAGTGCTGCAGGATCTGGTTGTGGAAGTGGATCTTGAGGTTCTGAAACCAGTCGCGGGCCTGCTCATATACAGCATCATGCAGCTCTTGCAGTCTCTCCAGCTCGTCACTGTCCTCCACCTAATAGAAGAGAATCAATTAACCCATCAGTCACTTTTGGATTGTCAACTTCAAAATACATTTGTTTTAAAAGAACTGGCAATAACTTAATGTGAGAAACAAGTCAACTTATAAAGTAACAGCCCACCCAAAATCAACCCCTGTAGACTCAAAAGGTGGGACTCTGGAGCCCTGCTTTTTAGCCTGGGCAAAATTGATGTGGTACAACAGAAAAAATATCAGCCACTGCCATCGAGGAATGTCATCTTATTTGCAGATAGGCCGATGGCAGTCAACAAGGTGAAACAGATGTTCGGCTGATAAATTGGTGCATCCCCAGTAGATAATACCATTCAAATGATAGTTACTGTGGTTCTTACCCGGATATCGCCCAAATGCTCGATGTCAGCAGTACTGTAACCATCCTTCATTCCTCGGGACAGTACCCGGAAGCGTTTTCCTCCAATAGTGTCTACTACTGATCGTCCGTCAGGGAGGAAATGGACACTCCTGATGGTCAGCATGCAGCCATAATCTGCAAACCTACAGGGATGGACACAATTTAGTTTTTGATTTATTTAGACAACTGAGTTTTGGCAGTTTGTTCTAGTGGTTCCTTTTCTCCAGATGTGTAAATGCATCTGGTTTTAAAGCCTTCTAATATTGTTACTCATACAAATCCATGTGCTTGCATGTTGGTGTGCTTGCAAGCTTACCCTTTCTGGGGATCATTGATACACATCCCAAACTGCCGCGTGCCTGTGTCCATGCAGCGGCGGATCATGAGGCGGTAACGAGGCTCAAAGACATGCAGGGGGCAAGGCACGGTGGGGTAAGCCATGGTACACACAAAGATAGGCACATTCTTCGTCAGGCTGCACAGAGAAGGGAGGGAGGGAGGGAGGGAGGGAGAGAACATTTTAGACCCTGTGAGCCGCTTAAAAACTTCTGCAAACAGAAACTTCTGATGATGAACATTGGAATCAACCAGGCCAGAGATAAAAAATACTTACTCAGCAAGCTCTCTGGTCTCCTCCAAATGAGTTTTAGTCCTCTCTTCATGCTCCCGACTCAAATACTGTTTGATCAGCGTGTCCAACACAGTTGTCACCATGTACTTCCTACATGCTAGATACTGGAGACAGCAGGATATGAGTTAGTGATAATAATAACAGGAAGCAAAGAACATGCATTTTTGATTAGTACTGTAAGATTAGTGTCCTGATTTCTTACATGACAAGACTGCTCTCTCACCTCTTTTAGGCTCTCTTTACAGAGGGGACACTGAGACATATGGTCCAAGCAGCGTTCTAAACAGTTTTTACAGAAGGTGTGGCCACATGGTGTTGTCACAGGCTCATAGAACAACCTGGGAAGATCACAGAGATGTTTAATTCTGAATCCTGAGTCATTTACAAATAGAGATGCACCGATTTAACTGCTGAACATCAGTATCGGCTGACATTCACCTTGTTAAGTGCTATCAGCTTTCTGGCAAATAAGGAGGAGGAGAGCTAGTTAACATTAGGCATCTGACGCAGTTTCTTAAAAAGATATTTCCATGTAAAACGTTACATTAAAAGTCGTTTCATAAATTTTAATGACTGCATTTGTGCTCATTCAAAGATCATGTAATGGAGGCTGAATAACTTTTTTCGAATTAAGATTTATCTTGTTTCCCTGGCACCAAAGGGGGAATAAATAACAACAACAACAACAACAACAAAACTGACCTCGGCCAAATTGTTACTTTAAACATCGGTATCGGCCCATAATTTGAGAATCGGTACATCCCTATTTACAGGAGCACACTGTGTATAAACTCATATGTCTACTGGTGTGTGACCTTACCTCATGCAGAGAGAGCACTCCAGGTCATTTAGGTCCAGCAAGTCCTCAGGAACACTTCTGCAGGTTTTAGCTTTGGCAGCTTTTTGTTTGGAGCCCTTCCCCACACCTTAAGTCAACCAGAGAGAAGATAGCATTTCACAATTAATTATTATATTAATATTTAAAATATACATGGGTCTAAGACATCATAATATATTTTGTTTGGACATCAGACTGGCCTCTGACCTTGTTTTTTCTGTTTGCTACTTCCACTGTCCACAACACAGGGTTCGGTGTCTGTCACTGACAGCTTCCTCTTAAGCAAGCTACCCTTGTCCTGGTCCCCCAGCTGAGGAGCAGAGCAAACTCTCTTCAGCCCTTCCTCACCACAGCTGGAGCCATGCATCCGCAAGGAATGAGCTCTGCTCAGAACAGGCCGCTCAAGGCTCTCCCAGCGTTTCTGAAAAATCACAGAAGACCAAAGGTAAGAAGACAGTGATTGTTTCCTAAGAACATGCGGCAACAAAAGCATTGAAGCTATTCACTGACAAACAATGTGATGTAATTATTCAATCTGCCCATACCTCTTGGTTGTCCAGGTGGTGGTGTGCTGAGGCTGCACGGACCTGGTTTTGGTGTTGTCTTTGGACTGGGCTCAGTGGTTGGGCTTGGGCATCGGAAACAACGGTTTTACTGCGCAAGTGAGGCGACGTGTTCTGTGTTGTTTCCCTCAAGCCGACCTTCACATTCTCATCAGCTGGAGAAAGCAGGTCGCAAAGGATCTGTAAAAAGAAAAAAAAAAAAGAAAAAAAAAAGAAATACATTTTGTTATTTGTAATTGACCAGGTTGAGAGGAAAAATGTAACTGTGTTTAAACAACACATTTTTCAATTTTGTCAAGGCTGGAAACATGCAGTGTTCGTTTCACAAAGGGGTTATTGACAAAGGTTTCAACCATACATTATTGTAAATCCATTTCGAAAACCAAGACCAAAAGCAAACTTAGTCATGATAATGTACATGGCGATGTGAAGGGAAAAGAGAAGGCAAACTTTGTCCAGAGAGTTGCCTTGTTCCATGTTCACAATAGATATCAACATAACCTCAGTTTGACCTTGGTGTGTCTAACCCAGTAGCAGACTCCATTAACATTTTCTCCCAGTTCAGACACAGACGGTTCAGACAGACTCACTCTTTACATATTTCTGTACTTTTCCTCCACATTGGCGTTATTTTCCAAAAACTTGCTTACAGAAATCTTGTGTAAGAGTGATTAAGGTTACAGTTTTTGAATTTTACTCTTTTTTACAACCATGGTGGGCTGGCCTTTCACCAAAAAACTTTTCAAGCAATTTTACTTTCACACACAAATTTCCAATGCCAGGATAAAATCATGAGAGTTCAACCTCAGTTGACGTGTGCGCCTGTGATCTCGATCAATTTGTGTAAGGTGGTCGTTAAACTCAGTCCAAGCTGTTAAGTCAGTCTTTTCTCGCCTTGACATTTTGACAAAGTCAAACATGTTTAATATTACTGTAGATTTTTAATTTTGGCTCGGGCAAATGCTTAAGTTTTATGAAATCAACATCCATCCAGTGCCAAAAAGGAAGTAGCAAGCGAGTAGACGGTAAACCTAGACAGAATTTCGGGGAGGCCAAGACCATGAACAAATCTTGGTTTTCTTGGACTGTGGAAAAAGAGGGGAAAGTGGTGGAGCTGTGGAGTGAACAAGAGTCTGTGTTTCATTTGCAGAATCTGATCAACCAACTGGCTCTTTTTTTAATGAGAAATCATTCCCACAGTCCCCTGCCAGTAAAACAGCGCAGCTAACCAATGAAGGCTGTTAGCGAGTTGTGTCAACAAAATCAAAAAAGATAAGTTTGTTTGCAAATTCAGTTTATCTTTATGGATTATATTGATGCCGAATTGACAAGAATACTGTCGACAGGTGAAGCCTTTCATCTTGTGTTTCTATAATTGTGTGTCTTTGCAGACATGTAAGGAATTGTTAATATGTCATATTTCTCAAATGGAGTTTGGTGTAATGTTTTCCACCAGCAGCAGGAGTGGCAATATTCACAAAGTAATCTAGTCTTGCTAACATTGACCCTGCAAGATCTCCAGTCTTTGCAAAATGTTTTAGCGTGTGACTAAAAACGGACACTGTCTTTAGATGTAAGATGTTGTCAAATTTTTAAGTATTTTCAATGTTTTCTAGCATATGGATGGCATTATGGTGAGCAATATGCTCAGCATTGTTTGGATGCCTTGTAATCTCTTTGTGAAAGCAACAAGGCTGGAGGCTGTCATTTTCAATTTTGTTAATTTTCCATTTTTATTATATGGGTATTGGGAAGGCCTTTGAGACTTTAAGTGTGATTACAGGCTACACAAACTTGATTTGACATGCTATTGATGCACGTTGTTTGGCTCCCACACTTGTGTGGATTGATGTCCAGCCTGAACAATGTCTCTTTCAGGATCAGAAGGATAAAGAATTCAGACTAGCAGTCGATAAAACCAGCAACCCTTAACGGATTGGATCAATTTCACATACTTTAGACCAAGTGAAAACTGGTATGAGATGACTAATGTGATTATGTATGTCTCCTTATGCAATGATGATTCAGAGACGATTACACAGAACAGCATTAGCGACTGAATGCAACAAAGTTTTATCACAAAGTGGCAACAAACTTTCACGTTATTCTGAAAATGTACGTGGGACTGCATACATGAGTCAACTGTGTCACACTTACGTAACTACAACCCTGTGATCAGCCTCTCAAGTGGCACTAATGTCATTACAGACAGAGTCACAAGACCTGACCCACTAACAACTTATGTAACCTGACTGTATTTCTTTGATCCATACTGTTAACCGGATTTTTGCATTGTAGCCTATGTTTCGCATACATATTGATTTGCACCTTATTGTTATGTTTATCATAGACTTTTATGTTTACGCTCTTCATTTGAATAGGTGGAGGTTTACATTTTGATTTTATCTGTAAACTGTAAAAAGTGACACATGCTCTGACTGGCTTAAATCAACATGGATGAGTGGAATGATATGAGTGTTGAAAATAATCTCTGCCAGCACATTCCAGACACAATTACAAGCATAGAGGACGATGTATGATGTATATCCAGTTAAAACACAGCAACACAAGAGGTACTGTCATCAGGATGCTTATAAAACACAGGATCTCTTCCTTGTTTCCGGTTTAACTGTTTATTTAGTCATAAAGCCTAAGTGGAGTTTTAAGATCCATGCCATGAAGAGAGGTTCCATTAAGTCAATGTAGTAGAATAGCAGATGCTTGCTATAAAAACAGAACAAATGGCTTGATGTAATAAAGATCAGAATGGGAGAGCTTTATGTTGCCAGCTATCCAATCAAAGAGTTGGGACAGCCATGTACAGATTCCTTGATCATTGCTACAAGTTTTCTTACACTGTTTTGAGGCTAGCTCCTCCAGCTGACTTGCAATAACACTGTGTGACCTTAACCGTTAGTCTAATGTCAAGTCTTTTTCTCTTCCCACACTGTCAGCAGACTAATCATAACTCCTTTCTCTTAAACTCTCTCACCTTTTCCACTTGTCTTTTAGCACAGGGGAAGTCCTCGTCCACCGTCAGGCAGCTGAGGAAGACTTGGAGAGACTCGTCCACTTGGCCCATCTCATGCAGCACCATCGCTTTTCTAAACAAAGCCTAAAAGGACAGAAAGACAGAAATCATATTTTTGCACCAGTATTTATGTTTACACTGTATATTTACATTCATGCTTAGTCCCTTTCACTAATGTGTACACAATACTGATCCATCTTTAAACCTCCAACATGTTTTCTCTTACAGTTAAGTTTTCATGCTTTACATGAATCTTAAGAAGAACAGATTCAAAATCAAGACAGAGTCGAGGCATGCTGAACTGTTTTACCTACAGCCAGACAGAGCACAAGTGAGAGACACAGCTTTTTCTAAATGCATTATATAAGTACTATTCAACAAATCAATATGAAATGCGCAGGTTCTTTTCATGATATACTTTGCACCACAAATAAAGAATAAACCAGGCTTCAACCCAGACATTGGATCTCCTGTTAGTGATGTAATAGTCAATAGTGGCTTTGACCTTAATCACTGCATTCTCAGTTGTGGTCTGGAAACCTTCTTTAGTCATGATACTCTTAACTTGTTTACCCTATGAGAAGGCCTTTTATACAATACTAAAAACAGCAGGAGGATGCTAAAAATATACCATGTAAACACACAAACAGGGTCACCACTGACAAATTATTCTTGACACTATGATGTAGTAAAGTCAGCTGCCAAGACAAACTTTTAAAGCGGTTGTATTCTTTAAAAAAAATGAACAAATTAATAAACATGATTATGCGAGTCTGACGCCCGGCCTACAATTAACTTGTAACTATAATCCAGTGACACCACAAATTAGATTCTTCCCCTCTGTGGCTTTGTGGGTGGCAATCTTAAAATACACCTTTTCTTAGTAATGACCGGCTGACCAATATATCAGCAGTAACTGACTGCCAGACTCAAGCAGATTAAAGCAGGTGTGTGAGCATACATACACAACCTTGTAGTGCCACCAACTAAATACCGGACATTTAATTTGGGGTCATATCTGACACTGATTATCCTGTCATGCAGGCCTGTCAAGATACCTACTTTTATTAAACGATATATTGTCATGGAAATTATTACAATAAACAATGTTTTTTTCACTTTTTAAACCATTTTGTCACCCTTTGCAATGAAATTCTTAAGAATAGTCAGACAAGAGTATGAAAAAATATTTAATGTATTTTTACAAAGTAATTAACACCTCTTAATCTAAATGTACAAGTACCTTTAAAGGAGTGGTCCAAAATGACTCAGTTTGAGACTTATTAATATGGATATTATTTGTCCAACAAAAAACGAAACCAATTGATGCCCACTGTGACAAACTGAAAGTTCAGCGAAGCTCCGAGAACAATGCGGTTACCTCCAGAATCCGGCCGGTGCGCTACAGCTTGCTGGTGGATTTATGGAGTGGAGGATGACATTGTTGGAGGATAAAACTACCAACGACAGACTTTTTGTCTTATTGAATCAGGACTGTGCTTCTTACATTTCAAAAACACAGCTGCAGGCTACCGGTAAGCTACGCGGTGTGGTCTTTGTAGTGTTTTATTTCTCTTTGGACTCATGCATGAAGGTGGAGGTGGAGAGAAAATAGAAGGAGAATGGCAGCCCCCAAGTCTTACAATGGTTAGGAAAACCGTGCCATTTATTCTGGCATCATGTTGGCTGAAATGCTGGTGACATTCTCATGTATACAAACACGCATGTAAACACAACAGGCAATATCAAGGTCAGGAAAATGATCACGGTCATGTCCATATATCTTACAAAAAGCCACTAATTATCATGACGGGCCTACTCTCATCATAGAGTCATACCAACTGTGCCTCATGGTAAAGATTTTTTAAAACACACTTCATATTTCTGTAGCATGGGAAAACTAATGACTGCAGTATCAGTGAGTGACCTACTTCAGCAGAACAGCTGGACCCAGGACTGAACTCTGTGTCCTCCAAAGCCAGACGGTACAGTTTAAGAGCCATGTACGCTTCCGCCCGAGACAGTCGGGCCACCGCTGTCGTCTCTGGATCTGCAGGAGACATGAGAGAGAGGAAAGAGAAAAATTTGCAATGAGTTAAGGTTTTTAACTATGAATATTTTTCTTTTAATATTAGAAACTACAGCATTTTATGAAATGAGATATCATTCAATTGTTGGCTATCTTTATATCATGAAATATAGCACAATGGTACCACACTTACACTGACCACATCAGCTTATCTATAATTTAATGTGCAAATCTTAAACCTTTTCTGTTTGTGAGTGGGTAATGTTTACCTTAACAGGTTTTAAAACTCTGTCACTTCCTGCAAGTCATATTAGACATACACAATTTATTAGCTGTGGCATTGAATTCTCTGCAGACAATGCAAAAGACAAATAAGATGCATCAGTGGGTTTTATATTTCTGTTTTTAACTGTAGGATGCATTTAAGGGGACACAACAGCTACTAATACTGGCATGTACTCCAAAACAAAGTGTAGAAGCCTAAAATGACTTAACCTTTTCAGGAATGGCTAAACAGACATGACTTTTTTATACCTGTGTACGTGAACTGCATTAAAAATTATTTACTCAACTACGTCACTTTGTTGTGAGCAAGTCTCGGTCTACAAATGAATTCTTTTGGTGGATTACATTTACCTGCGATTAATCAGAACTTTAATAAGATTCATTTTCTTCGCAGACTGAGTCATGCTTCTTCTGAACATGGCACCCTATTTTTCCAAATAATCTATTACCTTTCATAAAGACAAATGGGATTAGATCCTTTTTCTGGTATTTGGCAGATGCTAATGTGAACAGAACCACAGGTGGTTTGTCTAGTCGCCATAACATCAACAAAGAAACCCGGAATATCTGGAAGTTTCTGTCCTGCTTCTCAGGTTGTCTGCAGCACTGAGGACACAGTGCTGCTGTCAAAAGCAGGTGGTGCAACTCTATTACTGCCACAGTGACAGGAGTCTACATCCTTAACTCAGTGTCCACTGATTGTCTTGTCAGAAAGTGCCTCCGTTCTGTTAGGGATTAACCCTCCTTTGACCTTAAAGTAACATGCAATATATTTTTTTTTCTTAACTTTTGATTCTTCCTGGCATTAATTGGACAGAAGAAGAAGACAGGAAATAATAAGCGGAGAGACAGAGATATGACATGCATTTAAGTTTTCAGGGCAGAACTAATGGATACATAAGCATAGATATTGCAGATATGTGGTGTGCGCTGCAGTCTCTCAGCTACCAGCGAGCTTTTGTTAACTGGTTTTGTAAGTCTGAGTTACACAATGCAAGGACACAACAAACTGTGCATTCATATTTTGCAAGGGATGTCATGTTATTCCAGCTTTTCCACCGTCATTACTGACCTCGAGCAAATATTCTAATTTTAAAAAAAAAATTGGGGGAAGTCATCCCAGTTAAATGTGGAGACAAATAATTCTCGTTTAACTCTCAACTGTGTAAAGGCATTTCACTGGTGTCAGGATCACATAAGACCTTATAATGCAGCAGTTTGGGTTATGTCTTTCACTAAATATCCTGTGTTTGAGTAACAGAGGTCAACGGGGACACAGGTTACATGTGTGTTATATCACTTGACCCAGATTCCAATGGATGTTTCCATAAGCTCCCATAAACCAGGTAAAGGTCCAGAACAATTTTTAAGCCAGACTGCCAGACTACAGCTGAGCTATATGTCACTATTATATTATTTGAATAATATTTTGTAAAAGCACCACTCGTCAACTCAACAATATAGTCACAATGTGGTCAAAAATATTATGATATTTGATTTCTACACATTGCCAGCTTTTTAACAGGGTTTGGGAGATCAGTTGTGAATCTACACTGCTGTACATTGGAAATCCTGTGCCCTGTTTACATCTGGTTTTAACATGTGTCCTGGGTGACAGGGTTAGGATTGCCACATTATGACAATGATAAATTAAATTGGCATTTAAAGCCTACAACCCCCAAACTACACTAGCATAAAAATGAGTAAGTGACTACTGTTATTTTTTGCATAATTAGAAGGTATGTAGGACTCAGTGGTTGAAGTAATAAAAAAAAAAAAAAAAAAAGGCCATTTGTCTTGCAAGACAGTGCCTTCACCACAATGCATCATACTATTTTGAACTTGTTAGTTCATTTCCTTAAAGGGGGATTGGACTTATTTTCAAAATTCATACAAGTTATTCCTATGTTTCAGACAACCCCAAAAATATAAGTAAGCATGAACAACTCTCTCTGAAATCCAATAACTGGAGTGCTAAAACTCAAGTTTGTGACATTATAGGGTATAAGGTCTGGGGCTGCTCCATAGACAACTTCACACACAGTCCAAAAGTGGGTCGCAGGTCCACTCTGAATGGACTGCAAGTGACTCGCAAATGTGTCCGTTTATAAACACACTTTATTTACAGTGAATTTCTGGCACAGAGCTTTTATTTTGAGATGCGGTTTCTTGCTGTAGAATGAGTGCCTAAGGGACAACTACAGCGAACTAGTTTGCCAACATGGCCAAACACAAGTATGACCCCGAATATTTTAAACTGTGTGGACTTGAACTAATCACTAAGGAGAAATTTAAAACCTGTAGCTGGACCAGTTGAGAACCACTGCTCTAGATGACACTGAAAGCAGTACACTTTCTCTTTCTGAGGGTCACAAAATCAGCCTCCCATTCATTGTCTATTGTCTCTCTCCAATCTTTATAACCTGTGACATCACAGGTTTGAGACTTGCTTCTCTGGTTTCTGGCTTTGAGACAGAGTTAGTCATGTTCACGAGTATTAATTGAACTTTCCTTGGCTATGGAAATAACATATTGGAATTCTTAATTACACTGGTGTTCCCCCAGGGTATGAAATTAACAAAATATTTTGGGGGCAATTTTGACCCCCACGGTCTAAAAAATGGGAGCATTTTCAAAATGTTTGGGGGCCATCAAAAAATTGTAATTATGTTCTAACAATAAGCACATGAAAAGCAAAACCAACTAAGATAGCGTCTTCACTCTTCAGTAGAAACCACTATAAATGAAATAAATGATGGGTTACATAAAGTTATGGTTGCAAAATATCACTCAGATTTCCTATAATTCAACCAGTTTAAATGTGATGATTTAACCATTAATCTACTGATAGCAGTACTAATGTTTCACCACATTACAGTTACTTTTACTGTTAAAAAGGCCAAATTACTATAAATTGCTTAGATGCAATCCTGGAAGTAAGTTAATTTAAAATTTAACATTCATTCTACCTTCATTAATTTGTCATTGTGTAGACACAGATCACCCAAGAAATGGTTAATTTATACTTATGGTACAGCAAAGCCCCCTCCCCTTCCCTGTCAGATTACTCTCACGTAATCAGTGCAATCTCGTTGATTATGTCTGGAAGTTGAGTTGTAGACGTGACGGTAAATTAATTTAATGAAAATAAAATTATACTTTAATGTCAGATTGTAATACTGTTAAAAATATAAATAAATATAGTTGTTTTGAAAACCTGGGGGCAATTTTGGCCCCCGGAACATGGCTTTTGGGGGCATTTTTGGATAAATTGCGGGCCAAATGGCCCGTGGCCCTTGCTAATTTCTGACACTGTGTTCCCCTTTAAAATCCCACTGAAGGGCAGGTCATGGTACCCCCAACACTCCTTTCATCCAGTGAACATGTCAGCAGTTTTTCAACTTCAGGTCACCTCCACTGGAGCAGCTATGCATTTAATACCTTGCTAAAGGGCAATGTAGACCAATGCTGATACTGGTGAAAGTGGCATATCTCATAGTGATGTCACCTAGACAAACTTTTACTGCCATTATTTGGAATAGCATCATCACTCACATACCTTCACCATCACTGTTTTGATAACTCTAAATCATCTGCCACAGGAGTAGCCTACTTTATCTCATTGCATAACGTTAGGATCTGTTACAAAAGCTAACCCACTGTCTGGCTGACTGTCTATCTGGACCACCAGCCTAGCCCTGCCTCATATATTTGCAAACAAATGGTAAAACATTTATGAAACTGTGCCCCGTAACAACTATAACAGTTACAAAATTCAAATGCCCTCCCCCTTGATAAGTTACAAAACCTGCCCCACTCTGTGTCACGACCTGCCTTATGCAACTTACACCGAGTGCGCATGCTCAGCTGGTGGTGTGTCGTCAACAGGACCTACCAGATCAAACAGCAGCCAATGAGAAGAGACTGGCACCAGTACTACACATGGTGCACTGCTTCTCCAAATGTTGGTCAATAGAACTTACTCTACTTACCCCTCGGGGTAAACCTGCATCAAACACTGACTTATTAATACATATAATGTTTACATAGAAAACGTCCCAGTGGCACATTGTGTTGCCCTCACAGCGAGTGCGCAGCAGACACACCACCAGGGAACACCTCCCCATTTGAACATGGATGTAATGTTATTGTAACTCACCATACTGTATAACCTCAGTTGCTAGCGCCACAGCTTCTTCGTAGCGTCTTCTTCTACACAGCTCGTCCACTTCACTTAGTGTTTTCGACTTTTTCAGCTCGCCTGGGAACCATTTCTCTAACAGTCCGCACAGAATTACATTCACTTTCACCTTGCTGCTAATGGCTTCGCTGCATAGCTTACATTTGGAGAGCAGCCGTCGTTGTAAACATCTTTTGCAATACGAATGTCCACAGGCTATGGTCACAGGTTCACCTAAAAAGCTGTGACAGTTGGGGCAGTCAAACACATCCTGCACACAGCTAACGCTATCCCCTGCGTTTTGACTCCAGCCTGAGAGGGAGTCTGCCCCGGCCGCTTTTCTCTTAAAGTTGCGGAGGATACAGTCCACTAAGGTGCTCAACTGTTCCGGTCTCACGGTGCCATACCGCATAGCAACTGAAAACCAGTCAATGGCTTCTTTCAGGCAGTTTTCCGATGCTAACGCGTTGGCTTTTTGTAGTATAACGTTAAGTTGATGGTGGTCCTGCTCTTCAGAGGTGTTGTCCGAGTCAGCGCCGATGAAGAAGGCGCTCCTCTCCTCCGGTGTGTCCTCCACTTGCGAATGGAGCGACATTGTAGCGTCAACAAAAAGCAAACGTTATGTATTTTTAGTTTTTCTTCTGTTAACGTGTCTATACATTTCTATAGCTGCCGCGGTCCTTGATAGTGTGGTGGACCGACTTTCCCATAGACAGTCGTTAGTTACATAAAAAACACGATCACGTGAGCAGCAAACTCGTGCTGTGATTGGTCAGAGCGTCTCGGTTACAAAACCTGCGTTCGAAAGTTTCATAACTACGGAAAGGACGTAGTGGAGCTGAGTGACTGTGCCAGGTTACAGCGCTCCCATTGCCCCAAAGACCTCTGTCTTTCTCCCCTCAGGGTGCAATAGTAACACAGAACAATACAAAATGACGTGAACATATCAGTCCTTGCTGATATATTTATTAATACGTCTTTGAAAGCTGTCAGAAAACTTACCCAGAGGACCCCTCTCATAACTGGTTGTGTAATAAGATTTTGTAACACAAGTTTCAGTTTTATATAATTCACTCTTCCTTGGCTGTGTCTAACCTCTTTTTTTGTTGTCAATTTCTGTCACGTGTTTCACACTAACCTCCTTTTTGTGATGGCAAATGTTGCACAAATTAAGAAAGATAATAAAAGAGAATGTCTGATTGGACCACTTATTGACACAGTGAATAGTGTGGTTTGTATGCTATAGTATTTGTGATGATTATCAATAATGTTTTGGAATACATTAGAGGTGGAACCAAGTGATTGTTCTGAATAAGTCTCAAGTCCTTGCACTCAAATTGTAAGACCCAAGTCCTGAACTTTGTGTTTCAAGGCCCAAACAAGTCATAAACCAAATATATTGTTATTTAAACAACAGAGTAATGTAGCTAAGCGTTATATCAATAACTGTTAACATTTACGTTGAGTTAGGCCACTGTTCTTTGTGCATCTTCAGATGTTGAATGAAGCTGGAAATTGTTGCATCTTTGTCTGTCATTGTAATTTCCAAGCTGCACATTTTACTTATAGCAATTTGTTTTTCGCTGACCACCATGTAGTTATTGTATGTGAGCAAAAATATCTTTGGGATCATTTTTTACCAACTGGCACTCAGTAATGTAATGTAAATGGTTGTTGGATGCTGTACAGATTGGTTCAAACAAAATGGATCTGGTAAGTAATAAATAGTGTTAATGTAAGTAGATTTGGGAAATGAATTGATTTGTGGCTTTTTAAATAACATACTGTCAAATCTTTGGGCTTGGGGGGGTATCAAGTACTTTCAAGTCAAGTCAAAAGGCTCAAGTACATGTGAAGTCACAAGAAATTGCCGTTCAAGTCCACATCAAGCTGCAAGTCCAATTTTGATTTTGATGAGTCCAGTGTCATCAGATTTGTGACTCGAGTCCAAAGCTCTGGCATAAATTCATTTTGACCTGAAAAAGATCTAAGTAGGATCCAAATATTGTCTTGATTAAACTTTTGTGGCATGGAGTAAGTGTGCAGGCATAACTTTTTTAGTCATGTTAGCATAAATTCAAGATAGTAAAACAAAGGACCTTGCATACAATCAGATTTTATATTCTTTAATTTGTTCCTTAACCCTGCATACACAAAGCTCCAAGACTGAAAGACATTTTCATGTTTTACCCTTGGATTTATCTTTGTGTACTGTCTTGTAGGCTAGACTTAAAGGTCAAGTATCTAGGATTTATTGGTATCTAGCAGCAAGGGTTGCAGACTGCAACCAACTTAAACCTCTACTGTTTGCCAAGCATGTAGGGGAACTATGGCGGCCAACTCAAATAACCCTATCAAGGACTAGTGTTTGATTTGTCTGTTCCAGGTTACTGTAGAACAACATGGCAGACTCCATGAAAAAGGACCTGCTCCGTGGCTCATTTTAAGTTAGCATCTCATTGCCACATTTGTTCTACATGTGAGTTGTTTTATAGGCTATGTTACCTGTTCTCGTACTGCTTTTTGTATTTTCAGCTTTAGCATTTATTATCTCCCTCGTAGCAGAAGTCCACAATCCTCCTTTCCAAACCTGGTATAGCTCAGCCATGAGAGGTGCTTAATGCATGGCTGCTATCAGGACATGTTGCACTGTCTGTCACCTCCCATCATCACCTGTCATCTCATAGAGTCATGTGCTACTGCTTGCCCTGTAACCATCATGTTGTCTCTTACACCACAGTAGCTAAAGTTAGTAACATGTCACCCAGACAATGAAAGCTGCAAAAGCAAATGACCTTACAAGAACATGAAGGTGCCTTGATGCTGTTGCAGACATTTTAAATGATCCACCAACAGGCCAACGGTGAAAATAAATGTAAGAAATTTCCCTCCATAAAAAAAAAAAAAATTCTATCTAAACAGAAATAAACAGTCCTTCATTGAACAAACACATAAAATAGATGTAGTGTTTTTATATGTGAACAGCACTATAACAGCCTCCAAACAGGGCAGCTTGCTGTCCTCTTGCCACTGATTCGAAATAATAAACATCAGCTCCGGTCTCAAGGAAATACATGATGTACTGTGCGTCACCTGTGGAGAATGTTGTGATAATTACCAATGAAAAGAAGCATGAAAAATGTTACTTAACTGCAACTAAATCCAAACAGTGCTGTTATTATTAGACTCTAGTGAGCCTAGAAGCACAGGCAGAAATAGCACCAAAAAAAATAGCATCAAAATTCTTCTGCAAACACTATACTACATTGATCAGATATTGTAAATGGCTTTAAGCCTTCACAAATTCTCCATATGCTTTGCTGTGAATGTGACCTTAAACCAGACATACTGTAATACTGTAATAATCTTTTATTGTGAAATCAGGCTGCAAAAATGATAAGTGTTTTTATCGTTGTTGATGCTCAACCTTCTATTTGTGGATGTATGCAGTGCTATAATGGCTGTAAAGGATTTGCATAATGTAGTGGTGAGGTTACATGAGGACAGGGCGGGAACCTGACGCAACCTTGTATATTATGGAGGGACCCTGCCCTCTAGTGGTTAAAGTGGCCCACTGCTCCAAAAAGACACCAGCAGAAAAGCTCTATTGGAAAATCTAACAGTTTACAAAATGTCTCTCAGAGAAGTAAATGACTTTAAAAAACGAATGGACACAAATTCGAAAAAATATGGCAATAAAGCGCACATAGTGTTCAGTGATAATACAGCTGTGAGTGTCTGTGTTTAACAAACAAATTAAACAAAAACAAAACGACCAAATATCTGTAAGGCCCAGTACACAGTACACAGTACAATTTTGGGCTGTCCCAAATGTAAGATGGCCAGCGTGAAAGAAACGTGGCGATATCTCTGGCTGTGGCTCTAAAACAGTGGTCTTACGTCACACAGTGAGAGAGGTTCAAGGATGGCCGTTGTCACATGGTATTGTAATCAAAGACAGTCTGGGATAAAATTCTGACAGTGTCAGAAATAAGTGATAATAATCTCACTGTGTGACTGGTTAAAACCTACGTCTACTAACCAACCAATAGAGATGCAGCATAAAATGACACACTGGCGCTAACCCCAAACCAAACAGACAGATAGCAGCTTGCCATGGCAGCAAAAAGCACTCAAAAAAATGTGTGGGATTCCAGCAAAGAGGAAAACCTTGTGGAGTTGTGGCAGCAGAGGCCTTGCCTGTATGAGGTGTCCTCCAGCTCTTATCATGACCGCGTAAAGAAGGACGAAGCATGGAAGGAAATAATGGCAGATTTACAGCTGCCAAGTAAGCAAACTAGCAGCTAGCAAACACACACACAGACACACCACAGTATATAGTGCCCACAAAACTTTAGGTTATTTCATAATGTGACCCTCTATCTATGTTGTGCTTCACAGTTGGAGAAGTAATAACATCCCTAGGCACTCTGTATGGGAAGCTTTTGCATCTCACTTCATAGCCTGCGATTCAGTGCACTGTCATCATACAGTCTGCATACATCAAACTTGATGTCGTACCCAAGCTTATTAGATATACGTCACACAGTGTAGCTGGCACTAAATTCATAAGATTGCTAAAATCTCACAGCTGAAGCGAGAGGAGAGCCAGAGCTTCTACATAAACTATCAGTGCATTCTCTGCGTCTGTGGCACTTGTGTGTTCTTTTTTTTAATACTTTATTTGTCTTGCTTTTCCATCACAGAAACATCACATACACACAGAAGGAAAAAAGACAAGTAAGGATCTAGATTGCCCTGTTTCACAAAACCTATCAACTCCTGTGTCATTTTCAGTGGTTCTGTCGCTCATCTTGACTTAAACATGTGAAGGTCATCCATTTTTCCAATTTCTCTCAACATCACTCCTCTTGAGCTCTTATCCTATGAGATAAGTGTTCCATTACATATTTTATTCACAGCTGTCTGTCTCGTGTTGATGGTTCTGCCTTGCTCCTCTCCTTGTCATGGCCTTCTTACAACCTGCCAACAATATCTTCTGTCACATTACCAAAGTACAGTACTATACATGACCTGGGTATGTCATAGCCCAGAATTTTCATAATAACCATAGGAACATTTCCCTAAACTAAACTACACAATTTCAGGACAAAGCCTGACTGTCCTACATCTATTGCCTCACACCTGCTCCAACATGGTCGTGCTGTAGACAATACTTGCTTTTAAATTTTATATATATAAATATGGGCCATAAAATGCATGCGTTTAGTGACAAAACAGCCGTGAATTCCTAAAACAAAACAACCAAACAGTCCTTTAGACAGACTTTACCAGAATATGAAGGAGTGAGCAAGAGGGGAGCCAGATGTTATACATAAACTATCAATATATTATCTGGGTTTTTGTCACTTGTGTGTTCTTTTTTCTCCTTGATATAATGTAGATATCATTCTATATATTTCTTTGTATTTTTAATCTCCAATTATGGGTCTAATTATTCCATTTTTCTCTAAATTTACATTGCGTTTAATTTCTCTGTCATAAAAGTCCCTTAATTGCAAATCAGAATCAAAACCCTGTTTGTTGCCAAGTAGGTTTTCACATACAGGGAATTTAATTTGGTGTATTGGTGCATGAGATTATGAGAGAATATTAAATTAAAAACACCTCAGGGTCCTGGAGGAGTGCAAGTCTTTGAGGGGTGGCAGATTGCAGCCAAGCACCTTCTCAGCGGAGCGAACGATATGCTGCAGTCTGCCCTTCTACTTGGCAGTGGCAGCATTAGAACAGATGGTGATGGAGGAGGTGAGGATGGACTTGATGATGGTGATGTAGAAGTGCACCATCATTGTCTTTGGCAGATTGAACTTCTTCAACTCCCATGTTTCACTATTGTGCATAATGCTGTTATATCACTTGGAATGCATTGTTTGAACCTCTAGTCAAGAGTTCTACGGATATCTGTGCCTTTCTAGTCTTCCAACCAGTCAAAGCGCTTTAACACTACAGAGTCACATTCACCCATTCACACATTGGTGGCCAAGGCTACCACATAAGGGGGCTCTTGTTTACCTAAACGTACACACACACTCACTCACAGCCATCAGGATCAATTTGGGGTTCCATATCTTGCCCAAGGATACTTCGACATGCAGACTGGAGGAGCAAACTGCCAATGCTCCAATTTGTGGACGACCGCTTTACCTCCTAAGCCACAGCTCCTATTTCAAGTTGATTGGTTGATGTAGGCGCTGATGTAGACATCATCAGCCAAGAATTCAACTTATGTATCGTCATTCACCACCTTTATCCCTTTGAGGTCTTTGCTCTGCCTGCATGTTGGGCCAGAGGCTCTGTGAAAATTGTGAATAAGGCTGGTGAAAGACACCATCCCTGCCTGGTAGACTGTTCTAATATTATACACTCAGATAGATTGCCATTTATTTTTATCCTCGCAGTAGGTTTTTGGTAACATGTTGAATGGCCTTGTTGTTGAGTCCAAAGTACCTCTTACAGATATGCCCGATTTACACTTTCAAATGCCTTTTCTGCATCAAGGCTTATTAAGGCTGTGTTGATATTTTTGTGTTTAACATGTTCAGTGATGTGTAGAGTTCTCCTTATGTTATCTTGGGTTTGGCATCCCTTATCAAAGCCTGTTAGATCTCAATTGTGTGTTCTTATAATTAGATTGTGTTTCTAGCACATTGGCTTTCTGAACTTTGAGGACATTCACTTCCACTCACCTTAATATGTTTCATAAAATGTATTTAAAAGCTTAGGGTTTAAGATGGAATTTTTTATATCAATTAAAATCGTACAAAATTACTGGGGTCATTCCCATGTTCTCAAGGTTCTATGCTCCTAAGCTCTATATACCTCATAATGGAAACCTTAAAAAGATGTTCCCCGTCTCTGTATTTGTTTAATATGACATGGCCTAAAGTTGCACTGAACCCAGCCTTAATAAGGGAATGTGCTCTACCCAGTGAGCTACTGGGACTCCCCAGTAGTTACTCTTTATGTGTGGAAAACTAAACTCCCCCCAAAACTACTCCCAAACTTATCTAAGCCCTAATCAGTCAACCAATTAACCAATTAAAAGAGAGGAAGAAAAACAAAAGACAAAAAAATTGAAAAATAATTATGAAACATTTTTGGGGTTAACAAATCAATCATAGATGACTATTGCCATTTCCAAGGGGTAGATATTTTAACTTGAGTGTTCATATGTTGATTCATTTATTCATTCTCTCTAAGTGCTTACCCTGGTACAGGGTCACAGTGGGGCTGGAACCTATATCCAGTGTCACCAAGTAACCTAGTGTGCATGTCTTTGGATTGTGGGAGGAAGTCCTAGAGAAAACACACAATGATTCAAGGAGAACATGCAAACTCCACACAGAGGAGCCCCGGCCAGCGAATTCCAACCTGGATTCCTCTCGTTTTGAGGTGACAGTGCTAACCACTACACCACCGTGCTGCCCTGGGTTTACACATGTAAACAGAATACTGAACATGGGACCTTTGAAATGTTCCCAGATTACCTTGTTACAGTGAGTTTTTTTTTTGGTCACCTGTATCAAGACAAATGTGTTTTTGGTGCCTCAACGCGTTCAGTTCAATTAAATTCAGTTCAATTTTATTTTATTTATAAAACCCAATATCACAAATCACAATTTGCCTCACAGGGCTTTACAGCATACAACATCCCTCTGTCCTTAGGACCCTCGCAGCAGATAAGGAAAAACTCCCCAAAAAAAACCTTTAACGGGGAAAAAAAAATGTTAGAAGCCTCAGGAAGAGCAACTGAGGAGGGATCCCTCTTCCAGGACGGACAGACGTGCAATAGATGTCGTACAGAACAGATCAGCATAATAAATTAACAGTAATCCGTATGACACAATGAGACAGACAGAGAGAGAGAGACAGAGAGAGATGCAGGACAGACAGTAATGATAATAGCTTACAACAACATTCATTTTAGTAATAATATTATAATGATAATAATAATAATAATAGTAATTGTGGTAGCATTTGTTGTTAGTATATATTAACATAATGATAGTATATGTATGACAATAATCATATGTGTATAATAACAGTAGAAGTATGACTAATGATAACAGCAGCAGCAGGAGGCATCAGGCAGGGCCACCGCAGCAGCACAACCACCACACACCATCCAGGCATAGCTGCGATATGAGGGAACCTGTGAGACAGTGCACCAGGGCTCCGAAGAAGCTGAGTCAGGGATATGCTGTAAAGCCAAGTTAGCGATATACAGTAATAGCACATAAATGTTAGCAAATGAAGAAAAAAACAACTTTTCAGAAACTGAGGAGAGAGAGAGAGAGAGAGAAGGAGAGAAGGTGCTCGGTGTATCATAGGAGGTCCCCTGGCAGACTAGGCCCATGTCAGCCTAACTAGGGGCTGGTCCAAGGCAAGCCTGAGCCAGCCCTAACTATAAACTTTATCAAAGAGGAAAGTCTTAAGTCTAGTCTTAAATGTGGAGACGGTGTCTGCCTCCCGGACCGTAACAGGAAGATGATTCCACAGGAGAGGAGCCTGATAGCTGAAGGCTCTGGATCTCTACTCTAATTTCTCAATTATGGGATCAATAAAGGTGTATCTTATCTTATCTTATCTTATCTTATCTTATCTTATCTTATCTTATCTTTTGGAGACTTCAGGGACCTCAAGGTTACCCTGCATTCTCAGAGCGCAGTGTTCTGGTGGGATAATTATGAGCTCGATATGACGGAGCTTGACCATTTAGAGCTTTGTAAGTTAGGAGAGGGATTTCAAATTCAATTCTCGATTTCACAGGGAGCCAGTGCAGAGAAGGTGTATTTTAATTGTATGTGTTTAAGGAAGTGCGGAGCAAGAGCACAGGGGCTGAGAAGTCTTGATGCTTGTCCAAGTCAAGGATGCCTCCTTGGTAGGACAGGTCCTCCAAGTCAGGTCCTACAGAGGTTAGGCAAGGCAACTCCTTCCTTGCATTTGATGAGCACACATTGAAAAAGGCTAGTGAGTGCCCAGGTGTGCATCATTGAAGAAGCCCCACCCTCAATTAAGGCAAATCGTGCGCAAAGAATTGTGGTCGCTAAGGATACACACATGCATCCTTGAAAATTCTCTGAAGGAAGGATTCGGTCCTCTGTAGAATTAGAAGGATCCTTGACATTGGAACAGTCCTTCGGCAGGATTCGATGATGTAGCCTGTTTGAAATTCAGCCATTTAAGGATCCTTCCTTGACTCTGAGAAGGGCCAGCTGTGTTGAGGGTGACCATGCTATTCTTATTTCACACAACCACCAGAGGGCAGTCTTGATCTGTAAAACTGACAAAAACTATTGTGACTTGTAGTTTCATCAGTGACCCCCTGTGTTTTGCCTGAGACATTTCAACAGGGTGTCCGCTGGATGTGTTCCATGCCTTTATCTCTTGTGTGCCACACAGGTCAAATAAGAACATGTTCAAAGGATAACAAATAAAAATCATGAATCCCAGGTAGAGAAGAATCTACGTGTTGGGACATCCTTATCTTGTTTCTGTAATAGTCACTGTCATGCTATTTTTATTTCTCTCCCTGTATCACTCACACATCCAAATGTGCATACAAACATGAACATACATACTGCCATATCAAGTCTGCAACACCACATCTGTGGGATTTGGATATGACCCCGCCACATCTGGGACACCAGTGATTAGGTCATTAAAACAACTAGACTGTCTGTGTGTGAGAGTTTTTTGGAGGACAGTTTACCCCTGCTTAAAAGCTTTACTTCCAACCTTTGGAATTTCTGGAATATGGAGATATGATGAGGAATGATATGAGGTCAACTGTAGAAACACTGTGTGACTAAATTCTCTTTTCCATGTTGACTCTTAAAACACTCTGTTATCAGTGATGATATACCAGCTCCGTTGCCACAACAATACCAAGTAATCCATCAGAGCATTCCAGTCCACATGAAGATGTGTGACCCAGAGTTCCTGTCAGATATTTGGCACATCCGATTTCTTGTGACCAAATACAGCTACTCATTGTTTGTGCTGTTGCACCAGTGGAAACTGTTTCAGTGCACGATATGATGTGTTAAATAAAACAATTTGTTATAAGCAGCGAAGCTCTGGTGGTGTCAACTGTTTTGTGCATTTGCCAGGCATAATGTGATTGTTTGCATGTTTCATGAGTTTATAAAGCCTTGCAGTCTGCTGTAGCATTTCTGGGGGTAATTCCTCCAAAGCCCCCTGGAGAGTTGAGTCGCAAAAGGTGTTTCATTTCCATCATTTATTTTTAAAAAAGGAAAATAGGATGTGTGATGCCCCAGTAATAGAAATAAAAAACAGGATTTCAAACACCAGATATGGATCCGGCAATAACCTTCATACTGTTCTGTTGCAAAGCGAGTACTGCATTTTTGATGAATGCCAAACAAACCAGAAGAAGAAATGCACACACACATGGAAGCAAGCACTTGCACGTTTGTATTCATTTATCAATGTGGGAAACCTTCTGCGTCTGATTCTCAAACAACGGTGCAGGAATGCAGCCCTGGTGCTGACTCTTAGTCTGCCTTATCTGGCTCTGTATAATCTCCCAGAGGTGTTTGGGTTCCCAGCAAAAAAACATACACACACGTGCATACAAAAACATGCAGGCATTTGGATTGAGTGCATGCAGAAACAAACACAGAGGAAGAGAAATGGAAAAAGAGAGCAAAAGAGAGATTTTGCCTCTAGAGACTTGTATTTGTATCAAACAAAAAATAAAAACACATCTGTTGAATGTGCTTTACAAATTCAAATTCAAGAACATGCACACATGAAAACATAAAACTGTGGTTTTATGTGTCTTTTGGAGGTGCTGGTTAATCTCGAGTTCCTGACTGAGTACATGAAGTGCTAATGTTAGAGGTGTGGACTCAAGTCACAAATTTAATGACTGTAGACTTGACAATATAAAAAAGACTTGCAACTCCACTTGGACTTTAGAACCAGTGACTTGTGACTTCACTTGGATTTGAATTATTTGACTTGAAAATACGTGATAGCTCCCCCAAGCCCAAAGATTCCCGCCTATGTTTCATGGTCCATCTGTATAAAAGTCAGTGAGGATGGCAGCGGTATAAAATGTAAATGCGTTGTCTTGACTGTGGGCTGTTACAGTCAAGTTAACACTTGTTTCTGCTCACACACTGTTGCACATGTGGAAAGTACCTGTTATGTAAATATGAAGTCCAAGTTATGGATGATAATAACTCCAGTGTTTGGATAAGAGCAAAACGTGTACGCCTTCATTCAGCGCGTACACAGAAAATATGATTTTCCTCCTACATGTGGCTACTTCTCCTTTTGTCAAGTAATTAAAGACATAAAGGGGTACATCAGCCCCCGCTCTGACCCTTGGACCCCCCCCTTCTTGGCCGCATGACTGCCCCCACCCTCTCGCTGAGTCTGCCGGGTCCAGACCAGGCCAGCTGTGGTACAACCAACTCCATTGTCCTCTGCTATATGAAACAGTTATGTAAGACACAAGACAACGAGTGAGATCACCATCTACTAAGCCAGTTGATACCTCCCCTGCACGCAGCTCCCGCCTCTCTGCACCAGTCTTGGATTTATTGGTGTGGAACGAAGGCGAGACGCAGAAAGAGGTGGATGAGGAAAATAAGTCTGGATCTGAGTGGAAGCACCCGTAACAAACTGCACTGTAAACAACAGAGGTGTGGAATCGAGGCACGTGACTTGGACCTGAGTCTGACTCGAGTCACATATTTGATGATTTTAGATTCCACTTTACAAAATCAAAAAAAGACCTGCAACAACCTGCCTCTCTCCGCTGCCTGTAAAGCTCAAAATTGACTTTAAGGTTCTCCTGTTTGTTTACAAAGCCCTTAAAGGGATAGTGCACCCAAAAATGAAAAATTCAGCTATTATCTACTCACCCATATGCTGATGGAGGCCCTGGTGAAGTGTTAGAGTGCTCACATCCCTTGCGGAGATCCCAGGGGGGAGCGGCTAGCACACCTAATGGCTGATGGCGCCCCAGACTAACGTCCAAGAACACAAAATTGAATCCACAAAGTATCTCCATACTGCTTATCCGTAGTGATCCAAGTGTGCTGCAGCCCCGACATAAAAAGTTGTTTTGAAAAATGTCATATGAACTCTGTGTTTAGCCTCACTGTAGCCTGTAGCTCTGACTGCTTCTCTGTGCTCCGCGCTCACGTGTGCGCGCTCAGGGTGATCGGTGATGTTGTATGGAGATGTCGTTCGTCACGTCAAAAAAGTCGAACTTGTTTTTGCCATTTAGCTTCTTTGCATCAAAATAAGATTCCTGTGGTGGCAGACTTGTTGGATCGTGCAAAAACAGCCTCACTCTTTCATTCCTTTAACCACCTTCTTGAAAAGGTCAGCATTATATTCGCGTATATCCAAAAATCTGTACATCCAGTCTTTTATAATGTTTAAAAGAAGATGTGTTTCCCCATCCGAATAGAAATATGGGCCTTTTTGGACATGCATTTACCCCAGCCTTGCAAACTGTTGACTTGTTGGTTTGTGTAAAGCGTATCCATGACAACACACAGAGCTGACCATAAGCAGGCAAGATGCCCTGTGTCGCAAACTGCTGTAAACCCCCAGATGAGATGTATAATCTGAACATGCTGTATACATGTCTAAAGAATGCTCTTAAAACCTGACTAATATCAGCATTTCTATGTCTTACTTAGAAAATGCTAACTTCGAATAAAGCCTAATTCAGAATATCTATGGATATGCTGAGTAATGTCATATTTGGAATTTAAGTGGAATTTAACTGCATGTAAATAGAGTCAATGACTTGGTCCCACCTCTGGAAAACAAATGACAAATGAAGCATTTTTTTACTTTATTTTAATACATTTAATAGTGCACTTTGATTAACCTGTACAGAAATAATATTAATAAAAAAGATAAAACATTTGTTCATTTCTGTAACACAAAGCTTAACATTTACAATAAAATAAAATAAAATGGTATGATACAAAACAAACATATATCTGAGGTATAAATATATTTGTTTTAAATTAACTGTCATTGTCATGCGTTATTATTTGGCAGAGACACAGTTAAAAGTACAGACATTTACGATATGAACAATGGCTTAGCGAATTAATCACACAACTCAACACAGAAAAAAATGTGCGCCCTTAGATTGAAGCGTGAGTGTTATGAGTAAAGAAGGTTTCAAGGAACCTAAATCTCTTACTTCTTTTTTTAACACTGAAGAAGACAGTACGGAGAAAGAAGCTTACACAAAAGATCGTTTTCCTTCCTTTGAAATCATACAAACATTCAGTCTGCCCTCTTCTTTACAGTAAAACCTGTAAAATCTCCACCTTTATAAAAGGACCATGTTTTCTCTCTTTACTCACCTTTTATAGGACTAGCCAGAGGTTGCAGGTTGGAACAGTGCATTGTTTTTTTCTGTTCTCATGTACATCAGGATTATTGTGAAATCATTATTTTTTATCAACGTGTATATGTAAGTGAAGTTCGGCCTATAACAACTGACTGCGTGTGCACTTAACAACACTATCATTAACTTTTTTAATAGAGGAGGAAAAGCTCAGTACTTATTTTAGCTTTTTTCCAAATTTGGTCCATTGCTGTAGATCTATTCATCTTAAATCTTAAATCCTGTTAAATAAGCAACATTCCCCATCTCTAACACTGAGCCTCAGTCAGAAACAGCTACTGATGAGCTCTTACTGTTATTCAAAAATTGCCTTTTTGCATTTGTGACTGGTTCCCGGCACAGTGACTAATTCTGTCCGTGTCTTCAAGAACAAAATGAGGGGATGTCTTATTTGTATGTTAGTAAATGAGGCCATTTCTTTGATCCTTACTTCTCTTTTTGGTGAGCCAGCCACCGATTCTCATCTGTCTCTGCCTTTCTAAACACTAAAACCCTCGATGCTATCAGCCACCTGTCATCTCACTATATCCCGTCTGTTGTCTCTGCTCAGTCTGCATGTTCCTAACACATTCACATCTTTCTTCACCCATGGATTAATCAATCAGCTGACCATAATATTCTCTACTGTTCCTCCTGTGCCTTACTGTAACAGAAAAAGAGACAGAGGTAACACAAGACACACATAAACCATTACTGTGAACAGAATACTGTATGTACACATTATGCTGCCACTGGAAAACCAGTGTGAGGAATATGTATTAATTAACCGTTTGTTGCTTTGAACACTCATGCACACACACTCACACACCCCACTTTGCTTCTCAGAAGCAATAGCACCCTTTGGATAAATCTCACATCCTGTATCAGTGACATCATGTCCTTTGGCCCGGAGAAATGTTTGTGTGACACGAGTCCTCTTGGGAGCACACTGAAAGCCCAGACAGAACAGTTTTAGACGATAACATCAGTCTGTTGTAACAAAATCAGAGCAAAAACACAAAAAGTCCTTCAATCCAGGATCCAGGATTTGTCCATTAAATGTGAGTGTAAAGAGGTTTGGACCCCATCGACCTCTCTGCTGGAATGGGTGGAATGAGTCATTTTGAGTCCTCTGTAGGATCTAAATTATGGTCCAAAGAAGCTGTCAAGTCTGTCGGTGCCCAAATTGCACATTGCTTTCTCATTTGTCCATGGGCACGGTGAATGAGTCACGTATCCGCGCCACCTCGGTGGCGCACATGTGTCCATACAGTTTATTGTACCACTCTGGGAAACGACCCCTGGGAAAAAATAAAAGAGATGTCTTGTTAGCTCATTGTGCCACCAGCCTAAAGACACTGAATGATCACAAAAAAGGACTACAGCTCAATACCAATACACTGCTTTCCCCGGCCTCACCCCCTCACCCCTCTGTAGTCTGCGTTCATGTCTAGGGGTAGGGTGTGCACACTCCAAACCGTTGCACAAGCAATAAAATAAACCAACAAATATATTTTCTTTGTTAGTAAGATTTAAAAAATATGATAACCATCATGTTATCTTAGGTTAATGTCTTTTCTATGTATTATGGTCCTTTTCTCCATAACAAACATAAAAAAAGCTAGTAGTGTGCCGATGTCTCAGTGGCTACCTAGTTAATGTTACATTGCTATTGCTGATTTGTGCACGACAGTCCCGCATTCTGACTTATTTCCATGTCTCTTTGTTCCTGTCAGTCATTCACTCACCTGCAGTCGATCCTAGAAATATGTGTGAGTCTGGATTTGTTGGTTCCACAGGGCTCAATGAAGTAGCGTGAGGTGAGGACATTTGCCCGAACACCAACAACAGGCACTCCTTCATGGTCCACAGACGTACACACCAGTGCACACGCTCCTTTTGGCAGGTCTGTTACCCACGTTCTGGTAGAGAGAGTTAAGAGTTTTCATTAGAAAACAACAATAAATCATAAACAGAACATCAAAAAGATGAAGACAAAGAAGTGAGACATGGAGGAAGAGACGGACAATGGGCTAATGTCTACCTGAGCACGAGGTGGTCTCTGGTGGGATGTGGAGCCATAGTGTTCCTGACGTACTGGTAGACCTCCGTCCTCTCGTCCAGGGTCTCAACCACCCGGCTCTCGAGCAAGTCCTCGTCCCAGTAGCCCTGCTCCCGCAGCACTCGAGTCAAAACCTCCTCAGGACCCGCAGGCACCTCCACGGTCACCTTCCACAGCCGCAGAGGAAAGCCATCATGCACCTGGAGAAACACATGGATATGACCAATGAGCTTAACATGCAGTCCTTTTCAAAACTGGTATTATTTAGCTGCATTATAAGTCCTTAGTTTGTAGCCAAAAGCAAAGAGATGACAGGAAATGAGAGGAGAGAGAAATTGGGAACGACATTCAACAAATGTTCCCGGTCAGGGGTGTGTCGTGTGCAAGTCTTTGAGAGTTTCTTTTACAGTATCTAATCGTATCATTGATATTTAGAGATGCTAGAAGTGGTAATCCAGACATCATTTTATGCACAACAGTCAGACTGTGTTTCAAAACTTGCCAGTGCCCTTTAGCCGAGTCAGCTGCTTCATTCTGCCATCAGATGATAGAGAACATTCTGCGCCTTGTGACTCTCAAACTGGAGAAAAGATAACCTCATACGGGGCCCTTTGCACACTACACACAGGAAATGTAGGCCTGGGATAATGGTTAGGTTGTGTATGTTTGTGTGTGTGTGTGTGTGTGTGTGTGTGTGTGTGTCTATGTCAAGCTGATGTCATTCTGGGATAGAGTCCAGTACTGGGATGGGAATGAGAAGCCAAGGGCCAGGCCAGTTTCACACGGATGTGTTTCTATACAGGAAACCCTAACTGCTGGTTTTCCATTTGACATTTAGAGAGGCAGGAGGGAGGGAGAGGCAGACACACAGAGGACAGGAAAAGACAGGAAACAGATAGTTTAAGAGACAGTGTGTGCTTCAGGAATGGTGTCTTGTTTACACAATCAAGACAGATTGACTGATGATCTGGGGGTTTTTTTCACTCGTTAAATAATCTTTCATGAATCACATTAGTCTGCCACAAACAGCCACGCTGAAAGCAGCCGCATGGACTGAGCAGATGTGTGAAAAAAGATTTTTTTCTTTCTAAAAATGTGAGTTGATGAACAAACAAGTGGCTTTACCTTCCTACAGGCCAGCTCTGCGTGCTCAGGCGTGGAGCAGCTGTCGTAACCTTTAAACTTGTCCTTGGCGTCTTTGAGGAGGGCGTCCAGGCTGTCCTGGAGGAAGGCCCTGTAACCTCCCTGCCCGGCCTCTTCACCAGCGAGCTCTTCCAGGCGTCGTGGCAGCAGCGCCTGCTCCACATAAGAGTTCCTGCAGCGACTCATCTCCTCTGGGATCTGTGGGAAAGGAGGAGGAGGATGAAGGCCAGGCCTTAACTTTCCATTGTGTTGCTGTAGGCCATGAGCTGCCAGAATGCATGATGGTTAAATATGTTTGATTTGACTATTTGATTTTTTTTTTCAACAAGGGAGTATGAGCTTTTTTTAAACAGTTAATTGAGGTTATTTGTATGAAAACCACATCAGACAGCAAATATTGTTAAAAGCAGAGCATTTCTGAGCGTCTTAAAACATCTTGATGTTATAAATGTCCTCTGATAAGAGTGATCAGCACTGAGTCACTACTTGATGTTTTGTTTTTGCCAGGCATCTCCACCCTGATTACATGAAGTCCAATTAAAAATGGAAACATCAACACCACATCCTATTTTCATCTCCATCTGTTTGCCGAGCTCATCCTCATTCTTTCTCTCTTTTTGTGTCATCTCTCAGGTTTAATTGAACACTAACAATATTACAGTCTAAGAAAAGGATTTTTATCAGATAAGAAAAGTCTTGGTAAAAATGGATGCAAATTACAGTCAGTTATTTAATAGGTCATCTTCCTGTTTTGAGCCTCTGTGCACCGACAGAGATCTAATTAAAAGAAAACAATTTGGGAGGTAATCGAATTTACTTGTTGTATGATGTGACCATGACAGGAAACCAGGAAGCAATCTAATAAAACCTAACACTAATGACCAACAGTATGCTGCCTCTTAGCATTTACTGTAGCAGGTCAGGGAGGAGGACTGCACTGGGAAGAGCAACGCTTTGGCATAATGGGATTGAAATTGGATTATTAACAGTGTAGTCTGCTGATTATTTCCTGTTTATCCATTCAGTTGTGGTGGATTCATGAGTTTGTGGCTTTTGTGTGACGATGCTGTATTTGAACTTCTTTCACAAATGCAGAGAAAACCCAGGAAGACTAGTGACCACTTTGTGGAAGCTAATGGGGATCTGAATAAAGAATTAAGAATAAAGAGACATGAAGTTGAGTCCACTTCCGCACAACAGGGGCATTTAAAACACTTGGCACATTTACTTCACGTAATCATAACACTGCTTGTTCAAATGACAACATGAATTGCATCACTGAGTTATGTACACATGTTTACAGGACAAACACAGGAACACAAAGTGTTTTGCAATGACATGGTACAGTGAACCAGAGGTCATGTTCATTCTGTCAGCAAACACAACATCGACTTACGTGGCAGTTTGCCTCATGGACTCTATTTAACCCATCAGTAGAGCATGCTTCAGAGTACACTTTGCAAGTGCATTTAGGGTGGGTCCAACTCCACTTTGCTAGTTAAACTGAATAATTTGTACATGAATTAAGGTACAAAAGGCAAATGGGTTGTATTTAGTCCCTTAATTAATCACAGGTGTGTTTTGGGCAAACATGAATTCAACCAGTCAGAGTGCCATCTCCAATTCCCTTTAAAAGCCAGATGTGCCTGCACCTGGTGCCCTGCTATTTGCATGGCGGATTCGGCAAATTAGAGAAGTGAGCGGTTTTGCAGTGAAGCAGTGCAGTAAAAGCAGTGATGTCACTGCAGTAAATATCATGGCGCATTTGAGCAGCAAAACTAAAAACTGTTGTTATAAACTTGACAGAGGACACAGAACTTAACTTTTAGCTTCCGAAGCAGCTCTGCTCTGCTCTCTGCTATGTTCACATTTTAGAAAATATCATTAATATTTTCCTGATTAATGATGTATTTTTTTCATGCACCCACAACTCATTTGCACATCCCTGTGTGTGTAACAAGCAGAGTGTATGCGTGTTGTGAATCTGCTTATGTGGGCCAATCTCACTATCTGAATAATGCGCCCTTTAATAGCAGGAAAATACTGCGCCATTTTGGCTTTAGGCCTGGTTTTTGTTGGTCAATGGCACAGTTGCTTTCTGCTGCCTCAAAATAGCAGTACACTAACAATGCGCCTGACCACACCTCAATTTAAGACCTACATGCCCATGGGTGCACAAATGGGCGTACGTACATTTGCAACTTACACAACATGGGTGCGGGCCATGAAAATGGTGTTAGTGTGAAACTAGTGTAAGATAGGACCTATACAGTATCTCACTCAATAAAACATTCTGAATGTAATTTTGATATCTGTCAAAAGAAAACTTGAACTTTGAAAGTGAGGAGTTTGCTAAGTTAGAGTGCACATTCAGCTCTGCTGTTGGTAAATACTGACCCGGAAGAGTTTGCTGCACTCCTGGATCATGTGTGCCAGGCCGTGAGTGGCAGCCAGGTTCTCATTCAGGTCTCTCTGGTCTGGCTTTCCCAGTATCTGTTTCCTGTTCATCACCCTTTGACCAAGGAAGAGAGGAGAAAAGGACAAAAAGATTAGTAACATCATCCATCATCGAGACAGTGAGCGTTAGAGAGGACAGAGGAAGCGCCATGGGTTGAGGGTGGAGAGAAAACACTGGACACCTGCTAAAGCATCTTCTAGCTAAACATGGAACAAAATATGTGTGTTCTTAATTAGGTGAAGATGTTTATGTAACCTTGCTATTTCCTCTGTCTCTCTCCCTTCCTCCTGTTTCAAGCTTTGCTCTCTCAGCTTCTCTTCTCTGACCTCCATCTCCAGTATCCTGCTCCTTTGTTTCTTTAGACTAACCCTTTCCTGTTTTGTGAATGTACAGCATATTACATGTTATGTAAGCTGCAAGCTGACTGTACCAGTGATGGCAATCAAAATAAAGGCAGTGATATGGTTAAAATGAGTTGATTACAGTGGTGTAGACACACAAACACACACCTTGGCGAGGAGCTTTCCTTGCGGCGCAGGGTGTTGAGGTGGAAGAGGGATGGCGCCAGGCAAACAGCCAGGTTGGTGGGAGTCATCTGGTTCTCAGACACGCTGGCTGTCACGTCGCTCAGCAGACACAGCAGTGTCCGCAGAGCCTCGCGGTTCTCGTCGGGCAGCAGCAGCACAGCGGCACGCGCCGCCTGCAGACGCAGCTCCTTAGGCATGTCTGTAGAGGAAGAGGGAGGATGTCAGGACTTCTTTTTTAATATCATAAGCAGAAAGCGACTAATAACCACTGGCATGCTACATGATGTCATCTTTTTTGGTGTCTTTGGAAAAAGTGTGTGTATGGCTTCCCTTCGCTTGCCAGGTCTGAGCTATGATGAGATCTGTGTCGACCCAAGTGTTTTATATAAGTGTGTGTACACTATGTGCTTCATGCTTCATGCACAGGACCGGTTTTGTTTCACCTTATATAAACAGATCCTAATGCAGCTATTACAGTCATACAGGAACAGAACTTGAGGGGATGTCCACAGAAGGATGAACCACTTAGATATATCCTCATCCTGCAGGTATTTCCTGCACTCATCGTTTGTTTTCTTTTTACTGTTTCACAATTTCTTGCTTCACAGCAGGCAAGCATCTACAGCTCTGAAACAATACCATCTTGTGTATTCTAAAATGCAATCGTCTTGCAGACGTGCGTCTGTGTATGTGAATCGTCTCAACAGGGTTTGGTTTATACTTTAAATGTGTGTGTATTCTTACACTGGTAAATCTGGAGGAAGGTCTCAGACAGTTTGCTGGTGAGCAGGGGTTCTGGCAGATCTCTGAAGTACTGCTTTAGCATGTCTGCGACATCATATGCCGACTGGCCCTCGTAGTTGACGCCCCCTCCGTCTGCGCCACTCGCCTCGTTCATCTGACGAAGAGCCTGGATACGAGATTTAACGCCGGATTTCCTGAAAAGACCCACCTGAACAAAAAGTGAGAGAGAGAGTTACATCATGCATGCATATACAGAAACCTGATAAGTCAGCTCTGAACTGTAATTCCCTTATTAGTCTCAGTATTCTCATGAGTGCGGTGTTTGATCCTATCATTAAGGCATATCAAAAATGATTCATGTGCCAAAAGCACATTTAAAAAACATGTCTTTTAAAGCTGCAGGCTGTTATCATTGAAAAATAATATTCTTGACTTATCCCCAAATCCAGAGCTTATAGTCAATATGGTTACATCACAGCAGATCCTGTTGACTGTATTTACAAGAAGCTCCCATGACACCCAGTGGGCCTCCTTGTACTGAATGTTGTGTAGGACCCCATCGTTGGCCTTTTAAGGCTGTATGAAATGGCAGTGTTGGGGAGAAAAAGAGAAAAAGGCTGTTGGCTTGTTCGGCCTGAATACTTTCCACGAGCTTTCACCACTTTCAAACAGAGGCGCCTTGTCCTGCTTTGAAAAGAACACCATCACTCTGTTTTCTGTTTAGCCCTCCGTTATTAGCTATTTTCTCCTCACGCCCTCTTTCTTTCCTTTATGAATGTACACACACACACACACACACACACACACACACACACATAAATCGGCCATGATGTCTCTGGATTAAACAGACTGACAGGTGACTTCCCAGCTGCACACTTTGACTCTCAGCAGAGCTCCACGCTTCGGCATATGTGTGACAGAGAGCGGAGAAAAAAGAACATGTATACACACTGACTAAGTGGGTATCAGGCTTTTTCCGAATCACTGCTCCATCTTATGTAACATGCAGTGAAAAAAAAAATCCATGGATGAATATTTGACTGATTGCAGATGTCCTAACATTCAAGTATTATGTAACTGCAGCACCTTAAAGAAGAAGCTTTCTCTCTGAGCTGGGGAGAAGCTAAATGACAGACTGGCAGGAGCTTGACGTCATATGTACACTGCAATTACAGCATATGCTCAAGTTTCTATATACATCCGTCCATATGTGTGTTTATTTGTGTACTTTAAATTACCTGGTCCAGGCACTGGTTGCGTAAATAGCGCATGGCCTGCTGAATGCCCTGAGGGAGGGGCTGGCCTGTCCGCTGGACGATGACTTGTAGCGGCACACCGAACACATTCCTGTCTTTATAGTCGCGCACCTTGATCCGCTTCATAAACTTTGGCACAGCCCTGCAACAAACAAACACACACAAGAACAGAAGACTCATCAATATCTGCAACATGTACATGTGAATTTTGATACAAATTTAGGAATTCAGTTAAAAAGGGATTTCTTGAAACAGCTCAACAGTGTCACGACATGCCTTCATTCTTTCTAAGTAATGTACTGCTGTGAAGGGGTCAGTTTGTTGTTGACCCCTTCACAGCAGTAGATTGCTTAGCTTCTATGTGGGACTCCAGTCTGCATCTCTAAACTGGAGCCATGCCCACTGACATCTGCTGTATGTAATATACTATTGATGGATACGTACGCCATACAGCCCCACTTCAAAAAATCTGAACTATCCCTTCAGTGTTAAAACCCTGCAAGAATAAATCATATTACTGCAAAGTTAGCCTGGCGACCAAAATGTGTATGTGTGTCTTTATGTGTGTGCAAGTGGCTGCAGAAGCCTGTCTCCAGGTTTATGAGAGGGGTGGATAAACAGGGTGAGGGGAGAACAGAGGGGGGGGTGAGTAGGATGTACAGATGGGTGTCAAAAGGGGAGGATCCCACTGCTTTATACATCCGCACAAAGTGTGTGTCTCACTATTTGTTACTCTGTGTGTGTGTGTGTGTGTGTGTGTGTGTGTGTGTGTGTGTGTGTGTGTGTGTGCGTGTGTGTGTGTATGTGTTCACTTGGGTGCAAGTGAACACCAAGTATACAACCACAAACCCCAGAGTTGAAACATGCAGCTCCGGCCGTTTCACAAGAATGCACCCACAGATTTATGGCTGTGTATCTATCTGCATGGGTGTGAGTGTGTTTAGCCGAGAGACGCTGTGCGTGACTCAGGACAAGCTCGTCTTTGTAAGAGCAGCCGTTCACAAGACTCGCAGCGCTCTTCCCAACCACAGTTTGGGGAAATAGAAAGGGAGCATATTATGATCCTGGTCCGGAATTCTGAATATGTGTGGGCCTCCAGCGGCCAACAAGTGGCCTCTGTCTTTCAGTGAGCTCCGGCCTGTCATAAGACTGTCATAACGCCTTCTATTCCTGTCCAAGGAAGGCCTCGGGTAGAAGGAATGGGGGGAAGAGGAAAAACACAAGAAAATGATGCAATTTTTCACTTTATTTTTCTCATTGGACCTTGTAAAGTAGTATAAAACTTCCTTCAAATGTTATAAAACAGGTAATTCTGGGTAACTCTTTTTCACGATTTTTTCATATTATATATTTTGACTGAAGAATTTCCAGTAATGCATTTTCTGGTCAACAAAGTTAAGGGGACATGATGCAGTATGACATCATAGTCTGTCAGATTTCTTTATGGTCATCTGCTCCAAGCATGTTACTGCAAGTGTTTACATTACGTAGCCTACACTGCTACATGTAGCTACATGCTAACGTCAGGGGAAAATGTAAACTTGGTTGCTGATGTTGTTCATTTCTTCCCAAATTATTGGCGGTTTTTCATGGATAAAAAGTGCTGCTTTGTTATGGTCATTCCCCAGGTGCAATGGTGGTGCAGAGATACCAAGATATAGCAGGGCTGAAGGCCCTGACACACCAAGCCGTCAGTCAGCCGTTGGTCAATGTTGGGCCGACAGTGTGCGTCTGTCAACCTAGTCGGTGTAGTGTGCTCTGCACCATTGCCCCTCACCTGCTTTTTTTTTTGCCAATTCAGCATGTTGAATGAGCATCATAGACCCTCCTTGAGTCTTGTGTACATCACTTGTATTTTCCACTGCTTTTCTTTCAGGGCTTCCCTGTCAAATGGAGCATCTGATGGATTTTCCCCCAATATTCGATTTCAGAAAAAACCCCACAGAAATATAGACGCAAAGAGAAAGAAGAAGTAAAGTCAGGAGTGACTATAAAATCTCTAAAACAGATACAGTAACAAGGATGATATAAGGTGCCACTGGATAATCATGAGCAGCATATAAAGTGAGGTCAGACTGAAGTGACAGAGAGGATAGAGGCTGGGGGGGAATTGTTGAGGACATTTCTTTGCAGCCTCCAGCTCTTGTAACACCATGCGTGTGAACTCCCATGATTGCCCCGTTGAGAAAAAGACAATGTACGCCCCTTCCCAGCAATTACAGGCCTGGGAAAAGAATGTGAAACCCAACCTTTGTGGACAGCCGTCACCACACTATACAACAACCTGCAGATGGAGGGGATTGGGAGACGGGTGGGACAGAGGGGGAGCAGTTGAATGCATAGATGGCAGAAATTCGAGGGCATCACTTCCTAGGAACACTTAGCTAGACGCAGACGGCACTTCACATGAAAAACAAGCTTTAAAATATAGTTTGTCAAATAATCACTGCACGGAATGGCCTCCTCCTCAACACTCCCTGTGTCCTTTACGCAAGCATTTCATTTCCCTCCAGTTCACTCACCAGCTGAAGCCATGTTTATTTGTCGGGGTGTGTCTCTCCAGCAGAGCAGTGAGCTGCAGCAGGGAGAGCTTCTGGAGTAGATTCATCTGTAGCACAGACTGGCAGCTAATCTGGAGCTGGGCCGATGCCAAACTGGGCCGATGGGAGTTCTGGAAGCTCGGCCAGCGCAATTTCTGTGGTCTGGAGTACGTACAGGGAAAGAGAAGAGAGCACAAATTGAGATGTTATTAAAAAGAGCAGTTTAACTCCTGGGATCTGCACCATGCCTTTGTGTGCACAAAAACTTAGAAACAAAGCCGTACACAGTATTTGTAGTTTTATGTGCCAAGTGATCAGTTAAGGGATTACAGGGATTTATGTACACATCAATCAAGAGACTGTCTTAAAGACTAAAAACTCGTACGCCCCTCGAATGTAATTCTGCCTGTGGATTCCTGAAGGAACAGAAACAGTCCCCATGGAGACCAAGCAGCATTCCAGAGTATCCAGCAGCATTACGTAAGGAGAGAAGTCTCAGCGTGTCCCCATGTTTATCCTTTGCTGTCACTTTCTATGGAAAACTCTTTTCTGTTGGTGCCCCACTGTTTGTCTTTCTATTGTTTTCTTGTCCTTGAGCTTTCATGCATTTCGGTCATGTTTGTCAGGAGTTTTACAAAAGACGACTAAAAGCATGAGCATATTTGTTTGAATTATAATTTACTCTGGTAAAGGATCAGTTCACGCAAACAGTCACATTACGCTAGCATTATTGTATAGACACTGTATGAGCAGTCTGTCTCAAACAAGCACAGAAAATACTGCCTGACTGTTCCCACATTCCCCAAGCTGAGTACGAGCTTTTACCCTAAGGCAGACAATACAGGATGCCCATATTAAAACTGAATTATTTTAAAAATGAATTTGTGCAAACCTCAATTAAGATTTTAAATAATGTTGCTTGATGCTTAGGGGTTGTGTTGCACTTTGCTTATGGTGCTCTGTTGTGTGCTGGTGTTATGTGCAATGTATATAGACAGGCAGCAAGACTTGCGCAGCTCCTGAGCCCAAGACAAGTATTGTGTCGTATTGTATCAGACTGCATTGCATTTATGGACCCCAGGAAGAGTAGTTGCTACCTTGGTAGTGACTAATGGAGCTCCAAATAAATGAATAAATAAAATCATATCGCATCGCATTACATGTAAATTAACATTACATGAAAAGGAAAAGTGAAAAGGCTGAAGACAGATTACAACACTAGTCAGGGGTTTAAATACAACACAAACTGAACCACTGCCACAAATCTTTGCATGTCAACTATTACTTAGAAATCCATACAGTGTTGTTGAGGATCAATGCAGTATGACAACCTCCGGGTCTCAAAAATAACTTGGAAGTTCCAAAAACTGCAGTTCCTTAAATGGTCACTTGAGGCTGGCTCCAAACGTGAGTCAATCCCCATACACCCCCATGTATATGTCTGTATGTATGTATGTACATGTCAATATGTTTAACTTTACACCAGAAATAAACATGTTTACAGACTGGTACAAAAAACAGTTTTGGTCTTTATAGTTACAGTACATCTAACGTTCATTACAACTCTATAGGGGTTGAATTTTTCTGTAACTCACCTGTTTACATCTTATTAAGACTTAAAGTGACGCACAATTAAGGGTGTGGCCACTTGAGTGACAGGTGGGTGATGTCTGTTTACAAGTCGCTACCATGGCAACAACGTTGCTGTAGTTGTTGCTAATTCAGTGTCTTTCATGAAAATTAATTGAAATGTTTTGGTTGCCTAAAAAAAGTCATGTTCTGCGGTTGGTTGTACTAAAAGACCCTCTCAAAAGTTAAATGTTCTGTATATCTTGTTTTGATGGTTTTAAATCTCTTACAGTTAACCATGGCTATAAATGCACCAAACTAACCAAGCTAGCAGCAGAAATATAGTCATTTCTGGCTCCAAAAATCCAAAATAGCGACAGCCAAAATGCCAAACTCAGGGCACAAACTGGGAGTCCACAAACCAATGAGTGATGTCAAAGGAGCTACGCAAAGTATTTGATGCAGTTTGTGATTACAAAACATAAAATTGTGATTCTCTACTGCATTGATACTTTCTTACACCCCTAGAACTGACCCTTTGACAGTTGTACTGCATCAGTAGGAAGGTAGTTTAGATTTACTGACCTGCTGGTTCTGGTTAGAGATGCCCCAACACCAGAATCTCTTCGCTCCCTCATCCCTTCCTCTCCCTCTCCCTCTCCCAGCGGGTTTCCTGTGCTGTCTTGATCACTCCCGTTCTCCGTCTCCTCCAGCCGGTTTTGCAGAGGGGAGGACGGACAAGGGGAGGCTGAGTCCAGTGCTGAATCTGAGTCTCCCTCTTCCTCTTCGTCCTCCTCCTCTTCCTCCTCTTCGCCAGCCACCGCCTCTGACCATGCATTAACAAACCGCTGCAGGCCGCTGACATGTTGCAGCACTTGCTCCAGTTTGCGTTCATCCCCCTCTTCCCTGTCTTCCTCCTCCTCCCTCTCAGTGCAGGGGACGTTGTCATAAAAACTGAGCCGGCTGTCGACAGACCCTGAGGAGCAACGCCGCTGGCGTCGACTTTGCCGCCCCCTGAGGATCACTGAGTTCCCATTATCATTCCCGTTGTTATTGCGTGAACTCCCGTCCTGCAGGGCTTTGGGGAAGGTTCCAGGCTTGTGACCTTCTGGTAAGTAGAAGAAGATCATGCCCTCCTCTTCCTCCTCTTCTTCTTCTTCTTCTTCAGCTTGTCTGCTATTGTCTCGAACACTGCAGTTGTTCCTGCGGTTCTGCTCATCCACTGTCATCCCATTACTGGCTTGGCAGGGGATGGGTGGGGCAGATTTGGGTGGGGGTGTTGGCTGTAGATCTGCAGCTTGTTGGGGAATGCTGAAAGGATCGAAACCCTCCAAATACATTCCTCCTCTCTTACTGGAGCCAGCTGCTGTGCTGTGGCTGCGAGCGCGAGTCACTGGGCTTGGAGTGCTCACTGCACTTCCACTGCTGGCTTCAGACTGGCTGCTCCCAGTACTTCCAGTGCTGCCGTTGCTGGTCTGAGTGGAGTAGGATACAGAGCGATTGCGGTTAAGTGTCATAGTCTGAGTGGGATTGCGGTGGTGATTGAGGTTCTGGTTGAGGTTGATACTGGAGATGTCCACACAATTGAGCCTCCGCAGCTTGTCATCATCCAGACCCTCTTTGATGACAGGGCCACTGATTTCTATCTTCCCTCCACTTGTGCTCCCCTTCTTCTTTCTCTTGGAGGTGGTGCCGCTACGCAGCCGTAGACTCTCCATCCTCTTGAGGAAGCTCTTCGCTCTTGAGCGTGTGCTTTTGCCGCTGCCACCTCCTCTGTCAAGACTTCCTCCCAGTCCCCCCATGCCTGTTTTCACATCAAAGGTGAACTGTCCGAGTGTCTCCAGAGGTGATGGAGGCATCCCATCAGACAGGGAGTCCTCATTTGCGCATCCTGACCCGCCTGTGCCCGAGGAAGAACACATGCTAGCTACAGAGCTTGCACGAGTAGCGCCGGCAGGTAAAATTTCACTTGTCAGGGCAGCTCCATGGCTCTTCTCTTCTCCTCTGCCACCACTCCCACTGCTGTGGATGGAGCCAACTTCAGGCTGCTCGCTGAGGTCGGTCAGCACACTCTCCGAACTATTGCCTTCACGCAGGGCGAGCTTGCCCTTCTGGGATACTTGGTCCTTGGGGAAAGGGGGTTGGGCAGCGTCTGAGGGCAGTGAGGAAAAAACCTCCAGCTCCTCCATACGGGACCAGCGCTTACTGTCCCTCTGGAAGGTCCATCGGCCACTGATGGCACAAGGCTCGTCCTCATCCGAGTCTTCGCTCTGGATAGGGGAGAAGGAGGAGATAGGGGACAGGGAGAAAGAAATAGCAAGAAGAGATGGAAAAAGGAGAGGGAGGGAGAAGAACAGTTAGGGGACATTATGCACTGCTACGTTTTCCATTTCTTCTCCAACATTCCTCACCTTGGTCCAGGAAACTTTCTGGAGTTATGGAATTAACTTTATAATTGTTGCACTTTCACTTTGCAATGTGCACATTCACGTCCAGTTCCCATTTATCCATCTAATTACTAAAAACAGAATTACTGATGTATGATGGCTGCCAAATGCCTCACAACACAAGAGCCTTTACATAAGTAATTGAATGAGGAATTCTTCTTGGAAGATATATAACATACCACTGACGCAATAAGACTATGGTTTTACATAATGTGATCTTAAACTGAGGTGCTGTGGGTAAGCACATGACTTGATAAAGCAAAGATACTCATGGTCAACCAGACCATTTCCTGACTGCATGGACAATACATACACAAGACAAAGAAAAAAGGGACCATTACTGAGTCACATATAGTGCACATGCACCTTCACAAAATGCACACACCTCCCCCAGTTAAGTTAATCTATCTCAGGCCCCAGAGGGAGTTCAGGAAATTCCATTATGACCCCCATAGCTCACAGTGCAGCCGGCCAGACTGGGGTCGCCCCCCCATAGTCTTTGTCCCCTCTGATGACAGGGATATCAAATTATGTCTTCTAAGGAAAACTTTATCACCTTCTGTTTTATTTAATAAGATACAATTTTCAGTCTGTTCATCTCACTTAAGTTATTTCAACTGGCAGCATAATAGTGGACTGAAAACCCCCCCACTCGATTTTATTATTCTAATAGGCTACCAAAAGGCGTCTGTGTAGTGATACAATATTGTCATGCAAAACATCACGATACTGTACTGCAACAATTTTTTCCCCACCCCTATTCTTTGGGTGTGTGTGTGTTTTTTTACAAGTCATTATAGGTTTTCTACCTCACACTTCTTAATATGTATTATGTCATGTGATTTGTATTTACATGTGTGGAACAAACAAAACAAATCTGCCCACTTTCAAACACACATAAATATACACACAAGTTGAGCTGGGAGATTCCAGGACTTCTTCACAGTTCCCGATCACAGTGGAGGACCATAAAGCTCATAAAACTAAACCACACGCCACATTTTAACCACCTCCTTCTCCTCACCTTACTCACACCCTATCTGTAATTTGAACTCACCAAAACACACAAAAAGGTTTAGAAAGCAACTGACTTGAGGTTTTTAAGCAATAACAATATCCCCCTTTACAAAGATGCCAGGAAATCAGCACTTTACAATAAAAAATTCCAGCAGAAAAATGATCAGATCTGCAAAATCCATGTTCCACTAGTTGAATGCCAGTGTTCCATTTTCACTGCTCACATGGACTCCACATACAGGCCTCATTAATGATATCATGTTTGGTGGAAACATGATGTAATTTCAAATAAAAATGAACAGAGTGCGATCCATCCCTGCTATGTACAGTTTTATTTATTAAAGTCAATGACTTAAAGAGGACAATAGAGACTTTCGTGACATTTTCAGATTCCATTGTGGCTTTTCTCTCAAGTTACGTTGGTTGGAATGTGAGATAACCTCACAGAGAACCGTGATTGGCCAACAGAGCGTCGACCATTTATCAACATTCTAGAGATATCTTATCCTCAAACCATCAAACCACCAAAGCATTCACTGCAACGGTGGGCGCTTTGAACGTCACGAGGAGTCTGCAGAATGAAAACTATTTATTATTACAATTCCACTGATAGAGAGAACGATCCAGAAAGAAGGGGAAATGGGGAGTTTAGATTTAAGAGAGAGGGATTGTTAGGACACGAGGAGATCAATGCATTCCTAAGCTGTCTGAGGGGGGTTGTCATCCTACAAAGATGGCAAATAACCTCTTTGACTCCTCTAGTCTTGTGGACTCCTGAAATGAAAGGTGACACAGAAAGGGTCATCCTAATGAATACCACCACACACAGAACAAGGATGTTACTATGTAGCACTTCAGGCCGTTTGGGAATTAAGGCTGATTTGTACAAAAAGAAGCGATTCAGTCAGTCTAGCCAGTCTGTCAGTAAGTCAGTTTAGACTAATTTACGTGACCTAAATCTGCGATATTCACAGAATTATCCGCTTTTCTTCCAAGCGACCTGTTTCCTTGAAATGTAATCTAAAGAGTGTGCTGTTTGAGGGAGTTAAACTGATCTTAAAAGCTACTTTAAAACACACCATATTGCACTCAGTCAAACACCCTTATGAGTGTGATCACAGACAAGAGATGTTCGGTGCTTCGTTCTGCAAGAGTGCCACAAAAGCAGCACACTAAGTCCTTTTATGGTGAGCCAGAAGTATGAGGAAGTATTTGAGAAAGAAGGGGAGCACGCCTTGAGTAGGGGGAGGTCCTGGTGAATGCAACCCCTTCATTTAGACATTAAAGCTACCCTCCTTCCCCCTAGGGTCCTCACAGCCCACTTGATATAGAAATAAACCCAACAGGTGCCTTTTCATTAAATGAGATGAGAGAAAACACAGCTTCGCCCCGTGGCCATGGGTGAACTGATGGTTGAGGTGAGGGAATGTGGTTAAGGAGACTGGCAGAGGGGCTTTTCAGTAAGGTGTGGAGTTCATGTGTGTGTGTGTGTGTGTGTGCACTTACTCTTTTTCTTTGCGGCGATATCTCCAGTCTCATTAGAGCACACTTGTTGAGGGTGTTCAGTCTCCTGCAAACACATGCAACATTGGTTACATTTAAAGCGTCATAGCTGCCTGACGTTTTCCTTAAACACTAACCTCTCATCACCAAGAGGATGTATGATGGAAGAAAGGATGAAATGGGAGGAAAAACAGAAGAGAGGAAGAGAAAGACAGAGGGGGGAGCGCGGGTGCAGCCGGGCTGGCTAATGAGCTGCTGAAGGATAATCTCCACATGAGCGGGGAGGGAATGAGAGGGAAGCAGAAAAGGAGAGAGCGAGGAGAATGAAATCTGCTGGAGTGGTGACGAAAACTTGGGGAGGGGACAGAAAGCTTATCCCCTCCAGCCACCTGGAGAAGGGGAGCAAGAGGGTGGTGGTGGTGGTGGTGGTGGGGTCCATCCTCTAGAGAGCTCTTAGAGCAGATCATGTAACAATGGAGAGATGAAGGGATGGGAATAGGGGGATAGTCGGGGCTGTGGGAAGCGGGGTGGCGCTGAAAGGCTGCCAAGAGAGGAGACATTGAGATGATAGTTTCCAGATGTATGGAGGGACACCTGCTGTGGTTTATTACTGAGAGTCAGAATCTGATGAAGGAGTTGACTCCATTAAAGAGCCATTAACCTCCTCCTCATATGCTAATTAATATCACAGGGACACCAACTAGGATGCAAACCAGTCCTCTCCAATGACACTCACTGCCATCAAGCCCTTTTTCAAATACATTAGCAACTGCCTGAAACTTCAAATAAACAAAGCTTTGAAACCATTAATTCCCCACTGTCATATGTTTTCCACAACATGGTTGTAGAACAGTGAGGCGGCATAACAGCGTAAAATTCCAGCTTTGAAAAGGCTGTGTAAAAGGGGCTGTAGAGGGCATTGCGTTATCATATCATTCAGCAGTGAAAGGTAGGTGTGAGATATGTGCCTCCCGCGGCAATCGGAGAGAGAAGAAAATAAAGAAAGTGAGATATGGACATAGAAAACTAAATGTAGAGAGGACAAGGTACAGTGCATGGCTCCAATGTGCTTATCGTGTCATTCTTTCATCTCATCGGCAACTTTACAAAGCATGCCTCCTTTTGAAGTCATGCCCTCATGGTTTTGTTTGAGGGGAAAACTAGAGATTGAAGGAGAAGAATGGGGCATAACATCAAAAGAAAGAGAAAAGATGAATGAAAGGTTCAGTATGATGATGAGTAATCTCACCTGCAGAGAGCCTCGATAGCGTCCCGATCGAGGAAGTCATGGTCCCTGGTGACTGAAGAGATGTCGATGGGAAACTGAGCATCTAAACAGAGAGTGTCTGATCAGTGTGGGCATCTCGCTACCAATCAGTGTGTTCAGATAAAACTAAAGATACAACCCCTGGCCTTAAAAAACACCCACCCACTCAAACACCCATTAGAGCCTTTCGTCCCACCTTCTCTCCCCCATACAGCCTTGATGAAAAGCTAAAAGAGGAAGTAGCGTCTTAGCCGACCAAACAAACACAGCTGCAGCTTTCAGACTGGGCAGGCAGGGGGGATGTGGAGCACAGAGAGAGAGAACAGGGGATTGATTGAAGAATGACAATAGGTACTCCACTGCTGCTCAGCGCTCCCACTTCCTTTTCTCCTTCTCCTTCTTTCTCCCTAGTCTACCTCATTAACAGGATCACTTCAGTGGCAGTTTAAGTATGAAGAACATTTCAGCAGTCTGGTACAGAGATAGATTTGAAGATGTTTCTGGAATGTGTTGGCCCAACCCAAAATGGGAATCTTGCATCTAAACCAAACCCCCCAGGGGTGATGATGATAAGAAAATGCCGCTCAGGGGAGGCCAGCACCTTAAGCCGACTGTACTGAATCAGGCCTATCAGTCTGCTTATCTTTAGTGGGGCAATAGTCTTGACAGCACACACAATAGAGATTGTCCCACAGATACAAGGGACAGAAAAATCAGCACAAATTCCTTCTTATGTGGAGACGGCTGCAAACCAGTGCGGGTGTGAAATCTGTGATAGACTGTGGTTTCGGAGTTGCAGTTTGTGCATTTATAAAACCAGTCTCATCACCTGAGCAGAAACACAATGAGCTTCCCATTCAAATAGGAAAACTTTCACGGTTAAGCAGCAACCGGCAATGATCCATTGATGGCAGCTTGGTCCTGCTGTCATCGTCCTGTGGTTACATAAGGACAGCTGGTATGCCCGCGGCATGCCATAATATCTCTGGAGTAGCTATATGGAGTGTAAAGAATGTTTGATGTATATCATTGAGTTTGTATTTAAAACTCAAGGGTCGGGCATTGCATTCTTTGTCAACCACATGTCAGTGTATGAGTAACTTGGAAGGGTATACAGAAACATGTTTTGTGTTTATTTTAACAAGGTATGAAAGACCTTTGGTCATCAAAGAGTTACTACATAGGTTACATTAGTTAATGTTTAGAAAATGCTGTGCTGCTGTGGTTTATGTGGCTTTTCCTGCATAAGCAAAGCAATGCTCTAGTGCATAGGAAAAAAACACAGGCAGCCCTTACTCCTCAGGAATGTTATGCTGAGTGTGGTGTGTGTATGCGTGCACAGGAGCAGGTGTGCATAATGATGTTTTGTATGCTTGACAAAGGACATTTTCTGCATGAGCTAAACATCAACAGGTGTAAATTTCCAAAGAGGTGTGTGCTCACTGATTGGCAGAATGACCACTACTCTTACTTGTGAACTCAATTCAGGGCTGTGACAATAACTGCATTACAGTCTACGGTAGTGATGAGATCATCACCATCACCACTGCATTTTTGGGGGGGAGCAAATAAAATTCACAAAAAAAAAGTGCCACTTGCCTCTGTTTATAGTCACCTCTGTGTAGCCTAACTCTGTCCCACCCCCAGCACTATCTGATTTGTTACATTGATTATTGGTCATGGATAACAGCCTATTAACACTGCTATTAACAAATTTGTGGTTAACCACCAAACCGCAATTATATACAACCATAGCCCAGCAGCCCTGTCTCAGTGTAACAAAAATTCAAGGGATAATATTTTTATTAACAACCCAACAACAGTAGATCTGCCCTACTGATTTCAGTTCAGACTTTTTCAGATCAGACACACTTAAAGGGTCTAAAAATAGACCCCTTCTTTTCTTAGCTAAGCAACTACATTTCCCCGCAGTTCCAGAGTGATGTATATAGTAAATAGTGATTTAGATACATTTCATTTTTTTCCTCACTGGACGGAGGTAAGGGCATGACATATTGAGACATACTGACATGCTGTAATGTAAGAGGTCTGGTATCTCGGATGATAAGTAGGACTGTACTGTCTGATCTGATTGAGGTGACCTGTAAAACAATTTGTCTTGCTTCCTTTTTTTCCCCTTCTTTGTGATTTGGTAGTATGTTACAATTTCCAATTTAAAAAAAGATTGTTTGATGTGGTAAAATTTCAAAAACTCACAGGTCACTGATGTAACAACACAACTTGGAAAATCTGTCTGATTCTACCAAGATTCCCAGTATAACTGTGGCTTTCTCATACCAGCACCAACTTGGTATCCTCAGTACTACTATATGGTTGTGGTAGAGTGGGCTGGGTCTTACCTTCATAAAGCTGGGCGTACTGTGGGAACCCTGCTGCTCGGAGCCAGGTACAGGCCTCTTTGGCTTCGATCTCTGCAGTTGACAAAGGTGAGAGAAAACAAATGGCTTGTTAGATGTTGTAGCAGCCACTTGGATCCATCTGAACAGAAAATATAATCAATGTTTATCCTGTCAATCAATGGTTATCCTGTCCAAATATCAAAGTGAGACAAAACTCTGGGACTGAGCACTCTGACATGCTAGCAGCTTATCAAATGTGAACCCCTTGACCTTATTAGCTATCTCACACTTGGTCACTCTCCTCTCACATGCTTCTAAAGCTGCAGCTCAAAGCATCCTTCGTGCAAATTGTGTTAACCCCCTCACACGCCCAGTGTGTGCCACTTAAGCTCCTTATCAAGGTAAGGCAGCGCTATCTGTTGTTCACACAGAACAGAAAACGTATGTGAGGAGTCTTTTCTTATACAACACAACTGTACCCATGGATACTAATTTGTCATTTTGTGATTTTCCTTAGTTTTCTGGGTTTGAGTTTTTAACAAAAATATGTCGTCTTGTAAATGCCCTCCAGCATCTGTTCCCTCATGATGCCAGTATGGAAAATTTCAGGCACTTCAGTTATTTAAGATGCATGTAGAAAAGATTGATGTATGCTTCTCATGTGTCCATCAATGCCATTACCACGATCCAACATGTTCACAACACTTCTCCAACGCTGCCAGACAAACTCTATCCGTAACTGCCTTTAAACACAAGGTGTGATATTTGGGCTTGTTGTGCTAAGTACTGACTAGATGTCGAGGTCCACTGTGTTAGAGGAGCCATGGTGATGTCTCCCAATTATCTGTGAAAGCCCTTTAGTCGACATATGCCAAATGGCTGCCCAAACCCCAGCCTCCTCAATTGCTCCATCACCCCCACTGGAAGCAGTTTGAAGAAAAGAAGACAGACAGAAACATGTCTCCAGGCCTTAAGGAGCTGACTTTACAATGTCCTCTTTAGTGACATGACAGCAAGTACAAATGTAGCAAGACCTTGAGAAAAACCTGTAAACAAAACCAGTGGAACAAAGGCAGGAAAAGACACTGATAAAAATGGATGAAAGTGACAGCATATAGAATGACTGCAAAACATGAAAGCTGAATACAAGCTAATCCCGTTACAAGTGTGAGAACTTTGTGTTAAGTCTGAAATTCAGGCAGGATAGTTAAAAGTTACATTTAGACATTATAGTGATGTGGTTTACACTTTTAGTAGGGCTGCTATGTTTGACTGAGCGTGACTGAGCTAATAGTAACCACCGGTAAAGAGATGCAGAGTAGTTTATTTTATCTTCGAAACACCAGCAGTTCCACCTCATTTCGAGGCTAAATTACACCAAGGAATTGTTGGATTTTTTTAGCTCAAGCTCAAGAACGTCAGCTTAAAAGGAGAACAGAGTAAAGACTGGAGAACTAGATAAAACAAGGACTACAGTGCAATAAATAATGTCAAACAAGAAAGACATTACCAAATGGGAACTGGCTTGATGTGGACAAAAGAAAGGTAACCATAAAAATTGTCAGCCAGACAGATAGGTCAGACTGCTGCAAAGGGTCTGGCCTCAACCATATATGAGCATTTACATACCAACAACAAGCCTAGACGGCAGACAAACCCACTAACGACAAGGTGTGACACGACCAAGACAGGGTCTCCCCTCTGCCACTGCAGAGGCCAGCACCCCTGAAGCAACCGCTATGACACCAGCGTGCACCCAAGTGTCAAATAACACATTAACAACTGTGTCTTAACGCTGATTCATTTGACAAATGAGCTCTATTTCTCCTTGCAGACGTGAGCTGTCTCAGAAGCTGTGTGGGTGTGTTGAGCCGAGTATTTTTGGAGCGTAGTGAACCAAGAGGAAAAAAACGAGGGGTAATTATACCCACATTCTTGAGCGAGCACTGCATAGAACTCGAGATTCTTGTGTTTGCTTGTGCATCTATGTGTGTGTGACTGTGTGCACATGCAAGTCTGTGTGTGTTTGCAAAGACTGACCTCATGTTTAAAGACAAACCACTCAAAAGACAGTAAAGCTATTGAGATGCAAATTAGACATACAAACACGTGGTTAGCTTTCCACCCCCCACACCCAAAAAAGTGGGCTATGGGATCCATTAAGTGCCTTTGGAGGGAAGCTATCCAGTGACACACCCCATTGGGCTAGAATGTGTGTCAAATCTACTTTACAGTGACATAATGTGGACTTGGTGTGCCTTGGAAACAAAATAATGACACCAGTATTCAGATGGATAAAACTGAATATTTGTCACTGCACCGCATTGTGGCTCAGTTCATTCACCGAGTGAAGCATGAATATTTTTCCATCTTTTGTTTGGCTGCAGGAAGTGGACAGGGGCATGGGGCATCTGGCACAAACAACCTAACAATAGAGCCACACACACACACACACACACACATACACACACACACACACACACAGTCTTATGCATCTGTAATTGAAAAAAAAAGTTGGATCAACAAAGCTATAAAAGAGGTTTACAAGAATATCCAAGCTTCATAAAAATGTCCCCCTCCGACACCCCACCAGCTCCTTTACTTTTCTGTTTACTTCCATTACTTGAGATTTGTGGGTGTATTTTATTTCATGTCCTCCCTCACTGTCCACCCCAATTCCTTAGCCCTCGCCAGGGAACTACCTCACTTCCTCTTCCTGCTTCCCTCACAGGAAGAGAGCCAAGCGGCGCTGCAGTGGCCGCCGACCACCCGGCTGTAAGGCCCTGCCTTCGTTTGTTCCTGGCCAGATAATAGGCGGGGAGGCAGCCAAGACAAACACTGGCTCCGGTGATTGTGTGTGCTTACCGTACGTCCTCGTGGCTAAAGACAGCTACAAAGCCACTCTGGACGAATGTATGTCTTACAACAAACACTCAAATATGACCAAAAAAAATGCTGATCGCTGAGTTATTCCCAAATAGAAACCTGGATAATGACGGTGATGTCTGATCTACATGTGCCAAGCTGGCTGAAGTACAACAGATTACAAATGTGAGAGGAGTCAGGCCAAAACCAAAGTACTGAAAATACTCTCCTCCGTGTCCTCACAAACTAATTATGCCACAGTTGACCACACACTTCCTTCTGTGCAGTGTAATTTCTGGAGCAGCACATTCAGAACACATTCCTCCGCATGTTAAGGTTTAGTTTTTTTCTCATGTAGCAACAGCCAGAGGTGGGAACATGTCATTGTTTTGCAGGTCACAAGTAAATCTCAAGTCTTTGCACTCAAGTTCCAGGTCAAGACTGACAAGTCCCAAGTCAGACCCGAAGTCAAGACAGGCAAGTTCTGTGTCAAGTCCCAAGTCAAGACCGGCAATTCCCAAGTCAAGACAAGCAAGTTCTTAGTCAAGTCCCAATTCAAGACTGACCAGTCCCAAGTTAAGACAAGCAAGCTCTGAGTCAAGTCTCAAGTCAAGACAAGCAAGTCCCAAGTCAAGACAAGCAAGCTCTGAGTCAAGTCCCAAGTCAAGACAAGCAAGCTCTGAGTCAAGTCTCAAGTCAAGACAGGCAAGTTCTGTGTCAAGTCCCAAGTCAAGACAAGCAAGTTCTTAGTCAAGTCCCAATTCAAGACTGACCAGTCCCAAGTTAAGACAAGCAAGCTCTGAGTCAAGTCTCAAGTCAAGACCAGCAAGTCCCAAGTCAAGACAAGCAAGCTCTGAGTCAAGTCTCAAGTCAAGACAAGCAAGTCCCAAGTCAAGACAAGCAAGTTCTGAGTCAAGTCCCAATCCAAGACTGACAAGTCCCAAGTTAAAACAGGCAGTTCCCAAGTCTTAATTTTTTTGTTTTGTCTCGCAAACAAGTCATAAACCAAATGTAATGTCATCTAAACAACATAGTAATGTTAATTAAGCATTAGCTTGCTAACTATCATGATAGCCTCGACTTACTGTTCTTATACATCTTCAAATCATACTATTGGGAGCTGTTGCATCATCGTCTTTTTGAACTGCACATTTTGGATACTGCAATCATTTTTTTGTTGTCCACTACTAGTTTTTGTATGCAAACTAAAGTATCTTTGGTATCATCTTTTTCAACGTAATGTTAGTTCTTCATAGTGGGATTGGTTCAAATAAAGTGGATCTGGGTAATTAAGAGTCTGCTTGCTAGGAATGAATAGCATTAATGTTAGTTGATTCAGGAAATGAAGAGAAGTGAACTGATTTCTGGGTATTAAAATGACACATTTTTAAATCTTTTGGTTTGGGGAAGGTATCAAGCATTTTCAAGTCTCAAGGCTCAAGTCCAAGGGAAGTCACATGTTACTGGTGTTTAAGTCCAAGTCGAGTTGCAAGTCTTTTTTGATTTTGTCAAGTCTAAAGTCATCAAATTTGCGACGCAAGTTTGACTTGAGTCCAAGTCAAGTGACTAGAGTCACACCTCTGGTAACAAAGGATGAAAACTGATACAGATACATGTAGTTATTCTAAATTACACAGCAGTTCACAAAAATTTAGTTAGCATTCTGTCATTTTGACAGCAGTGACTATCAGGCTACGAGCCATAAGAGTCTTTTTCCTGACTGCAAAAAGTAACCTGCTAAATCAAACCTTTCTCCTGTTTGTGGTCTAGTTGGCTTGGTGACAGACAGACAAACAAACAGCTGGTTAGGTTAATACATGAATCTTAGTATAAGCCAGACCCTCTGGTCCTGCTGAGGGAGGCCACACAGGATGTCTGAAACATGTCCGTCAGGTGGGACAGAGAAACAGATGGATATGTGGCTAAAACCCAACTGGCCTCATAAGAACAAGATACATGGAATAAAATGTTAGGATCTCAGATTGTTTAGAGGCATTTTAAACTAGATGTATCATTCTGTGGACAGATATGCAGGCAAATCCCCTCAGTTGGAATGAAAAAAGATAGCTACACATTAGTTCTGGCTGATGTGAATGAGCAGAAACAACACAGTGAGACACACTCCCTCTCAGTGGGAAAGAAAGATGAGAGCGATTATCGGCTGATAACATGACTAATAAGAGCCAATCCGATGCTAATAGAGATTTCATATGGATCACAAGTGGCTTTTCTCCTGGAATTTGGCCAAAGCTGTGCTGCCAGTCAGTGTTAAGCCTTACTCACTGCCCAGCGGTATCCACTTCTAAAATTATCCATCATACTCTTTGCTTTCCTTTTCCCTGCTGTCACCCTCGTCTCCTCTGCTCTCTCTGCTTATTTCAATTCTGCTCACCCCTTCTCCTCTCTCCTTTCCTGTGGCAGGAAATTCTCACAATTGCCGGCCAAAGTTTCCCTCCATTGCAGGAGGCAGCAGGATCTGGCCTGGCCCAGTCTGAATACTGAGCTCCAGTGGGAGTTTGTTAGCAGCTAGCAAACAAAGGATGCTGCTCCCCGCCTCAAAGACTCTGTTGCATACATGGCAAACTGGAGGTCAAGAGTCTGAATACAGTTATCAAGACTAGGGCTGGCGTCTTTGAAGTTGGCAGATTGAGAAGAATGCTTGACTAACAACTGCTGTGAATTGACTTGGCTTATCTGGAATTACCCGCTCATCGCTGGGTCTCAAAGTGCCGCCTGTAAAAGAACCCAAAAGGCAGGCAGGGGGTTCTTATCAACCCCAGGTCTGAGTGGCTCCTTTCTGAAGGAGCTGCGAAGTGGCTCTAGACAGGTGATGTGATAAACCAGGCCAGACTCTTTGGCTCAGCACTAATCTACAACAAGCAAGGCCAGGAGCCTGGATGCTGCCAGTGTTTGTCCTTCACCTCAACAGTGACAAGGACAAACTCTTAAAGCATCCATGAACTTGATGAAAGTGATTCTGATTGATTCGTGATCTGACACCTTGTGAGACTATTTCATGAACGACAACAACATCCTTAACAGCTTGAATCTGTCTAATAGCATCAGGACAACTGGAGACAACAGCTTTTTTTAACGTGACCAATGTGAAATCCCTCCAGTACTCTTCTGGAATGCAAAGATGGCCGATAACAGATTTTCTTCCTGATGGCTATCATGTTTTCTGATTCCACGGTTGAGACAGCTGGTGCTTGCTGAGGGGGTCTGGCTGTTAGCTAAGTGAGACGATGCCAGGAATATCGCCATCTGGCTGGCCTTAAGCTCTGCTCTGATGACACACACACACACACACACACACACACACACACACAAAAGAAGCATGAGGTTACTACGAATGGTCCATTCCAGTCACAGGCAGACAGGGATGCATGGACACACACAGACATGCAAACACACAGCTGGTCCATATGGATCATCGCAGCACTAACCCCACAGGCCTCTGTGCTCCCTGCTGACAGATTTATGCTCACACAGAGAGTCCGAGCTGTGGATCAGGTGACCGGGCATATCCAAAGCCTCTGATAAGCCTTCCACAGCCAGGTGACAGCCTACCTGCCAGGGACCCCCCTTGATAGCTATCCATTCATAAACAGATCCCAGGACAGCCTGGTACCTTCAGCAGAGGGAAGGTAACAGCACAATTGAACACATGTGTCTCCTCGCATGGGGACATGAAGAAACAGTGTGCCAGCTGGATGTAAATCTTTCAGATAAGGCCCCAGCTCACTTCCTGTTTCACAAAGAGTGCAGTTTAGTGTGTTTCCTTCAGTTGCTCTTCTCCCAACACAAACACCAACTACTTAACCACCACCGGTTGAAAGAAACAGAGAATCTAAGTAGATAAAATAGGGAGAATAAAAGATTGTGGTTCCTAGTATTTCTGTATCTTTCTGTCACTCTGTATCTTTCAAAGAGTCACTCATGAAGTGTATGTGGAACAGAGTTGCAACAATTAATTGATTAGTTATTAACCAATAAATTAACCGCCAACTAATCTGAAAGGCAATTTATGACTGAGTAATTTTTGAAGAAGAAAAGGCCAAATTCTCTGATTCCAGCATCTTAAATGTAACATTTTCTGCTTTCTTTACTGCTCTATGACAGTACACTGAATATATCGGGTCCTGGGCTTAACAAGACATTTGAGGATGTCATCTTGGGCTTTGGGAGACACTGATGAACTTTTTTTTTTTTACCATTTTACAGACCAAAAAACGAATTGATTGATCAAGAAAAAAAAATCAACAGATTAACAATTAAAATAATCATTAGCATCTCTAGTGTGGAAGTATGGTGTCAGTGCCATACTGTCTCCACATTACTGACACTGTCTGTGTCTATGAGCACGTTCTCAATGGCTTTATGGCTCAACTGAACCTCTGCTGTGCTCCTATCTGTTCCAGACCTGAAATAGCTGATAAGGAGCTATGTGTTGGAACAAACAGTTAAAACAATTGAGTCAAAGAAGAGCCAAAGCCTGCAAATCAAGTTAAGCCTGCCAGCCGCTAGACTGAAAACTGGATTTTTACGCAGCCACAACACATCCACCTCAAGTCCCCCCTCCACAAAAGGTCGGCAGTCAGGCAAACGGCACAGGCACTTAAACAAACTGGGGGTACTAACATGGCAAACGTGTCGCGGACTGGTACCATACCGTCTGATAATCTTTCAAGACACAAAACACGACTTAACCTGAACATTCCAGTTCGCGACCCTGTTTCCACACACGGATCACAGTTTCATTTAATCCAGTTCAAACCGTCGAGTGCGCGCTGCGCTGCTGGAAGCTCCCCTGGGCTGTGCATAAGAGGGGAAAGACTTTTCTGTAAGTTAGGAGCCGCGCAGGGTCGTGCGTAACTCGGGAAAAGTCACAGGCAAAAGAAAACAGTTTTTAGTGAGTTGAGAACAGAGGTGAAGACACTGGAGACGCGGACTTTTATGCGCAAAGTGGGGGAGATTTCTTATCTGACAGCCCGCAGCGCTGCGCCCTAAAGACGGCTTAAAGAGTGTTTTACCTGAAGGTTTAAATTCAAACAAACATTCAGTATCTTAAATACTACAAGTAACCAACAATAAGGCGACTGATTATCCCTGCCAGTGAGCTTTACATCTCATGGATAAACAGGAATCTGCTTGATTGTATTGCCACATATTTACTTTAAACAATAAACCACAAACAATTAATTGAATGTAATGACTGAGGAATCTACTTACGTGTTAATATCATGTTTTAATGTCTCGGTCGTGACCAGCCTCAGCATAAACCCAAGTTCCCGGGTGCGCCCCGGCAGGCTGCGGCTGTCCACAGTCAGCTCTACTCCACAGTTAGGACGAAGCCCGCATGACAGATCCAGCGGAAAGAAAACTCAAACTATACAGTCGGCTTCAAATGTCCTGAGAGCGCTGCGCGAGACAGTAAATCCATGGTTATCATCTGATTTGGCTGCTATACACAGATTTCCACAATGCTTCAGATCCGTCCGACGCTGTGAGTCCCTGAATGAAGCGATCCCCGGCAGGAATGTGAATGGAGAGGAGTGATTCAAGCTTTAGGAATGGGCAACTCTGCTGTGGCTCCACCCCCACCTCCACCCGCTCCGCTGCTCCCCACCTGATATCTGAGGGCTGGACACACACAGGTCCGCTCAGAGCAACAGCAGGCTATCATGTGTGGGGAAGAAGTTTATAACGACTAGAATATAATGTCATAATAATGTGTCAAAGCGCACTGATCGTGAAACCAAATGGTTTCGTTTGATTTCTGGTCTGAGCTTCATCTAATAACTTCTGTTCATCCTCTTATTGCATATTTGATCTGATTTAATTCATTGATTTTACTTGTCTTTAAAAATGTGCCTACCAATCGCTGTATATAAAACCGAAAGTGATTAACTGTGCTCTGCGGGATTCTCCTCTGTTCATTTCAGCCCCTGGCTCGTCTAAGCCTCAGCCACCTCCCCTAACAGGCAGCAATAGACCCGGAGCATGATGTTCGTTTTGCATATCATTAGAAAATACTGGAGACAACTGAGAGACGCTCTTTTGTGACGGGAGATTAGTCTGAAAAGCGCAAGTGGCGCAGTGAAAAGAGAACTGTTGCAGGTATGGTAATGCCTTTGCCCCAGCCCCTGTGCACGGGGAGCATGACGCACGTACAGGATGACTCCATAATAGCACAGTCAGTCCTAGATTCAGATTTTCGGAAATCTTGATGATGTAAACACTTTAATAGAACTACACTTTAATCTCACTTTGTAGACATAAACAAATACGTTAATTCAATTACCATAGTATCTCTCCATCCACCCATCCATCCGTGTCCATCCACTTAGCCGGGGGCAGCAGGCTGTGCAAAGTACTCCATTACTTTGCAACAGTACTAGGCCTACAGTACAGTACTACAATACTATACAGTACAGTACTACTGTAACACAAGGCAGTAATTATAATGTATAGTGGGTTGGGGGGGCATGGCTCATGGCTCATGGGCATATTCACCAAATGTTCATATTTTTATGACATTATATTTGTCAGATAACCCATGTGAAATCCACAGACTGTATAATGAAGATGGACGACATGGCAGCTCCCCTAAAATGAAGCCAAAACATCTCAATCGCCCCCTAGTGGCTGGCTGCAATACAGGTCATAAGTCCCGCCCCTTCCACGTTAGCATTTAAGTAGTTCTTATCATGCTAGTTGTTTGTTAAAGTGTTCATCTTCCTTGGAGAGGCAGGGGGGGGGGGTCATGATTGACAGCTGTGTGTACCACTCAGTGTGCTTGCAAATCAATGGCACTCATGGCAATTGGTGGGACGGATGCATTGACAGGAAGTTCATACCATGCAAATTGCTACTGCACAGACTGGCTCCAAATGGCGTCACCAACGCAAGATTGCAGCAGCCGTATCTGGGATATTTTGGCTTCGTTTTTGGGGCAGACCCTGCAGCTGATTTAGTCCCCCCCAATGCTGACTCCATGGCTATGGCCTTGCTATAACAATAGGATGAACCTACATTTGCAAGGGGTTAGTTATTTCTACCTCTACTGCTACGCTTCATCCCCCCCCCCCCCCCCCCCCCCCACCAGAATAAAAGTGTTGTTTTCATGCAGCTATATAATTTGGGGGGGGGTCTCACATTGCTCATTTGTAATTGGTCTATTTCAAAACAGTCTGCCCAGTTTCCACCTCTTCCTTTCAGGAACCTTAATCCACAGTTTTCTAGAACTCCTCAATGATGTCAACATTTGGCATCATCTAGCTCTGTGTTATTGCCATGGTAACACACAGGCGCTGAGGTGGTGCAAAAAGGGAAAGCCAGACGAGTCACCGTGTGGCAGGGAAAGACATGTAATCCAAAGCTTGGACTGTGAGGAAGGGAAAGGATGATGCAGAAAATCCTGGCTAAATGTGCTGTCTGTTGTTGGCTGCCACAGCGGTCCCAGCTGACTGAGGAGTCACAAGTGATTCACCCAAAAGAGATCCTGCCAGCTATTAAAGTGAGCAAAATCATGAGTCTGAGAGTCCCACCCTCTGGTGGGAGTCATTTGAAATGTTTGCCCAGAGGCCCCAGCTTAAAACCTGTTGAAATACAGTGGATTTTCATATGCTTTACATCTGTAATTAATGTTGACAGCACTTTTCATTCAGCACCACGCCTCTAAAATCCCAAATAAGTGCATTTGGTTTTCTGTTATTGGAGTTTGTTCAACAGAGCGATGCCTACCATACAGTACAAGACTTTCAAAGACTACAGTCTGACACCCTCTCACATCTAAAGACAGTGTGAGTTTTAGTCACACACTAAAAGACTTTGCAAAGACTGGAGATCTTGCAGGGGTTCTAATTTGCAAGATTACAGCTAGATTTCTTTGTGAGATTATTTTCCATCCTCCTCCTTTTTGAAAATATTAAGCCAAACTCCCTTTAAGATATACAACATATTAACGATTACTCACATGTCCACAAAAACACGATTCTAGAAACACAAGCTAAAACAGGCTGTTCTAACAAATTTTTCGTATGTTTTCCTAAGAAAAACCAACACACCCAAATTTGTACATATCCCATGTATTATGAAAGGCTGCGAACACATGACCGATGATGGCAGTGATCGAGGAAGCAAACCCGAGCACTTCTAAGGGGGCAGGTTGGGGTGGTGGATGGGTCAAAAAAAGACACTCGCCCGGGACTTTTCCCTGGAGTAGCGTGTTCGGATCCGTGTGAACTTTCAATGAACTCTGAGTCATGTAAAGGTACGTCCTCACCATGTTTCTTTTCCTAAACCTAACCACAGTAACTTTTATTGCTTTAACCTAACCTCCATGACTTTAATTACACAACTGTACATTAAGGACGTAACATCACTTGTGGGGCGCAAATTCGTAAGATATCATGTGAACTGTAGAACCATTCTATGAGAATACGTTGGATAAAAGGCTTCATATGTCGACAGTATACTTCTCAATTCTGCATTAATTTATGAGTGCTGGCTGGCAGATCTGATGCACGCTGAATTAAACACCAACCCTTGTTCCATCCACAGCTCTACCAGTTTTTCTCCTTTTACACAGTCCAAGAGAACTAACTTGTCCACGTTCTTCCGCCTCCCCAGAGTCCCCCCCATCTTACTTACCTGGTTTGCTGTTTCCTGTTTGGTGCTGGAGAGAGCACAGCTATTGGTTATTGACAATGTTCAAGTCATTGAACTGCAGTATTTGCATGAACTAAGACTAAAAACTTATGATAATATTGAACATTTTGTTGGAACGTCACGACTAGAAAAAGATTGACTTTAGACAGCGTGGACTGAGTTTTATGACCAACTTACACCAAATGATTGAGATCATGGGACTGCGCACAAACTGATACAAAACTCATGATTTTACGCCAACATTGAAAATTGGTCTGCGACAATGAAATCGCTTGAAAAATCGTTTGATGCAAGGCCGTCATTAGACGTTTTTGGTGTTCAATTGAATCCAAACTTAAGTAAATTCACAATGTGAGTGAAAAAAAGTGGTTGATTTTGCAGCTATTATTTTTATCTGCACATACAGAGGAGTCTGTGGGAACCCAAACAGAAGTAAAGCCAAAGGCAACAAAACACAACAAGCAGCTTTTCAAAAACTGAATGCAGCCTGAAAGAAAGCAAAGTTTCCTGATTTCTCGGAATAAGATCAGGAAATATTCCACGAAAGAGTAAGTAAACAATACTATGAATCCGACAATTCAGGATCAACTTTCAATACAGCTGATACTTTAAAGTATTTAACATCTGCTGCCGCAAACACATTTTGGCCAAAATGTCTTGTGCTTTGCTGCCATGTATTCATCCAGCTCAAGCATAAGCACATCACAAATCAAATAATACCGTGGAAAACATGCTCTGCTAAGTTCATAAATGGAGGTGTTTTTATCAGAAATATGTAACCTGAAGGGAGGGAGAATGATAATTATGGTCTGTTAGTGTGTGTGTGAGAAAGAGAGGGATAGGGGATGGATAGAGAGAGAGAAAGCAAAGAGAGGAAGGAGAGATGAAGAGAGATTACCAAACAAGGCCAAATCCCTGAGCCACAAAACCCGACCACCCAGGGGCTGCACCCAAAACCCCAACCCAAAGCTACCCTCCGCTGAGATGGGTCAACAGCCCAGCGTGGAGTTGAGGGGGTTTGCGCTCTCAAGTTGTTTTGTGGTGATAAATACACAATAACGCTGGTGACTGTTGATGAACGTGTGTGGTAAAGTGTGAAAGATCAGACGTGCAGACTGCGGCTGCTGCCAGTCGCCCCAGGGCAAATGAGTGTGTCTCTTTAGAGTGTCTACAATTTTCATTCATCAAAGCTCACCAGAGTCAGGCTCACTTGTTTGGCTTATGATTCAGATACAGATCAAATACACACGGGTATAATGAGGGCTTTGGACAAAAGAGAGGAAACGAGGAGATGCATCAGTGTTACAGCACACAGACACGAGGGATTAAGTCTGCATTAAATGCAACTTTTCCCTGGAAAGGGAATCAAAATAAACACTTTTACCTTGAAGGCATATCATAAGGGAAGTTTCAGTGGATTATCTCGTGATTCATCGTAAATTTTACTCATGTCTCTAGCTGTTCTTAATTATGACTACTATTTTGAAACACAAAATAAACCGCAGTCGTTTGATTTGAATCAAATTGGTCTTGTTTGCCTCATCAACATGTTGCTGCTGGGTTGTTGGGTGAAGCTACTGTTGTAGGTTGTAAACTTTACAGTGTCACCTCTGACCCTGAGACACCGAGAGGGGCTGAAAGAGGAAAGAAGAGGAAGCAAGGGTGAAAAATGATAAAATAATAATAAATTTAAAAAAAAAATGAGATAGCGATAGACAGAACTAAAGAGACAAAGGTAAGGTTAAACACAAAAAAGACAAAAAAGTAAACACAAATTGAGAGAAAGATGAAAGATTTTCCCCCACCATGGAGAGCCTTCCTCTGGGCTTGCCCTGGGGTTTATGCTCCCCTCTTCTACCACTCCTAACCCCAAACAGCGGGGCCAGGTGAGGGTCAGCGGACGGACGTGTCAGTCCAACACAAACACCCAAGGCCATGTCAACAAAGGCTTACTAAAGAGATAACCAAATTATGGGTCTGCAAAGGTCATACCGGCCATCCTGAAATAGAGCTGAACATGTTAGGTGTGTGTGTCTAAGCGTCTGAATGACTATAATCTGATCTTCTTTTTGAGGTTGAGAATTTCAGAGAATAAGGCCATAAAGATGCTTTCTATAACAGACAGAGTACCCATAAAGTAGGGAGAGGCATTTATGTTTTTATTACAATGCTACTTTTCAATGCACTGTGTGTGTGAGTGCATGTGAGACCGTGTGTGTGTTTTATACAGAAGCAAGGTACTGCAACCGTCCCTGAAGCTTGAATCTAAAATGCCTCCAGTGACAAGCGTGTGTCTTCTGCCTTTCACTGATGCAGTGTGAGATAATGAGTTTCACTGCTGTGGGTGTGAGCGTGTGTGCATGAGGGTGAGGGAGTGAAGGGGAGTGAGACAGAAGAGGGAGGGGAATAATCTTTTCATAACAGGAATCTCCAGAAATAGCTCATCCATGGTCTTGGGGATCAGCCTAATAAGACACTGATTAGAGAGAGAGAAAGAGGGAGAGAGCATGTGCTTCCATACACACAATAGCAAGGAGGAAGTGCGGGGAGACAGAGGCTCGGGGCCAGCACACACACAAACACACACACAAACAAAGGAAGTGTGAAGCAGACAGCGGACCAAATGCCTTGCCGACACCCTCTCCGGGCTTTGATGGACTGACCACGATCACAATAGAGGCAGGAGGCTGACACACATACACTTACACAAACAATGGATGTGTGCTGTACCGCTATGTATTTTTCATGCAGGTGGTGGGGTGCAAAAACGCATTACGGTGGATCATCCATCTATCATTGAACTTTTACTTGTCGAGCACAGCAGTAAAAGTCTATTTACAATATGGCACAAGAACAAAAAAAAGCAAAAAAAAACAAAGCACTGTGTAGGGATAATGGGATTTTAAGTGATAGAGCCTTGTGTATGTCTGTTCTTGCATGCACATACACATTATTTCAGGTTGGACAAAAAAGCTAGCACAAGATTTCACAAACAAAACAAAGTGCATCAAGTCTCACACTGAGTGAAGCTCAGGAGCAATTTTCTGTTTCAGAATCTTGCCCAAGGATACTTCGACATTCGGAGGAGGAGCGGGATCAATTGGGGATCACAGCTGTGAATGGTGAAGTTCAGGAAAAATTAAATGTATCGCTACAAATTTTTTTCAACTGCGGCTGCTCATTAGTTAGTGGCATGTCATGCTGCTGCCAGTGAACTATTGGGGTCTGGTAGGGTTGAATACATTTTGGATTGTGACAAATTATTCTGTGGTCTATTAGGATTGGTTTGAGTTTTGAGTCGGCCGACACGTAGAGATTTATCTCTATTTGGAACAGGTTTGACTGTACCTTTAAGAATTTTCCAAATGTTTTCCATGGGTGCATTTTAGTGTTGTCACGATACTGGAATTTCTTACTTTGATAAAATACCTTGACAAATGTTGATATTTGGTACCATTTTTGATACCACAGTGAAAAATTGATACTGAGGGCAAATCTTTATACAACAAGGCTATAACATGACAATGTCTTTCCTTTTTTGGTTGGGAGCAGTGAACAGCAGAATGACTGTAATAAACATTAACAATAAGAGAGAGCAAGAAAGCCCAGCTGACACCAGTGTATCCATACTGCGGGAAATGAGTATAGAAAGTGTGTCAAATATTCAGAATTGATATGTATCAAAAATTATGGTTTTTCAGAGTACTAATGCATTTCGAATCAGGTAAAAAGTTCATGTACAGTTGCAAATGTCTAAGCGTAGGAGAACCAGAATCTGCTAAAAAGGTGCATTTCTTTATCCAGTGGACTGTAAATCTTTCAGACTGACATGTCAAAGGAGTTCTATTACTGTTTTCTTGTAAAGCACTACCACATGTGGCCTCTGCTCAGCCTTGGCTTTCAGACAATGGCTGAGAGAACTATTGGCCAACATTAATGTGTACATGCTAAAGCAAACAGTGGGTAAGTTAACACACACACACACTTAAATACAAAAATGTGCACAGTGTTAAATACACACGTGTGCAAGGAAAAGTGCTTTTAAGGCCCGTTTCCACTGAAGAAGTTCCTGGTAGTATTTGGAGAACAGGAACTTTACAGGAACGTCCTCTCGCTCAGCCCTCTCAACCGCCGTGTCTCCACTGTGCGGCAGAGTAGGAGGAAGGTTCCTGTAAAGTAACATGGCTCTGGATGTGGCGTAATCATTGCGCGACCATTTTGACCGGGGGGGCGTGGCAAAGAAACAAACAAAGAAGAACAACAACAAAGAAGAAGAAGCAGAAGTACAAAGCAGAAGTAAGAAGAAGAAAGCAGACAAAAGAAAGACGATTATCAACATGGAAGGAGCTGAGGTGGTTGCTGGGTTTCTGGTGTGTCTCTTCGTTTACACGGCGGTGGAAGCTATGAACGAGAGCTGCTGAGTTTTAAAAATGCCGGCTATTTTGTCGTTTTCTGTTGAAGTCACATCCTGCCTTGAGTATATCCAGTCAGCACCAAGTAATCCCCAAGCCCCAGCCAGGAGTTTCTCGGGGCCGTTCTGAGTACCTACTCCGAGCGATCAAACAGGAAACTCTCTATGTCACCAACTTCATAAAATGTCTTCTGGGTGGCATAATGTAGTTAAATACTGCATATGAAAATTGCTCTGTTTGTTCAGTCACACTGACCCTGTCAAACATTTAGAGCTTTCCACAATGTTGAAAAAGGAGATTTTTAGCTCTCTAATGATATAAGTATTGTTTTCAATATTAAGAAAAATACGTCACATTACATAATGACTGTCACCGAGCCCTGATTTTAACAAAAAGGCCTTTACAGTTTGTAGTACAAGGGCCGCCAGGATACCTAACAGAACCTGTTGGCCATCCAAACTAGGAGCACATGCTGTACTGCTGGGGCTGTTCCAAGGTGAAAAATACACAGAAAAGCTTGGTACACTTTTATTTTGTAGCCAGCAAGGTAACAAAAGCAAGCATAGCCAACATCAGGGTGCAGGAAGAAGACAAAATATTGTGCATGTCAGGAGAACTGCGGTCTTTGACAAACAAAGTTACCATACAGAGTGCAACAGTATTCACAACTTGGATCCATTTCATTAAAAACCTTTTGATTCTTTTAATTTTGGACCCTTATGGACTAAAGGAATATAAATAATTGAGAAATGGACGTAGGGCTAGGCCATACGGAGAAAATCAAATATCACAACATTTTTTAACAAATACCTCAATATTTATATTACGACAATATTATAGGTTTGACTTTTGGTGCTTTCACAAAATACACAATGAGATTTTTGATAAATTATCATCAGTAATATGGATGTAATGACTCAGCGGGTAAAGGCAAATAATACAACAGCTAGAACAGTCTAGTAAGTTCAGAAAACTACATCATTTTACTGCAATGCAGCCTTTAAAACCAGTTATTACCATCAACATCTATGGTAATCTATGCAGATGACATCTGTCTGGCCTTCCAAGCACCAGACTTTGGTTCACTTGAGTGTGTGCTCAATGAGGACCTCGCCAAACTCGACCAGTACTGCAAAACCTGGCGCCTAAAACCAAGCCCAGCAAAAACAGTCTCCAGTGTGGTCCACCTCCACAACGCTGAAGCTGCCAGAGAACTGAACATCCACCTGAGCGGACTAAAACTGAAGCACGCCCCCACTCCAACTTACCTTGGAGTGACCCTTGACAGGACCCTACCCTTCAAGGAACATCTTAAAGGGACGGCAGCTAAGGTGAAGTCCAGAAATAACCTGCTCTGCAAGCTTGCTGGCTCAAAATGGGGGGCAGAAGCCCCCACACTGCGCACCTCAGCGCTGGCCCTGGCATACTCCTCAGCAGAATATTGTGCTCCTGTTTGGTCCAGGTCACCCCATACACACCATGTGGACACCCAACTCAACACAACCATGAGGATCACACACCATGTGGACACCCAACTCAACACAACCATGAGGATCATCACCGGGACAATCCGCTCAACACCACTCCCCTGGCTCCCCATCCTATCAAACATAGCCCCTCCACACATCCGGCGAGTAGCCTTCACTCAAAGGATAATCCAAAAGGTCAAAGACTCCCCTCATCTACCAATCTACACAGACATTTTCAACCCACCCACTGCCCGACTTCCATCTAGACATCCAATTTGGAAGAGTCCCCCGCCAGCTGACTTTACCATCCAATCAGCTTGGGAAAAGGAATGGGAGTCCAAAGACGTCCCAAACAAACATCTGGTGGCAGACCCCACCCTGCTGGTCCCTGGCACCAACCTCCCAAGGAGACAGTGTTCAACCCTAAACAGATTCAGGACTGGACATGGCCCCTGCCTGGCCAGCCTTCACAAGTGGGGCAGCAGCTCAAGCTCACTTTGTGCTTGTGGAGAGGAGCAAACAATGCAACACATCATTGAAGCTTGCCCTCTACAAAGACTTGAAAGGGGGCTTAGTCACCCTCCATACAGCAGATCAGACGGCAACTGTTTGGCTGAAGGACTTTGCATTCGCTAAATAAAATAAATTGATAGTGTGCCTACAGCCCCATACTGTCATTTACCTGTACAGATGAAGCCACAGATAGTTATTCATCCTAAAAAACATTTTTTATTTTAGGCAAAATCTTCAATTTTTTACTGACTTCAAAGGCCCATTACTCTGTCTCTGTTAAATGTGGCCTCCAATGACTTCAATTCATGAAGAACTTTGGCCCTTTTTTAATTCTTTGTTCACTGTGGAGGCATGAGAGAAAAATAAAGTTTTCTTTATGAATTCAAGGTAAAGTGGAGAGTAACTGATATACAATTTTGCGGTAAAGTGTTCCTTTAAGTCAGCTAACATTAGCCACGAGTATAAGGATTTTCTGCTGTCTATCACTGTATACAAATTTAACCTTTATAAAATAAATATCTTTTCGGATTCTGAACTTTTGGTCGGACAGAGGAAGCAATCTGATGATGACGTCCGGGACTTTACGGAGTAATGTCCATTTTTCACAAATTTCTGAAACTCTATTGACCAACACATGAATTAAAAAATAACTGACCAACTATTTAAAAACAATGTTGCCAATTTTGCCATTTTTAACATATAAAGAAGAGTACAGTGTTGGGATGAGTGTAACATACCGTTCTGCTGCATCAGAGTCTCTCTTTCTTCCTTCGACAGTGAGTGATATGGTTTGTATCCACAGCCCTGCCCCGTAAGCTCCTTGCATTTCTCATCAAACCTCTTTTTGTGATGTGGGGGGATGAACTGGTAGAGGCCTGTGACACAGTAACTGCATTATCAACCAGTCAAAACGTTAACATGGAAAGACAAAGACACACTGTCTGAATGCTCAGGCAAAAACAAGTACACTATAGATATTACTATTATTTCCAGCAATATTTGACCCTGCTTTCTGAGAAAACAAAATGGGTTTATGGATCGTGCAACATTTGAAACAGACAGTAAACTGAATTAACTTAGGACAGCACCACAGAGACCAAGCTTTGAATGAGTATAAACTAAACTGAAACAAACATTTTGTCTTAGAAAATCATGGTGGCTCTGCTTGCATCACTCTACGGCCCACCTTTTGTACAATCCTTGGTTGACTGGCTGTTTTATAGCTTGCAGAGCTGTGTGCTAATAGTGATATAACAGTGTGAAAGGCCACATCTGTGGCATGACATCAAACAACTTCATTTGCCAATTTGCACCATGTGAACACAATATAAATGATGAAGATTACAACAAGATTTTGTGATAGGGTCCATCTACAAGACAGGACCACAAAAATGTAGGTAACAATGTACCTTTGTTGGCACACCTCAGGTTAATTATTGCGAAATCTGCAATTAATCAAATTATGTGCAAATAACTGACACACTGATAACATTTTGAGTTTAAGCCCCTGGGGCAGTCACCTGCTTTGCACCCAGTCGGAAATCCAGCCTTGCTCCTGAGTGATGCAGAAAATGTCACAGACCTGTACACTAAAATTAATCCAATACAACAGTCCAGTAAGACCAAGAGTCTATTGTCTTAGTCTGTGGCAGGTATTTGTTCATAAACTTCAAAAGAAGGACCAAGTGTGCCCACATCAAGGCAAAAATACTCAGGTGCAAGGCAAAACAAAGTTCATTGCAGAGCACAAAGGAAGATCTTGTACATCGAAAACCTGCCTTAAAAAGAGAAAGAGAGAAATAAACTATTTATTTGGAGCCTACAGTGTGAAGATCTCCTTTGTGCTCTTTGGTCATAAGCCAAAAATTAGACTTGTGACCTGATAGTGGTGCTAGATGGAAAGTCAGAGGATCAAAGTTAGTAAAATTCATCCTGAGGGGAACGTGAATGTCTAAACTTCAGTTCATTACAATCCATCCAACAGTTGTTGATATTTATGTCTAGACCAAAGTGGTGGACAGACAGACAGACCAACATTGCCATCCCTAGAGCCATGCTGCTGACATTGGCTAAAAGGAAGCTGACGATCGTCTGACGAGGCTGTAGTCTGTGAAGCTGTTGTACTGAAACACTGTAGGCCATTTTAAATACTTTTGCTCCTCCATTAATGTAAATGATGTGAACAGAATATTAGAAACACTTCGGGGACTGTCTCAAACCCTGCTATGCAATGGAGTCACAAAACCATCTACAGTGGTGTCTCAAAATGTTGCACGTCGTAATTATGGTAGGTCTGTTGTATTACACAGAGTTATGCAACAGTAAGCTCCAACCGAGCAATCTGATTGGACAGGAGGCATTCCATAAGTGCTAATATAATTATAACTATATTGTTTATCAGCAAGGTTGTGATTATCTTTGGCACGTGGCCTGTGGCCTCATGCTTACAACAGTATCACAACCGTGCAGACATACAGTACAACAGCACTCCCTCTTGTGTAATATTGCTTAATTATATTATATAGTAAAACCCTGTTTCCAAAAGGTTGGGATGGTGTGAAAAAATTAAATAAAAACAAGAGTGCAATGATTTACACATATATTCAACCAAAGACAGTCCAAAGACAATAAATTCAATGTTCAAACTGGTCAATTTTACTGTTTTTTTGTAAATATACACTCACTCTGAATTTGATGCCTGCTTTCAAAAAAGTTGGGACAGGAGTATGTTTACCACTGTGTGATTCTACCTTTTCATTTAGCAACACTCAGTACGTGTTTGGGAACTGAGGACACCAATTACTGAAGTGAAATTCTTTCCCATTCTTGCTTGATATACGACTTCAGTTGGTCAGCTCTCTGTTGTTTTGTGCTTTATACTGTTGCACACATCTTCAATGGTGTGTGAATGACGATGTCTACAGTCTGGACTGCAGGCAGGCCAGTCTAGTACCTGCACTCTTTTACTACGAAGCCACGCTGTTGTGACACATGCAGAATGTGTCTCATTGTCTTGCTGGAATAAACAACGATGTCCCTGAAAAAGATGTTATCTGGATGGCAGCCTAAGTTGCTCTAAAACCTGTATGCTCCTTTCAGTTGTAACGGAGCCAAAGCCACAGGCATTCAATGTTGGTTTTCAGTCTTGCCCTTTATGTGCAGAGATTTTTCAGATGTTTCAAACCCAATCATAATACTACTACCTTTTACCAGTTAACCTGTCGAATGTTCCAGGTGTTTTGTGAGCATTCCAAAACTTCTCCTGTCTTTTGTTGCCATGTCCCAACTTTTATGGAATGTGTTGCAGGCATCAAATTCAGAATGAGTGCAAATTAAAAAAACAAAAAACAAACAAACAGAAAAAAACAACAACAATAGAGTTTATTAGTCTGAACTTTAAACATCTTGTCTTTTTGCTGCATTTAATTGAATATAGGTTGAAAAAGATTTACAAATCATTGCATTGTTTTTATCTGTGTTTTACACAGCGTACCAACTTTTTTGGAATTGCGGTTGCACATTTGTTGCTATTTTCTGGTTGCTTGGTGAAAGATTTGGGTGGTGCTTCCAAAGATGCTTCCAAATCAGTGTATACGTGCAAGCTGCTGTTCACTACACCAAAAGGCTTACCCCGGAGCAGACTGTGAGTGTTAGTGTCCTCAGTTAAGACAGCTGTCTCAGTGAACAAGACGTCCAGGTTTTTATTCTTCTTGTAGGTCTGCAGAGCCTGTATGATGTGGTCAAAGCTGATCTGGCTCAGTGACTTCTTCATCTCTCCCAGGAAATTTTTAACTCTGCTGGCTGAACCATCCTCAGAGACATCCTTCGACACGCACGTTTTCTGCAACAAGGATGGAGAAAACTCTGCTCACAACTGCAGTAGACACTGCAATATTTTTATATAAATAAAGAACAATCAAAAGATATCAGCAGCACCACAAATCTGACTTAATCACTAAGAATTGTCTGTAATTAAGTAAGTAATTTTATAAACAACCACCATGCATTTGGATGGTCCTGTCCTTAAAACTATCAGCTACTATAGATAAATAATATATATATATATACACACACACACACACATATATATNATCCGGCGGGTAGCCTTCACTCAAAGGATGCTCCAAAAGGTCAAAGACTCCCCTCATCTACCAATCTACACAGACATTTTCAACCCACCCACTGCCCGACTTCCATCTAGACGTCCAATTTGGAAGAATCCTCCGTCAGCTGACTTTACCATCCAATCAGCTTGGGAAAAGGAATGGGAGTCCAAAGACGTCCCAAAAAAACATCTGGTGGCAGACCCCACCCTGCTGGTCCCTGGCACCAACCTCCCAAGGAGACAGTGGTCAACCCTAAACAGATTCAGGACTGGACATGGCCCCTGCCTGGCCAGCCTTCACAAGTGGGGCAGCAGCTCAAGCTCACTTTGTGCTTGTGGAGAGGAGCAAACAATGCAACACATCATTGAAGCTTGTCCTCTACAAAGACTTGAAGGAGGCTTAGTCACCCTCCATACAGCAGATCAGACGGCAACTGTTTGGCTGAAGGACTTTGCATTCGCTAAATAAATAAACCATCAATATTATCATCTCATATTCTCATATCAATATATATCTATATAATAGTGATATATTGTCCAGCCCTAAATGGACACATACAGTATTCTGCCTGGCTGGAGCCTATCCCAGCTGACACTGGGTGAGAGGTGCGGTACACCGTGGACAGGCTGCCCGACTATCAGAGGGCTGACACATAGAGACAGACAACCATTCACACTCACATCTACAGGCAATTCAGAGTCACCAATTAACCTGCATGTCTTTGGACTGTGGGAGGAAGCCGGAGAACTCGGAGAAAACCCATGCTGAAACAAAGAGAACATGCAAACCCCACAGAGGGGTCCCAGCCAGCTGGTGGATTTGAACCTAGAACCTTCTTGCTGTGAGGCGACAGCGCTAACCACTGCACCACCATGCCGCCAACCCATGACTTTGCTTATTTTAAATCAAACAAAGCCCCAAAATGACCAAAAATCGAGACGTTGACATAAAGCCATGTTTATCTAGAAATGAGCCATTGCGACATCTGACTGATTTTGACACAGCAAACCACAAATAGTCTTCTATAAAACAGAGCCACTAATATCTTGAGAACACTGTTCATAAAGGAAACTCTGAATCTCTTGGAAATCTGCTGATCAGAAGCTCTCTCTTATGTCCTGATCAAGATAAAGAAGTGCGACAAAAGAATACACACACACACACACACACACACACACACACAGACACAAACACAGACACACACACACACAGACACACACACACACACACACACACACAGCTCCAGATTACTGCTCATATTTTTCTTATTAGTCATGCACGGGGAAAGCAGATTAGTGACGGTTTGCTGTAGGGTGAGAGAAGGATGGCAGAGGAAGAGCAGAACCAGAGGGTTATTGTTGGAGGTTTTGGAAAAAGACAGAGAAAGAATTGACATTAAAAGTTGCATTTAAAGGATAAAAACAGAGTGAAACAGGTTGGGAGTAAACATTATATATGTCCATGTCCACTAAATCTAATGAGATGAGACTGAAGAAAACAAACAAACTGTAAAACGCAAAGATACAGTAGAAAGTGGCAGGCTTCACTGAGTGTGTTACGTGTAACATGTCAGGCATGTGGAAACCTCTATTCCCATTTTTAAATGCTGTATAAACTGTTGTGGTTTTTCTGCAAACGCTGGTTGATTACTCCCATTAATCTCACTGCTAAGACTCCGAAACAACATTTTATGGTAAAGTGCAGTTGTTACTGGCCTATGAGTGAATGAATCAAGCGGGTTTGATTTATTTCCTCAGGCTCTAACACACAGCAAACGCATTTCAACACAAAAAGAGTTACTGTGTGTGTGTGTGTGTGTGTGTGTGTGTGTGTGTGTGTGTGTGTGTGTGTGTGTGACCACATTTTCTAAGAATTACAAGAGGTGGAGGTCTGCCTGGGAAACCAACTGAATACTTGGGGAGTGGTTAATGATGCCAACCATATGGTTGTGAAATGAGCACACAGCAACATTTTGAGCTGTGCTGGAAATTTCCAGAATTCCTTTTCCAAACCAAGTGTGGTATAATAATCACAGTTTGGAATAATATTGTGCTCCACAGTGCCCGCTTTTCCAAACAGAACACGTTGGTTCATCAGCTTCATCAAAATAAGTCAAACAGGATCATGTCTTATTCATCTCATATGACTTTAATGATCACAAAACTAACACCAAAATACTGTTTCTTGTAAATGATTGTTTAAGTTGTTCTGCTTGCCAAACTTGGCCTAAGACTTCTTCAAATGGCTGTTTGAGGCTGCCTCCAGAAATCAGTTAATCCCCATACACCCCCATGTTTAAACACCCAACTTTACAGAAGAAATAAACATGTTTACAGCCTGGCACAAGAAACGGTTTTGGTCTCTATAGTTAATTTTTCATGACTTCATCACTTCACATTTCATTAAGGCTCAAAGTTACGCATAATTAAGGGCGGCCCATTTTGACAGGCTGTCTGCTGATAGTGCTCCTCCATGGTGCCAGCCTCTCCCCAAATATGGTTACTTCTGGCTCAAAAAAACAAAACAAGATAGCGACAGTGGAAATGCTGACCTCAAGACTTCAAAATGGGAGTCCACTAACCAATGGGCGACGTCACAGTAGCTACATCCATTATTTTTACAGTCTATGGTTTGGAGCAGGAAAAAGCTGATAGCTGATTAATCAGCCAATACCGTCCCGCCACCCCAGTATGGAAACCATGTTTTGCCGAAAACAATGAAAACAAGTTTGTAAAACATCCTATTGGCACAGATTAATCAGCCGAACCAATAAATCAGTCGACCTCTTCTTGCAAGTGCTCAGAAAAAAATCGAAATCTGAAAATCTACAACTCTGCTGATGAAGATCATGTGATATCATCAAAGGCTTCAGAGCAACTTTTAAATGGTCCCTGAGGTAAGACTGCTTTGTCAACAACATATTCCCTGCTTTGATGGCAACCACATGCTTATCACAATGGGTTCTGGTGCAGATTTGATCTAATTAAAGCTACGTCAGGTTTTAGAACAACCATCCTCTGGCAAAAAAATGCAATGACAGCAGTCCCTAAGAATGTAATGTCTGTTGATATCGTCTGACATCATGATGAACTGTTCTGGATTGAGACAGAGTTGGCATACGGCTAGAGGAGTTGGCATGGGTGTCAAACGTATGCCAGCTACCTTTCAGCAGCAATGAATCATGGGGCCTTGGGTGCAAGATTTAAGCTGCAATGAGATGATGAGCCCTGCAGCAATACTGTGTTGGGTTAAGTTTGTCTGAATGAGGTACAAGGTGGGAGTGGATGGATGTTGGTAATGCCAAGGAGATAAGAGATATTTGATATCAAGGTGAAATAATTGGTGCACGTGTGTGTGTGTGTGTGTGTGTGTGTGTTGGTGGATAGAGGCATTTTTTCTGTTTGTGTGAGTGGTATGTTATTATCTTTTAAAAATATGTCTGTGTGTCCTGCATGTGCACGTCCACCCTGAGGTGTCCAATAACACCTTTGACAATAGAAAGTGTAGAACTCTCTTCCCTCTTCTATTTTCTTTCCTGTTTTTGACTTTTGTCATGGAGTCCTAGACATGTGGAGCGAAGACCAAATTCCAAAGTACCATATGTCCGTTCTTGCTCTGTGCAGAATCAGCCAGTGAGTAACGCAGGAAGTTGATGCTTTAGTCTTCCCTGCCCTGACCCGTGACCCCCTTTGCACCCTGACCTCTAGCGAGCCACGTGACAAACCATGCAGACATCCAAGCTGTCATGACAAACACAAACCAGGTTCAGCGGAGAGATTATCGCTGATCCCAAGGCTCCTTTGCAAAAGTGCACCGAGCAGGTTTGAATTTCAGAGTGATTTCTTCCAGTTCCTAACTTAATACAGCTCCTGTGTCTTGTGTCGTTTTTCAGAAGATAAGATATGGGCAGAGCGCCACTGTACATCAAAGAGAGACGGGATCAAGGACAGACACACCATGACAAATCCTTTACCAAACCAAAAATATTATAAGTGCCTCAAATCAATTCCTCATCTTTTCCTTATTGTAGACAACCCTGATTTTTTGACACTGCGTGAGACAAGATGAAAAATCTTGTCACTTAAAATCTACCTGTGAAATTTAAAACACGTCTTCCTCATCAGTTTTATTCATTTCGTGTCCTATGCATTGCTGACCTTTGGTATACTTCACTGAATATTTCTGGATACGGAAAGGATTCCTGAACCAAACAGGATACATTTGATAACTGTGGCTCATGCTAACACAACTTAATTAATGACTTTTACATTTATTTGAGAGATACTGTTGCTGTGAATCATACACTTAGCCTTACTGCATAGGTGTGCTGGTCAAAGACACACATTACTATAGCCCCTTTTCCACTGCACAAAAAATCCCACTAACACCTGCCACTGGCTCTTTTATCTAACGGGAAAGGTGACAATCGGTATGCACTCCCTGGTCAAATGACTCTGCAGTAGTCATGGGTATTTATTGACTCCAGCTCTGATTGACTTCAATCAGCAGTGATGGATTTATGACACCCGGGTGGATGCGCTAACTTTTGACGATGCAATGCAATGAAATCCATCCAAATTGGTCTGCGCCAGGTTTGAAAGAGATATAAAAAGAAGTGTTCACTGTAACATTTTCACTGGCCTCCATTCTGCTTTCTGCTGTTTACTAACATGTTTTCCGGCCTGTCCATGACGTCAAATGTGTCACATCATTGAAAAAAAAATAACAACCGTGGACACAGCTCTGATCTACTGGTGACATGAAAAGAGTCTATTGCCTATTTTAAGTGGGTTTTCCTGTGTTTAAGAAACCTGCATACATGCATTACCTTCGGTGGAAAAGTGGTATCATTTATATGCCTCACAGAGTAAGAGAAAATCACTGAAATTTGCATATTGACAAAAACACCTGCTGCAAGTATACTTCTGCTGATTGCTGGTCTTCTCTTCCTCCAGGTAAAACACGTGAGATTAGAGTGCTTTTTTTTCGTCTCTGGTTTTGCTTTGTGTGCAAGTAATTTTCCGCCCTCCAGCTCAGGGCTGACAAATCCCAGCAGGAAGACGGACATCAGCCAGTGGATATTAACTCATTCCTCATGTGACAACCTTGACCTACTAAACTAGGGATGGACGTGAGACTCACAATACAAATGCCTCGCACATGCAGGAATGAAGGAGATGCAGACATAGATTTTGTGTGTTCCTGAGCAAACCTACGTCTGTATATACGTTGATTTGCATGCTTGACCTATTTTTAAGGTAGCCTTCTGTAAGCATTGGCCAACAAGGAAGGTTTTTGATATTATTATGAAGGGCCTTACTTCAGTTGGAAAATCTAAATATTTGTCCTTATGCATAGCTGACCCAAATCCACTGTGCAGGAATCTAAGGAATCTGGTGCATTAAGCCAAATACAAATAAACAGAAGGAAGTTCGTGTATGTGTTTAGCTGTGTGGACAGAAACCTGTTGTGAGTGGACTGTGACTTGTTGATGATATCTGGGACTCAGGGTCAAGGACTTTCATGGCCAAATGAAATGACTATTTAGATATTTTAAGTATTTTTTTAGTTTTGTGAATGAAGTCTGTTTCTGACATTAGGTTTTTGGGCATGGCAATATATTGATATTATATCAATATTGTGATATGAGGTTAGATATTCCTGGTTTTAAAGGCTTTATTACAGTTAAATTATGTAATTTTCTGAATGTACCAGAATGTTCTAGCTGTTCTATTATTTACTGTTACCCAGTCAGTATATCCACATTAGTGATGATTGTTTATTGTGTAAATGTTAGGCGTGGGAATCGCCAGAGTATCCATGATACAATGTTATCATGATACTTGAATACTTGCACTACGATGCAATATTATTGCAATTTCATTTTGGAAATATCATTGTCTCTTGTCCCTTAACACATTTAAACACTTTAGGAGATACCCCTGGTGCCCTGAACCCTCATTCACCCACTCTTTCACTCTCTGTCCTCCACATAGACACAGTGGGTTTATTTACTTTAGGAGTGAATGGACAGCACTGATGTATTCAAGGGCGGGGACTTTAGGCAATGAACAGGAGTAGCAGTCAGACCTGTTACTCCCCCCCCTCCCCGTCCCTCTGCACCTCATCGGCCCCTGGGGGATGATAGCTCAACTTCTGAGTAACAAGGGGGACTAATACTGTCCAGCTGGTGGTTGGCAGCAGTGACAGAACCTCCATATGCCCAACAGATTGGGCTCTGGCTCTCACACTGACCCTTCTCTGTTTACCCAGTCCTCCCATCTTTCCGAGAATGAAGCAATGGGAGTGGACAGGAAACTTAAAACAAGGGTACTGGAGAGTCACTATCAGAAATGCAGGAATGTACCATGGGTAACACTGTCATCAAAGGGTTAATGGTCAAAATCAACATGACAGATGTATGACAATAAAATATTATGTTAGTAGTAGTCGGTGTGATGAAAAGCAATACACTAGATCACTATAATGTTACGGTGCACTGGTAACAGCTGTGATTTGAGGGAGTCAGCTTCAGTGGGAGCTAGTTTGATCCCAGCTTTACAAAAAGAATCCGTGTTGACAGTCAGGCATTTCAACAATTTTTTATCAGCAGATGAAAACAAGATGAAAGCCCTATTCACACAGTATTACCTAGGGAGCTCATGTGAGCGCATTTGGATGGGATAAGCAATGTCTGTATTTCATTAAAATTTACTGATATTATACCCCAGTTATGATGTGCACAGTCCTTTGTAACAACACTCTTACTAACACCAAAGTACTACACAGCACTACCAGCAGCAATGTTCAGTGTTATCCTCTTTTTTTTCTTCTTAATGTGAATTAAGAATCAATCTCATCATCTTTTGAGATTTGGCTCATCTAATTGATTTGAGCGTGCTTTTTCCACGGATTGATCCCCATGCTGTGAAGCGAGATTAGACTCCTGCACCCCAAATGCTGTAAAAACTTTCATGTATAATTGTTAAGGCAGCCTTCATAAGACTGTATCACAGTATAATAATCTAACTTTCTGAACATACCAGACTGCTTTAGCTGTTCTATTATTTACCTTTACCCACTTACCACATCCACATCACTGATTGTTACTGATCAAAAATCTCATTTTGTAAATATTTTGTGAAGGCACCAATAGTCAGACCTATAATATCTTCCCAATATCAATATCATGGTATTTGATCAAAAATATTGTGATATTTGATTTTTTTCCCATATCGTCCAGTCCTAATTGGAATTTTTTTAGTGAGCTCACGTAAGCAAAGTAAATTCGCAGCAGCCTCAAACAACTAGATAAAGTGCATTGAGTGCATTAAAACTTCTTCCCTATTGCATTTAACCGGCAGAGAAATTAAAAAGGTTGTCAGCTGGGTGAGAGAGGTCCTTTAAAACTTTAAGTCCCTTTTTTTGTAGCCTAGCCTTATAGATTATTGCTAGGGGTGTGAGATCACATCCAATAATTCTGGATGCTACATGCACCACTTTAAAAGCGTAATCTGCTGGCAGCGCTAGTGTAAAAGTAAGGGGGAAATTTAGTAAAGTCATTGGGATTTATCTTTCAGGCGTCATTACCATCTCTACCAAATGTCATGGCAATCCATCGAAAAGTTGTGATTGTGCATTTCAAAAAAAAAAAAAAAAGTAAACAAAAAGGTAAACCTCATGGTACCGTTTGATTAAAATCTCAGGTCCACCAATGCCTTTATTAAATTTCATGGCCTTCCAACCAATTGTTGTTAAGATACTTTAGTCTGGACCAAACTGGTAGACCAAACAACCAACCAACATTGCCATCCTGGAGCCATGCTGATAGCATCACTAAAAATGGGTTTCAATTATACGATTTTTTTGGAAAAAAGTAACATTTGTTGATTTTGTAAATCACCAGAATGAAAAAGCTGCCACTCCTTTACCTAAATTGCAAAAATGTTCATATTTAAATGACAGTAAAAGCACATGATGATATTGTCAGTCACAAACGACTGTGATTTTAACAAACAATGATCCCTGTTTTCTCAGAGGACAACAGAGTCTTTCTATTACTTGTGTTGTGATGGTTGGCCACAGAGAGGTCATACCACGTCATTGTCTGGAGAAAAAAATTTCAGGCCTTAAAACCCATAACAAAAAAACAAGACAGGCCCCCCTTTGCTTCCTCACTGTTAGTGCTAATGGCTTTAAGGCAATGAAGCAAGCACAGGACAAGCAAATAAAAAGGACAGGCTGCTTGGTTACTGTGTTCTGGCTTTATTCACCTGCTGGTTTTAAACTCAGCCCTCAAAACTGTCATGCTCATTAGGCTTCAGACAGTCAGGCTTTTCTAGCTCACGTTTCAGTGCATGCATGTTGGTAAGAGCCACTCAAGTGGTTCACATGACAGCTATGTTGACCCTGCAGATAGACAGGCAAAGAGAGAAAAAACCCAGCATGTTTACCATTCATTAAGTTTCCAGTGAAAGCTATTTGGGAAAAGGACATATGCACACACAAGAATCTCTGTTAGTGAAAAAAAAAAAAAAAAAAAAAAAGAGAACCGAGGGTCAGTGGTCACCTCAGGCAAAATCAAACAGATCCTAATTTTTATAACATTCCCAAACTGTCTTCTTCAGAACATTGTGGACTTGCTGCTTTGTTTTACAACCAATTAATGAAAAATATTGTAGATGGCAACTTTATCAAGACATTTATTCCAAGAAAGGCTGGACACGTTATGCTCACTGACCCTCATCTCAGCCACACACACAAAAGACATTATGTTGTCAAAGTGTCACTTACCCAACTTGCTAATGCTAAGCGCTTCGCTGCCTGTATTATTACCAGCTGCAAGGAGTCAAAGTGGAGGTTGGCCTAGACACAGAGGGTGACAGCACTCAGCCTGTGGCCTTGTGTTCACCCATTCATGGTGGCAAAGGGGTTACGATCCCTGAGTGACTACAAGGTGAGGGGTCACTGGCAACACCTCCCAATCTGAGGGAGAAAGGGACATTAAGTGTCTCAGTCTAAAGAGAGATTATGTTGAAGCTTCCTGGAGGTCTCTGTTAAGATGAACAAGGAACAAAACTCAAAATAAAGTTTGGACATGTCGGCACTATGCTAGCCACTCAACTCATGACTCTGTGGAATAGGAACTAAACATCTCAAGTACCTCAAAGTTGCTACAGAAACAAAGGGTATAAAGCTGATACAGCACTGAATGAACTTGATGCCATTTGATGGTAGTCCAGAACACATCTTGTGATGGATCACAATGTTGCCCTGACACATACTTTTCCTTTGAGATTCTTAGAAAAAGTTTTCAAAGGGCTGAGCAGGGGCCTAAAGGCATCCATAACTCCTTCCTCAGAAGCTCACCGGAACAACTGAAGCATTTTTCTTGGTGCTGTTTAAAGCTTCAGACCTCTGACCAAATTCTAACTTACTGACAATCAGACTGTTCTCGGAATGACTCACATTTAACTATCTCATCTAATTGACAGCAACGGTTTTGTCCGAGTACCACACGTGAACTTTGAGGAAACATTTGGAAGTCATAACCACATCATTTCTCTCTCTATCTTTCTATAAGATCTAACGAAGGCCTGGAGGACAGTGGAGGTTAAAGGGGTCACTTGGGAAATGGTCCACTTAGGCGTGCTGCCTTTGTCTGTAGTATGGTCTCAACTGTCAGGAATCTTCAAGTCCTCCATAACACAATGACAAATGCAGAATGGAAAGTATGAGGGGATGGAAAAAGGAAAACGTCTATGCCCAAGGACCCAGAGCATCTGTCATTCTCCTCATAAATAAAAATACCAGTCACTTCCCACTACAGAGAAAATAAGGAGTCACGAACCCGGTCAGACATGAGGTGATACGATAGCCGAATGCCATTCTGGATTGTGGAAGTCCATCTTTAATCACTTCCTTTCCCAATGTCTTTGGCACATCAGCTCACTCGTCATATCTTGTCTACCCCCAGTCCCATTTCCATTGGGATACAGCCAGTGTTATCATCCCACACTTAGCTAGGCTACTGCACTGCTCTATGTATGGCAATAAGGGTCTGTTGCCTGGTTGGTCCACCATTTTAATCCAGACTGAAAGATTTCAACAACTATTGTATGGATAGTCATGGTCACCAGAGGATGAATCCTGATGACTGACACTTAGGTTGAACATGGTAAACATCATACCTGCATAACATAAGCATGTTGGCATTGTCATTGATGAGCAATTTAGCATGTTGACCTTAGTACACTAGAAGTTCTGTGGACTCTTGTGCTTCATTTTAACTGCATGGTATAACATTGCTCAACTTGCCATTCTTTTTTGGTTTTCCTTTGGCAAATTTGTGGATAGAAATCCAGCAAGAGAAGTGTGAAGAGTGCTTGTGTTGAGTTGAGGATTATGTCAGGGCAGTTTCACGCAGTGTTGCTATGACAGTCAGCTAAGTATCTTGCCTACATTCTGTCTTCCAGTGCACCTTTTCGGCATCAGTCTTGTACCAGTACAGTGCTGAGAACAGTATGTGAGGAGAGGTCTAGGCATGTAACTACATGGACTGCACAACTACAGTCCATAGAAGCATTTCACTGATGTGGCAACTTGACTCTAAGAGCTCATTTGTACATCTGTTTCAAATGTTGTAAACGACACTGCCCTCATACTTCCCTGCGTCCTGTAAGATGGCATAGATACAGCTAATAGATGGTACTAAAAGGCAGAGTCAAAAGATTCTGGCACCAGCAAATGAAGCGACGGTGGAGGAGGTCGAAATAATGTACCTTTTAACAGAGGCGGCATTGTGGACAGCTGTGGACTGTAAGGCTATTGTATACATCTTGACATGTAGACGGAGAATTATTTTCACTATATTACTGCTTCGTTCTGTTCTGTCATTTTTTCAATGTCTTTGTTGTTGCCTATGGTCGATTATGCTACACTGCCCCCACAGTCTCCGGTGGTCCTGCTCTATTTTGTCCATATTCATAAGCTTTCAGAGAATGTGCACAAAATCTTTCTTTGTATTCCTCTCCTTCATCCAAACTGTCCTCCATCATTGGTGTTTGTGTTAAGAGTTTTAAGATATTGCACTGCAAATACGTTTACTTTTTAATTTACCTTAACTGGAAAACACAATCTTTTCATTAATACTCAACTCAAGCCCAAGTTTTACTTTACAACAGCTTCACTGACTCATGCAGTCTTGTGACTGGCATCAAAGAGAAAGACATCTATTCTGAGTACAAGATGATTATCCTTAAATAAAGAATGCTGTCTGGTGTTTTACTTTTCTGCGCTTGAGGAAAACTTGTGTTTGTCCCATTAAATGATACAATCTTGCTCAAATTTAGCTGGCAGGTCAGTGCGATGCTGAAAGGACAGTTGGATGATGATAATCACAGGGTGTCTTGTGCTGGTGACTGGAGTGCCACATGAAAAAATAGGTCACTGTGTTTTTATTTGTGAAAACACTGGAACAACATCACAATCGCTGATTTGTTAGTATGACGCTGCTCTGTCAATATACATAGCCGTCAATTGGTGGTTCCTGGGATTCTCACATTTTGATAAGTGAGCTTGTTGACCCCTGATTAAACACATAGACAGTGAGGGACATCTGCTTGAGGCGGTATTTTAAATTGACAGGGACCGAGGTTAACATTAGTATTCCTCGCTGTTATTATCTGCACATTTACGGGGAAAAAGTGAAATCTCATCTCGATAAGTGTTATTCCCATTAACTCTAGGTCTTATTCTAATAAACAGCCAACACAGAGGACTCCATTGTGACTCATTGCTCTAAAACTGTAAGAGAATGTCCCACAATCAACAGCATTTGAAGGCTCAAAAATACCAAAAAGAGCAACAGGATCAGCTCAGAATCCCCTGTGAATTCACTGAGTAAATTAGAGATGGCTAACCCACTAAGACCTGCTCGAACCACAAAAAGCTACAGAGACACAGGAAATGAAGGCCAACAGGAGAGTAAACAAACAACATACCATGAGATCAGGCACCCCAAGATGCAGCTAAATCACCAAAGATGAGACCATTTTAATGGCGCACGAAATCTTGTTGAACCCATCTGGAAGAAATTCTTATGGAATGTGGCCACTTTACAACTAATGACCAGTGACGAGTCATCACGCCATCATCTTCCTCTTGTCTCACATCATGTGTCTTGTTAGTCGCTGCATCACTAGCACGACAGATAATAAACTCTGAGCTTTAAGACACTGGCCATTCTAAAAATGTAGAAATATGTTCACTGTTACTCAGGCATCTTATTCTGACCTTGACCTCTCACCTTCCGTCATACCTCACAGGTGAGGACAGACAGATGTGCATGGAGGAAGGTCACACACTCAGGGGGTTTCAATTTGTAGTAAATTCATCATCTTTAAGTTCCAAGTGTATATTCATCATACTGTGGTATTTGTTCTCAGCATTTTCACTTAAGGTCCTCATGCATACTCATTATGTGCACACATCATTTTTTATCAGAACACTAAATCTTCCACTTCACTGCCTTTTGTTCATTCCAGGGTTTTTTTCCGGGGTGGCCTCCCTCCCTATCTCATATCTGTGATGCAACATTAGTTGATTCAGTCTCAAGCAATCATCAAACCACACAGTTACACACCATCAAGCCATCATCTGTCTAGACACCACTAAAAATGTGCTGATGATGAAATCCCTGTCCTTTACGGATTAAAGACACAATTGTGCTTTTATATTGGAGCTGCAGGATATATTGTTTCACCGTCAACACTGGGATGTGCACATGCACAAAAGTCATACCACAGGACTTGTGAAGTCAAGTAAGGCAAATTAACTCAAAACACATCACACTGCAACTTTTTTGCTGGTTGATACAAAATGAAAACTCACACAGTTCTCACTTTTCATGACTAATGTTTCCACCCATGGATGTATCAACTGGATAGAGTGTTGGAGCAGGGGCTCAGTTCATTCTTATGAAAGTTGCTCAGTGACACATGAAGCTGAAAAAGATGACAGCTGTGCATAAAAATATGCAGATAATTGGCATTGCTTTTACAATGTGTAACCCATAGGGCAGGTGCATTAGAGACTTCCGCCTGCTGAGCTAGCTACTTCCAGTTTAGCACTCCGCCAACTTGAGAGAGGATAAAAATGATTCGTGTGGCTCTTCTAGACTCTCCAAATGTTATCGAACCGAATGGATCAAATTCTGATCTTCGTCTATGAGCCTGGCAAACATCCTGGGGGCCTGTTATTGGCCTTGCCTTTCTCTTTAAGACAGGTGATGTGTATGTGACATAGTCTGGAGGTGTTTATGGGAAGTGAGACTCTCAAGTGTGTGTGTGTTTGCGTAGAAGAGTACCCTAACTGGCAAATGCTGCACACACAGTAAAGTGTATGCTTTTGTGAAGCAACAGTAGTCAGCAGAAAGTGTGTAGATAAGCTCAGGTCTCCCAACTATGGTTCAGAGCTGCAAGGCTGGAAAGGTAACGATAATACCAACAGTAATCTACAAGAGAATTCTTAAAAAGAATTCTTCATTCTTATAAGCAACCAAAGTAGTAGTCGACCAAAACCTAAATATTAATGAGGAACAGGAGGGGAGCAACACAACACAACCCCCAATTTAGGGTAGGAAACATGCACTATTAATTCGACATAGAGTGTTCAATTAGCCTTAGACTTGGATTGATAGAGAAGTAATATATAAATTCAATGGTGTCATGGTGACTCAACCAAATTCACGTCAGAAGATGAGTAAAAACCAGTTTTTTCATTTTTTTTTTTCATTGTTTTCTATGCAGATGCAGTCACCTACAAAATCTCACCAATAATTCTAGAATGATTTTTTTCCCCCAAAAAACCCACTGTATTAGAGTCATCTTATGGGAGAAACAAAACCCCTCGACACATTTTCTCAATAATTCTCTCTGCACTCCATCATCTGCTTTTGGCCTCCCAAGTTCTCTCATTAACAGTACATGATTATCTTCTAACACAGCACCACCAATCAGTATTATTGATTAAAGCTGAGAAGGTGCAGCACACACAGTGACTCGGGGTAATAAAGACAGCTCTGTCTCTGCCGACAAAGCAGCTCCACTCGCAACGGCACTCACACCATTTCTGCTGACGGAGGGCAGAAAGGTGTAGGAGTGGATGGCCCTGAAAGTCTGCGGTGTGAAATCAGACATTCTCGAGTGCCGAGGCAGGAGTGAATTCCACAATGTGTGCAAATATTTGTGCACACCACTTTGGGAATCCCAAGCTTTGCCAAATCAGGAGTTCTGCAAGTGTCGGCTCTGCACGGATCTGCTCCTCATCTCCGTGCAATGTCAATGGACCCTTGAAATAGCAGGCTCGTTGTTCCAGCTAAGTTATATCTGGATGTTTGAGTCTGTGAGGGAGACGAGTGTTTGCCCAAGCTCTGCTCTGAACAATCGCATCACCTTCCAGCAGCAGAGTAAAAGCAAGGGCAGCCAATGGGACAATGAGAAGTCAAGAGTGTGCATTGAGTGGGCTGCTTGTGGTCTTGCTGAAAAGTCCCACTTGAGAGATGATTAGGGTAAAGAGACGCAGAAATCAAAAAATAGCTGATTAGGATTCTACTCACGAATCAGCCGCGGCTACATGCTCATAACCCTGAGGGCTCAGATCTGGCTTTTTCCTCTGTCTTTATCGGTGCTAACACTGTTCTCTCTGTACACAACCAAGTAAAAACAACATCAGAATAATTCTGCATAAAAGACATGATCCTTATTTGCTGTAATGCTACAAACTCGTGCCAAAAGATGGCCGATATGGCTTTTATGTTGCACCCTCCGGAGCATCTTCACGGATCAAGCATCTCTTAAAGGTTCAGACTTTTACTGGAGACAGAACAAATCACTGGATCAATAAAACAGAGAGGGGTCTTATGATCAGAGAGTCAAAAGACGCATTCAGTGAGCTCATGAGTTAAAAGGAGAAAGCAAGAAAATGCTGAAGGAGAGGGAGCGTGGTAGAACAGGCAAAGTAAACAAGTTTGGCGTGAGCTCGCTGGAGTCACTGGGTTTAGCAAAACATTCCAGAGTCTTCGAAACAAGCGGCCTTGTGAGTGCACAGGGGCAGAAACAAGGGGGCTTTAAATCACTGAACAGGAACAGCGTTGGAGGACTCTAATTCAATCATAAATATCTCAAGAGTGTTCACCCTCACACACCGACATGTCCAGTGAGGTGACTGCCAGTCGCCTTTATAACACCGGGACAATCAGTCAGAATGACCTCGCCAAACCTAACAAATGAAAGATATGGTTCACTAACATGAGCCCACTGGAGCAGAAATGATATATAGTCCTGACTGTGGTTTCTACTTTCAAATATACAGGCACAAAATAATAATGGAATAATTTATCACAGTGAAGAAATCTGACCGTACAAACAGTGGGACTGTGTGTGTACATATATCATTTATTAAAAGGTCATATAGCCTTATTTATTACATTGATATAGGCTGTGGTTAATGTGGAAATCACATCTAATTACATTTCTGCTTAAGATGAAACAGACTGTGAATTATGAGCAACTTCAGTCTTTATATGCTGATGTTACAAAATGAAAAGAAAAACACAGTGTGGCAATGTGGTGAAAAACCATCTGCTGAAGTACAGCACAGTTAAAAAAAAATCAACAATAACAGTGCCTAAAATCAGCAACTATGTTTACATACACACCAATATTTTACTGTTATTCCAAATATGACAATATTCTGAATCAGATGTGGGTCATGTAAACAGCATATTCTGTTTAGATATTCAGAAGTAGGCTTTTTCTGAATTAGCATTTTCCAATTAAGACATGTGGAATATGCCCATATTATCTGGGTTTAAGGAGCATTCTTTGGACATGTAGACTAGACTCACAAGTCAGTCTTTAGATGCTTTGCTTAAATAAAGACTGATGACTTTCTCCCTGATTTTGTGTTTAGATGGGCGGATACAATTTCAGAGTTTAAAAAAACTCCCTACGTTGCACAACCAATAGTAAATATGCAGGGCGGGCCTTCGGTGGCTCGCTGAACTCTTGTGCTCGTAAACATAGTCCGACTAGAAACACGTGTAGCGGTACAAAATGGCTCAAGTCGCTGTAAGTCCTTCATTTCCACAATCTTGTGGACTGAGCACACGTTTGATAAAATGGAGTTAAATCTCTCGGCATCCATTTTCAGGCTCTTTGTGTGTTTGTTTCCTTGCGGCCTCTTGCCCGTTTCCGGTCAGCTCTGTGTGTTGTACACAAACCAACTCTCCAACAGTCTGAAGGCTGGAGTAGAGATGCATGGCCAGAAGAAAAGCCAGCATGTGTGGTCAGAAGCAGAAACCCACCAACTTTTATACCTGACTTAAGTATCAACCATAGACTGTGTAAAATAATGGACGTGGCTACAGCGCCATCACCCATTAGTTTGTGTGCACTGCCATTTTAAAGCCTTGAGTTCGGCATTTCGGCTGTCGCCATCTTGGTTTTTTGGAGCCTGAAGTGACCATATTTGGACAAGAGGGTGGAGCTGTGGATAAGTGAGGGGTGGATGTGACTCAATAAAATCCCTTAATAAAATGTAAACAGGTGAGTTACATAAAAAGTCACCCCCTGTACAGTTGTCATGAATGTTAAAATCAGCTATAGAGACCCAAACTGTTTTTGTACCAGGCTGTAAATATGTTTATTTCTGCTGTAAAGTTTTAACATAGGGGTCTATGGGGATTGACTGTCTTTGGAGCAAGCCTCAAGTGACTGTTTGATGAACTGCAGTTTATGGCACTTCTGAATTGGCTTTATTTTAGTCTTGGAGGTTGCTGCTTGACATAAAAAAAAATTTGGATATCAAACACCAACCATTTCAAGACGGTGGTTGAAGAAATTACAGAGGGAAGAAGTGTTCGCCTGGTTGAAACAAGCAGCAGCCTCCAGGGCTGAAAAATTAAGCCAACAATGAAGTGCCAAAAACTGCAGTTTTTTGAATGGTTACTTGAGGCTTGCTCCAAGAGTGAGTCGTCCATGTAGACCTCCATGTTAGAATGCCCAACTTTACAGCAGAAACAAACATGTTTATAACCTGGTACAAAAAAGAGTTTGGTCTCTGTAGCTAATTTCAACATTCATGACAACTGTACAGGCGGTACATTTTTTTCTTATTCTTTTGTCTGTGATTAAAGCTACACATAATTAAGGACAGGCCACTTTGAGTGACAGGCTGCCTGTCAATAGTGTCCTAGTGTCCCAACCTCACTCCAAAATATTGTCTTCTGGTTCCAAAAAAACAAGATGGCGACGGCTGAAATGGCAAACTCAAGGCTTCAAAATGGGAATCCACAAACTGATAGGTGATGTCACAGTAGCTACATCCATTGTTTTTATAGTCTGAGTGTGAAACAAGTCTGCCACTAGTGTTGCACGGTATAACGGTACTAAAATAGTACCGCGGTACTAGAGTATTCCAAACGGTACTATACTGCATTTGGAAAATACCGGTACTTTGAAATTGATTCAATTCATTCATTTATTTTACTCATTTATGCACACAAATGCC
>NC_065510.1:41121715-41135505 GCF_006386435.1 Epinephelus moara
GTTACACCCCTACTATTTATTGTTCTAAAGGTTTGTATCCAAAAGGACTTTTCCTTAGGAAAAGTACCGAAGAGTATCGAAAAGTATCGAAATTCATATTGTTATTGGTACCGAAACAAAGATTTTGGTATCGTGACAACACTAACTGCCACTGGTGGAAAAACTCTTGACATGATAAATGACATGTTAGGGCACAGCTGCATGTATACAGAAATATTAGTGGAATATTCATTTACATTAGCCACTTAAACAGCTTAGTAGGAATATAGTAGAAAAAACGGACTAATCTGTACATGTAAAAACAACAACTGTCATATGACTGAGGGCTTAGAAAAAAGGTGGTAACTAGACTACAAGTGTAGTCAAAATACTTTTCATGCTTTATAGATACAATGGTTACACATGGTGCATTTTATTTTTTGAATTATATAAATTATGTATTTAAGTCTTGAATGTTCTTCCTTCCTGAGGGAACCACAAGACAAACCTCTGACTGACATGTTTTTAAAGTGAAGTGCTCGGTTAGAAGAATGCAAAACAAATCTAAAAACCTACAGAGAGATAGGGAAAGATGGATGATGAGGTAGAGAGTGAAAATACAGAATGTCCCTGGCACGTGTCCCATAGTCATGTCTAGTCGAGCTTGACTGTAATCTTATAGCACGCACATACACATGCTTACACAGTAAAAGAGTCTGTGCATGCTTTTAGGTATGCTCTGAATCATCCACACACACACACACACACACACACACACTGTTTTTATGACTGTAAGTAGTTCAAGTATGGCACGCTTCACTCATGAGACACACATGGACTTGAATAAAATCTCAGGCACAAAACAGAGATGACAGGAACCTGTGTTCTTGGCCTACTTTTTCACTTCCTCGTGACTGGGATGGGATGCTGGCACCAAAGTAGACAGTGGAGCAGTTCATCTGCCTTGATGAAATAATAAGGAGGTGCTATTTATAGACACACAAATCAAGCAGCTTGACCTAAATGTGAAGGCATACTGAAACGTGAGGTGCCAACTAGAGAACTGATGGAACATCATAAGCTGTTCTACATGAGTAAGTTAAAGGGAAAGTTCAACCAAAAAAAAAAACCTAACATATTTTTACTCTCACCTATAGTGCTATTTATCAGTCTAGATTGTTTAGGTGTGAGTTGCTGAGTGTTGGAGATATCAGCTGGAGAGATGTCTGCCTTCTCTCCAGTATAATGGAACTAGATGGCACTCAGCTTGTGGTGCTCAAAGTGCCAAAAAAGAACACATTTGAAAAGTCAACAGCAATGTCTCTTTCCAGAAATCATGACCCAGTTACTCAAGATAATCCACAGACCTCGTTGTGAACAGTTTCATGGAGGAACTATTTTCTTTCAACCAACTATGCCCGCCAACTGTATCACTGCACAGAAAAAAGCACACATCTCCTGCTAACTCACCTAGCACCACTCAGCTAGCTTCCAGCTCAGATTTGAGCTCAGCCGAGGAGGATGCCATTCATGTTTACATCCCATGCTGTCACAAGCATGAGCCTCTTGTCAATTCATCTTAACGCACCTCACAGTTTGATTCAATTATGATTCAGGGGGCAATGATTCAATGATAAAATGATTATCAATGCATCACGATGCATCAAAATTTTGGACTTTGAACTTTGTTACCTTAAACAAAATAGCATACTGTATTTGTAGTGATCCATAATTAAATAAACAAATTAATTTACTTTTATACCATCTGGCTCTTGTCCAGATCCCTTTTCCCCTCAACCTTATGGTCAAAATGCTTCAGCACTCCATCTGTGATTGCACACACTAATCTTATGTGGAATATTTATGCCAGCGGAGTGTTCAGTGTTTGCATACAGTGATATTTCACTGGAAATATGATTAATTTACATGTACTATTGAAGAGTAAATGGTCTGCAGCCCTTTTTTTCAAAAAGTTAATTGCATACTTAATGAAGGAATTAATTGAAATTAGAATTAGCTGAAAGCAGTTTACAGTGTCCTGCCTGTATATCAATATCAAAATAAAGGGGAGGGGCGGTGCTCAGCTGTGTTGTGTGGAGAGCAACATCTCTCCTGCCTCTGCCTGGTGTACCTGTCTCATTTATTTACATTGTTAATAGTAGTCTTTAGTCGATGGCAAAAGATAGAAGACATTTATGAATCGATGCAGAATCATTCACGTCCACATTATGATGTGTTAAGGAATCAATTATTTCCCCTACCCTTAATAAGTAGATGCAGGCTTTCCTCTGCACGGTGATACAGTTGGTGGGTGTAGTTTGGTAAAAAGGAAAAAACAAAGACTGTGAATTATCTTGACTAAATGGATAATAACTTCTGGCCCTTTGAGCACCACAAGCAAAGTGCCATCTGGTTCCATTACACTGGAGAAGAGGCAGACATCTCTACGGCCGATATCTCCAACACTCTGCAGCTCACACCTAAACAATCCAGACTGACAAACAGCACTACAGGTAAAAGGAAACATATGTATTTTTGATTTTGGGGCAAACTGACCCTTTAAGCCGCTAAAATTAAGCCACTGGAATGACCACCTGATAAAACATCATAAGCAGATCTGATGTGAAAAATGAAAGCCGCCTTGAGTGTTGTGGTCTCATTTTGACATTAAGATGTAGATTAAAAACATGCTTTTCAGGGACAGAAATGTGCTGTGAGAACTGTGTCATATTATGCAGTTTAACTCAGATGAAATGCTTGTTGTCTTCAAAATGTGCAGAACTAATTTGACTAAAGACATACACATTTCATATTAATGTTGATCTGCATATTTTCAAGCTAAATCCCTGATTGAACTTTAATCTCTCGGTCCATTCGTGGAGTGAAAGTATCTTGTTGAAGCTAATTTGTTACATGGCTACCTGCTGCGCTTTCATTCAAAGAGACCTCTGCTGATGTCACAGCGGTGCGCCCTTTCTGACTTCCTCTTTGGGCATCCTTGAGGCGTGAAATAACCCCGCTGGGTCCCTGTAGATTCCTGTAAGGGCAACAATAGGCCCAGGACATCTGTGTGGTTTAACAGTAGGCAGGGCTTGAGTAGACCGGAACATGTCTATGGACCTCCCACTGGCCAACCCTAAAGTCCCGTACAAAAGCCTGGTTACCACTTAACAATAATACATTCATGCACAAGTAGGGGCACAAAGACTAAGACACACACTCACTGGCACTTATTTATAGCAAGCATATTTTCGTATATCCACAGAGACCTGTTTTTTTATTTACAGTACTGAAGTGTGTTTAGGGAAAAGCGTATTTTATGAGCTTCATGTCTCTTCCAGCTGCAGTGCAGCTTGGACGTCACAAGCACGTTGAAAAACTTTGACCAAATCAGTACATGAACCTAAGTTTTTTTTTTTTTATCTTATTCTAAGTGCACAAGGCTGTATGGATGACAGAGTCAGGAGAGTCATCTTCATTCAAACCACTTATCCTATGTCCTATTTCATCTGCTACAAGGCAAGTTTTTGTCTGTCTGTGCTTGTGTAGTCATTTTGTGGTTGGAAAGGGACCCACCTGTGCTTGCCAAGCTGAATGAAGTAGTGTAGTTGAGGGTGTGGTAATGCAGATTTGGTAGTAGAGTGCAATTTTGGTATTCATTTTGGCATTAAATTGTGGCTCCACTAAGACTCGACAAACACAGGCAGTCTGTAGCCTTTGGGATTTAGTTGGTGAAGTCGCACACACACCTCTATAAAGTCACACAAAGCCCTCTAAAGACATCTGACTTTCTTCAGAAATTCATCTGACTGAATTTCTTTCTTTGCTTCTTTTTCTTTGAAATTGCTCGACTAGTATGTCTTTTTGTTTAGCAGTTTGGAACAAATAACTGGCTGAATCTGAACCGGTAATTGCAATTGTTAGGTATGACGTTCTTGCACACATTAAATACCTACACACACCAAACCTGTTGGCTACTTCATGCAGATTCTTCATTTCTACAGTGAAAGTAATTAGGGATACAGCAGAAACATCCTGACAAGGCATCAGTGGAGAAGATACTATTCCATTAAAACAAATAAAACTTTCATCTCTAGTGCACTCAGGTTCAGTTTTATTTATCATGCTGTGAATTCTAAATTGCACTTGCAGTCTGAAAATGAGTATCTAAATTACTTTGGCAGCAGCAAACTTTGAAATGACCGAATAGGACTGTATGTTAGGTGCACTCTGAGAGTGAAGGAAAACTTTTTAAGTGCAGTTGAGAAACTAACCGCCAACAAATGCTGCTGACACTGAATTTCGCAAACAAGCGCACAAGATGCATAAGTGCAACTTAAAGTCTCCACCTTCAACACAACCACATCAGTTTCCTCTTAAGAGAAGCCAACTAAATTTACAGCCCACTACATAACTCTTAGGATATCTGCAGGAAAAGAAAGAGCAACACTTAAGTCCAACTTAATCCGGACTTTTAAAATACAAGTAAACATGCAAGTCTGCCTGAAATTGTACCAACCCAAATTTTTCAAAGTCGGACTAACACATCCAGATAATGTGATTGGAAGTCAAATTACTCCTGCATGTATACAGTCAGTTGGACCCAAACTGGCCGAGGCGCTCTGCCCATGTTCCAGAGTTTCTACTCTGGGTTTTGACCCAGAAGTCAAAAGTATTAAATGCGTAACAGAAGAAGTAGCCAGTAACAATATGGTGAAGGCTACATCCAGAGCCGTGCATTTCTGGATGGACAAAATGTGCAGAGCTGTAAAGCTGTCAACCATGGTACCAGTTTGCTGCTAGCTAACCGTAGCTAACTTGTTTGTCGACTGTTTGGTCTGTGACGTAAAAGGTCAACCGAAAAAAGGTCCAATACTAACCGCTGAAAAGGGGCATATCACCCCGTATCGTAGTAGAGTGGGACATACTTCGGTCAATACATCGATTCCCCTGCCGTGCCTGTAAACTGGGACAAGGACAGTAGACCAATGAAGTAGCTTAGCTGAGCAATAAACATCGCTCAACTTAACTGTGCATGTAAATGTACTTACTGTTAGGACAGTCAGCACTGTTGCCATTGTTAGCACTCTTAGCGTTGTTAGCCACCTCCATATTGAGAATCCTGGCTCAGACCCTTGATCATAGATGTGCTCTAAATGTTGTATACAGCGCCTTTAAGAATATGCTTACACAATCTTATGCAATATCTAGACATTTGCTGAAGCATTCTAAACCAAGATCAAATTAACCAACTTTATATGCTAATTGCCTCTGTTCACATTACTATGGATTAACTAACAAATCTCTGGTTATTATACAAAAGCATTAACCCGGCAGCATTAGGATAGGCCTAATAAATTAATTAGGTCTCTCAGGTAACCAGCCAAAAGTGGTGCAAGTAGAGAGCAGGAATAACCTCCACCTTGATGCAATCCATGATTACATCACAACGCAATCCTGCAGAAGTGGCACTACATTATAAATGAGACTCTTTAGTGTAAAAACATGACATTTAGAGAGATTATTACACAATATTCTGGTGACATAAAACCTTTTAGCGCAGGGGCAGGATGGTTGGCACAAGCCTAAGTGTCAGCCGGGGGGAAAAAAGAACATGTCAGTGCAAGTGACATGGAATAGAAAAATAATTCATGTGCTGAGAAGTGTTGACACAATTCAGTGAGGAGTTAGTGCTGAGTGCTGCCTCTGACTGGTCAAAACTACTCATCCGTCTTTTCCTACTCTGATTTATTATCGCCCACACCTCTGCATCCAAAGACATATTCATCTGATATCACGGACATGAGTTATTGCCTTAAGAGTTCCATTTACTGGAGGGTTTTGGCCATGTGATTAGTGTGAAACAGTCCAAAGTATTTTATATGTTTTGATGCACTGTACTAAATTGTATTTATTGTGTCAACTGAAAGTAAAGAAGAAAAGCTCACAACTGAATCTTTGTCCGATCCTCATAGTTTAGGATTATCCTGATCTCCTGCACAACTAAAATCAACAGCTCAGCTCAAACACAATCATCATAAATCTGCATGACAGTAAACTTTACGCTGTGAGCTGAGTCCTTAATGAACAGACTAAGGGAAATATCTTGCAGGCAGGTATGATGACAGATCCGTTTGTTGCCCTCTTTCTGTCTTGCTATCTGCCCTGATTCCAGATGCCCTTTGACCTGTCTGAACCTTACCAAAACCCATTTAAAGCAGAGCAGAAGGCATGCCACTCATTCCAGACTCTGTACACTTCTCCTGAGTCTTTGCTCAGTCAAAAGAAATGGGCCATTTTACACCTACCTCCCACAAATTAGTACGCCACTTTATTTATTCTTTTCTAAGGTCATGAAGCATTGAATCTTGCAGCACTGGGTAAATCATGGAACAAGTCAAAAGACACTTTGCAGCAAGAGCTATGGAAACTGAAATTCTCAGAGCTATTAATCACAAGCTGATGAAAAGGCTGGAAGTCCACACTTGAGTGCAGCCTCAATGGTGCAGTATCTGTTACTGTCTTGTTGGAATTTCATACCTTTGGCCTAAAGGAAGGGATCAGAAAAAAAAGATGTCTCCCTGAGGGTTTGGCCCCTTAAAAGTTCCATTTGTACACCATCACTACCTGAGGACAAATCTGTCTTTAAAACAGGGGATTGATTTAAGGAGGCTCCTGAGGAGAACAACGTGACAAAGCAGTGATCTTTTTCATAACGTCTCCAATACACAGTGTGAGTGACAGCTGGGTTTTGTCAGTGGATATAATAAAAGTGTTTTCCCCTTCAGCTGTAAACATGCTTAAATATGCAAGGTGATCATAGAGATGACAAGGGTGGGAAATGTCAACAAGGCTATCGGGTTTCAGGATACGTGATGCTGAACAGAGCTGACATGCAGTCCTTGAGAGCATGCCCTGAGTGTTATTAGCTGATGCACATGCGTCATCAAAGATCACATACCCCAGTAGTGTCATCTTCATGTGTTACAGTAAGTAAATATCAAATCCTAGTTGATTCTTGCAAAGCAGCTTGAGACCACTGTTCTTGTACACTGTTATTACGGCTCCTACAAAAAATATTACACCAACATTCGTACATATCCCGTGTAATGATGAGCCTATAATTGGTGCATAACCCTTGTACTTTGGAAGGCTGCGATCATGTGACCAATGTGCTGATGGGAGTAAAGAGGGAAGCAGTCTCAAACGATCTAGTTAGGAGGCAGGTTAGGGCGGGGGATGGGACACAAATCACAGGACTTTACCGGTGTGCGGAGCCGTGTGTACTTTGAGCCATTTTAAGGGACATCATCAGTCAGTATGTTTACATGACATTAGAGAAAATCAATTTATTGTGTTAGTCAGACTAAAACCAGACTTATAAAATACATGTTAATATGTTAGCCTGATTGAAATTGTACTAAATCGAATTTCTCAAAGTCGGACAAACACATCCAGATAATGCAATAAGGAGTCGAATTACTCCTGCATGTACGCAGTCAATCCGACCCAAACTGGCCAAGGTGCTGTGCGCATGATACACAGTTCCGTCCTGGGCTTTGACCCAGAAGTCCAAAGCGCTGAATGCATGACAACTTGGCAAACTCTATATCCAGATCAGTGCATTTTTGGATGGACAAAATGTACAGAGCTGTAAAGTTGTCCGCCATGGTACCAGTTTGCTTCTAACTTGATTGAACTTGGTCTGTGATGTAATAGGTTAACCAGAAAAAGATCCAACGCTAACAAGCTGAAAGGGGGCATATCACCACCTATTGTAGCAAAGTCAGTCATACTTCGATCAATAAATCAATGCCCCTCCCGTGCTTGTATAATGGGACAACGTTAAGGACGTAGCATCATTTGTGGGCTGCTAATTCGTAGCATGGCAATGGTGCCATCAACCATTATGTTCATTGTCCATTAATTCTGTCGATTATTGTCTTGATTAATTGATTTGGTGTTTGGTATCTATATAATGTCAAAAAACAGTGAAAAATGTCCATCAGTGTTTCCGGAAGTCCACAATGATGAAATAAATTTCTTTCTTTGTCCAAAACGCAAAGATATTCAGTTTACTGTCATAGAGGAGTTAATATACCAGCAAAACCTCCATATTTAAGAAGCTGGAATCAGAGTTTACTTTTTTCTTGAAAAATTACTTAATTACATCAAATTAATTGGCGATTCATTTAATAGTTGACAACGAATTAATTTTTGCAGGTCCATCTCGATTGCATAAAATATATTTATAGTCATATATAAAATGCAGTTTAATCTACAATTTGATTGTAGATTAATAATTTAGGGCAACTTCCACAGCAGAAGCTTTTTATGATTACATTTCATTAGACGTGGCATGTGGACACAAACATGCTGACTAAGAATAGCTCTCTTGGTACAGAACAATGTGTTCCTGCACTTTCTGGCTAGGAACACATGCATGAATTCACACACAGTCAGAGTGGTTTAGTTCCACATGCATTTCCTGTCAAAGCAGCAACATTCTGCCTTCATCTTGAGGAAAGACAGCAAATGAAACCAAGAGAAATTAGTGACAGGAGGGCTGTAATTAGATCCTGTCATAATTCTTTGACCAACTTTTCAACTCTACTTCTTTCATGTGGGACAGGGAGCTATGTGGCAACAGCCTGAAACATCCTGGTTGGGATTTATCACCTGGTGCTCTGTACTTCAATAGAGAGGTTAGGCCACGGGGCACTGACCTCTCCATTCTATGGGAAAATTGTGTTACCTCCTTTGAAAAGAAGCACACCAGCACCTGTACTAACTTGGAAGGTGAAGTGATTTCAAACAGGATGCAGCCGAACGTCATGTCAATAGTGACCCTTAAAGATGATCACACCTCTCTTAAAACCACTTTCAAACGGCCTGAAGCTGCAGATGATATCAGCCATCTGCGGCCAACATTCCTAAATAGCAGCTCTGTTAATCCATTTTCTTTGCTGCTGCTCTTATATTCAAGAGGACTATCTGTATTATTTAAAAGCAAGCTAGCCAGGGAGTTGGGACTCTATTCTAATGCACTCAGTCCTGCGTGTGTACCAGCAGCTCATCAGTTATACATGGGCAGAACCCAGTTTTCAAGCAGCTGTGGTGGAAGCAGGTAAGAGGAGAAATGCCAACACTGCTTTATCTCACAGTACACAGAGAAATGTGTCTATGCACATCCACTAATACAAATATGACCTGCCATCACATAGAGCACAAGAAAAACCTAAACATGACAGAAACCTGACAATGATCATCTTAAAGGAATGTGTCATCTGCAAAATGGCCATTTGTACAGTATATCAATTACTTAACCTGTGTTATGCAGAATTTGTGAAGAAAACTTCGTTTTTCTAAAATGCCTCAATGGCGAACGGAGAATCCAAAAAAGGCAAACATTCCTCATGAATTTAAGTTATCAGGGTCTGCAGCAAAACTATATCAAAACGTCCATTTACAAACTCTCACACAACTTGTGCAGTATAATCTGAGTGTCATTTATCCAGTCATGTGCTCAGTCCTTAAACATTTTCGCTAAAAGGTTTCGATATTAAACAGATGAGTACAAACAGTGTCATGTGCCCACCGAGTGGCGTGCCTGGGCATGTGTTTGTGTTTGGGAAGTACTGAGCAAACGGCTAGATAAATGACACTTGGAGTATACTGCACGAGATATGTGAGAGTTTTTTAAAAGGATGCTTTTGTGTAGTTTTGATGTTGTTAAACGTGGTCCCCTATGACTACTATGGATTAATCCACTATGAATTCACAAAGAATGTCTGCCCCTTTGGATTTCTGTTTTCTTTACGAATTCAAGGTAACACAGTGAGTAACTGAAATACAAATGGTCATTTTGCAGGTGGTGTATTCTATAAAAAATGCCCCAAGAAACCTCTCAACTACTCAGTGGCTGTTTCTCTGAGCACCAGCATCCCAACACATCCAATAAATGCTGTCTATTGATCTGTTTGTCAGAAACACTGTTCACTTTACAGAAGCCCTGCAGCATATCCCATCTTCTCTCTGAGACAATGACAATGCAGTTTCTCCACCCTGTTGTGTATCTTGTCAAAGAATTTGAAACTCCATGTGACTGGAGTAAATTAAACTGTATGATTAGGAACATGCAATTTGCACACATTCACACGCAAAACAGAAGCAAACAAACATGTGCATGTAATGTATGAATGCCTACATACATACACCTGTCTGTCATCGTCACTCACCTGCTAGTCGGCTCTCTCGAGCGGGCTTGCTGAGCCTGTCCAAGGCTTTGGAGGTAGAGGACCTGATGTGGTCACTGAAGGACCTCTGCAGCAGCAGCAGCCTCATAGAGCGAGACATGCCGTTTAGCATCCACGAAAATGTCCCTACGTCAGACCTTCACCTGTTCCTGTTAATGATCAAGTCTAGATTATTGAGCCTTTGTGCCTTGTTAATCCCACCTCTTTACACCGCTCCTATTTTTTGTTTTGGTTGATAACTATGTTTAAACATTCAGTCATAATCTGACTAGATCCCCCACCTAACTAGCTCTGTTCTTTCCTCTGTACTGGTCTGGGTTTTGCCTCCTTCTCCTCCCCACTCTGTTCTGTTCCAGTCTGGACTGTACACTCCCATCTGCTGCAGTGAGCATCAGTGCGGTAGCTGCTGGGACACATCCAGCCAGTGCTGCAATGCTCTCATATTCTATTCTGCTAGCGTGTGTGTGTGTGTGTGTGTGTGTGTGTGTGTGTGTGTCTGTGTGTGTGTGTGTTTATATATGTGTGTGTAAGTGTGAGTAAGTGCTTTCTGACACGAGCTCCAGTGCTCCCTGTGAATATCTGAGTGGTTTTGAGTCACGACTACCATCTTCATCTCTCCCTCCGTGTTTTTTATCTCACATCTTTTTCTGCGTCTTCTCTCTGTCACCTCTCTCCTCTCGTCCGCTCTGTTAACACCTGCCCTAACCTGTCTGGACACAGAGAGAATCAATGCCAGTTATATAACCTTGTTGCCCAGGCAGCCTGCTTGTTATGAAGATCCACCTGTCCTTGTCCACAAGAACTGAAACCATTAGACGGACTCGAGGATAGTGAGTCGCTAAGATGAAGGTGCAGGACACTGAATGATTCCCACAAATGGTTGATAATTAAAACATTTTGAGGGTTTCACCAAAAGGACACTTGAGATGTCAAGAGTGAAAAATACTGGGATTTAAAAGTGTGCTCTCGCTGGTTCCTCCCGCCCCACACAAACCTCCCAGTTACTCCCCACAGCTAATAACCACTTTCCTCAGCCACTCAACCATGGGAAATGGTCCAACCCATGACATGGCTTCACTGTAAATACATTATGGTAGGAACAGAGTATACAGCACACACATACAAATGCACACTCACAAACACAAGCAAATAAATGCCATGAGCTATTAAGAATTAGGTATGTACTGTAAATCTTATGTAACAAATCTTAAGCTACGAGATGGACAACACAATGGAATCTACTACTTAGACTGCTGCTGCTGAGTTGATCGGATTATGCTGATTTAGCTGCTATTAAGCAAGAACAACCCTCTGGGGTCTGTGAAGAAGCTTAGTCATTGGCTGCTTAGTGTGGGAGAAACGGCATCTTCAGGATCTATACAGCTGATGGCTTTTTAGAGGATAAATTAATTAGCTGCTCAAAATGGGAATGCTTGTTGCAATCAGGTACCAGATTATACATAGTTTCCATATCATTTAATATTGTCTTTTTATGAATTTTGTGAAGGCTAAACAAAGTAAAATCAAAGACAAAGGAGAACATGGACTTCTACAATATATATTTTTATATCCTATCCTCTGTCCATCACGGCTGGATTTGAAGCACCATCTTTAATTTTCTTATCAGTGTACCATATCAATATGATGTCAGTCCCTTGTTACGCAAAATGCTCCACAAAAACTTTGACTATGTCCTCACCTGTTGTTGCAGAGGCCTTGGTTTTAAGCAGCAGAGCTCCTCCTTTACAGTAAAATATTGCCATGACTGCCAAATGTGGTATGTCATTCAAATCAGACCACTCATCAGCTACATTGCTGAATACTGTGGCTTCTTTCAGTCTGCTACACTCTAAGATTTTCTGACATTTCTTCAATGCATAATTCAACAACTTCTGGTTGACATGGGAATTTCTTTTATTCTTGATTTTATTGTCTCTTTGTTTAGTAAGCCATTAAACAAAACCTCTGGGCTGCAGGGGAAAGCCTCCATAATATGTCTGCCGTAAGTGAATGACTTTCCACATGTCACCATCCAATGAGCAATGCAATATAAAAATTTTCTCATGTATGGTCTCAAAATGGCACTTGAAACTTGACATTCGGGAAACAACATTTTCAAGACTTTAAGTACACACAGCACGGCCCCTCTGAAGCACAAAACCCTACTATCCTCTGTCCATCACGGCTGGATTTTAATTCATTGATTTCAACTTATTTGAGTGTCACGCCCTGGATGGTGCCCATCCTGTATGGTCTTACACAACCAGGATGGCCACATGACCAGTCATAACATATAGTTCCCCAAATTCAAAAAGAAAACATGTACACGCTTTAAATTTCCATTACAAATGGGTCTTATTATGATGGATACAATGTTCTCTGTCTTAGTTTCCATGCATTATCTATAAATCTTGCTGAGGCAAAAATAGCTTTCCTATCTAGCAGGCCAGCCATCGTCTCCAGAGCCTGCTCCGGCAGCTTTATCGTTATTCTGCGAAGACGACAAGTACTAGCCAATCAGAGGCAGAGGATGGGTCTTTGCGGAATGTGTGTGGCTGTGAAAGAGGTCTTTTGGCAAACGGATCGGAGGGAACTTCAACATTTCAAAAAAAAAACTCCATGCTCACTTTTTGCTAGTGTTCCATTGGTTAAGCTTGCTTAAGATTGCTGATCCCTGTTTTACATTCTTAATAATGCAATAATTAATATTCTTATATCAACACTGAGTCAAATGACTTTGTATAATGTGAAAAGGTTGCTTATAGTGACAAACTCTGCAGTTCCTCTCAGCTCTACAGAGCTTTTAAGGATCTTTCAGTTTGTTTTTGCTTTTGCAACCTGCATCTTTACTCTTTTGATCAGTCTCACTGTGGTCATTAATGTTGTTTCCAGCTGCAGCAGAAAGCAGTTTTTAGCAAAAAAGAAAGCTCTAATAAACCCACTGTTCTCTCCCTGCTCAGCACTAAAGAGCAGACAGACACAGTAAGTAACTAGCTTGCGAACACAGTGGAGTACTTAGCAGCTAATGCCAGCCTTACACCAAAAGACTTTTCAGGCGATTTCCCTGTCACAGACACATTTCCAACGTCGTCATAAAATCAAAGAGTTCTACCTCAATTAACGCACGCTCCTGTGATCTTAATCTTTTGGTGTAAGATGGTCATAACACTCATCTTTTTCTCGTCTTGACGTTCTGACAAAAAATAAAAATGTTTAATTTTATTGAGAGTTTTTAGTCTTGGCTCATGCAAATAGTGAAGTTCAATGACGTGAACAAAAGCAGGAAACCGAGTAGACAATAAAACACCGAGGTCTTCACTCCGGGGAGCTGCAAGAGTGTGAACAAGTCTCAGGTCTCTTGAAGGCAAGGCAAGGCAAGTTTATTTGTAGAGCACAATTCGTACACAAAGTAATTCAAAGTGCTTTACAGAACAAGAAAATGCATTAAAATCACAATACAAAATAAAAACATAAATAATCATTATAAAATGAACTTTAAAAGAGAAGAGTGCAGATAAGATCCTTTCAGTCATATGCACAGTGAAATAGAGCTGT
>NC_065510.1:41136419-41152252 GCF_006386435.1 Epinephelus moara
TTATGACCGCAGTTTTCAAGGCCTTTGGGAATGTTCCAGATTGTAGTGACATGTTAACTATGTGAGCGAGTGGTGGTAACAAACTGCTCAGCACAGACTTTAGAAATCTAGTGGGTAACACATCGAGGCAGCATGTAGATGAACTCAGACTGGTGATGATCTCTTGGACAGTTTTGTCAGTTACAGGTGCAAAATGAGTCAGCTCTAAGTGTCTAGGTGGCTGCAGGGTTGTTATTGGCGTTGTGGAACTGATGGCATTTTTAATGGTCTGAACCTTGTCGCAAAAGAATACTGCAAACTCATTACACTTAGATGTGGAGATCAGTTCCAACGGCAGTTGAGCTGGAGGGTTTGCACTGTTGCAAATAGACACGCGAGTTGTTACTGCAGTTTCCAATAATTTCAGAAAAGTACCTCTCCCTTGTTCTATGTAAGATCTGGTTGAACACGTACAACTTTTCTTGTACGTGTTGAACTGTGGAGAGGGAAGAGAAACTGGTCGAGTTGTGAAGTTAACAAGAGTCTGTGTTTAATTCGGTGTATTTTATTCACTAACCAGCACTTACTGTAGTGAGAAATTGTATTTTTTTTTAAATTGTTTGCCTCTCATTCCTACACTCCTGCAACCAATATACTGCAGCTTATCAGTGGAGGCTGGTAGAGAGGTGAGGTGGCGGAAAAACGACTCTGAATGAAGGCTAATGTTGCTCCATAACTGCTGGATGAGTAAGCAGACAGCTGTATGCTAACACGTCAACTTTATAAGGTGATAATATGTCGGTTTGTGTTTACAGCTTGTTTCTCTGCCCTCAAGTAGCCAGAAAACTCACATGATACTTAGATTTCCTGAACTAAATAATGCTATACGTGTGTTTTCTAGACTGATCATGCTCATACATGTGTGTATATAGCAGGTTACTCATTACCTGAATATATGCGTTCATATGTGCATGTAGCCGTGAGCGGTATGAGCTGTTCACACTGCCCTCCATTACATTCCACACTAAGCTCACACTTGAGAAAAAAACATCAGCCAATCGTGCTGATTGCTCCAGCAAGTGAAGGTAATGTACCCAGCATGCTGATAGCATTGTGCTCATCGCGGCCAATTGACTTTATGGTCTCCAGAGGTTTGCTGAGACTGATAAGGCTTTAGATTCCCGCGTCTTTGCTTTTTCACGACCCTTGAGGCTGCACTATTGGAATCATGGAATGACCTCTTTAACAAGGTTGTAAATGAGGATTAGGATGGGATACGGAAAAGCACACATCCTATAAAAGTACCACGTTTTTACTATCCTCCCTCACACACCTGTTCCACTTGGATGACATCTGAATCAAATTATGCTTTATGCATGCGTGGGAGTGTGTGCGTAACTCCAAGACGCACAAATTCAAACCATCTGGGTCAGTATTCGTATCACAACAACATATCAGTGTACTTTCCCTCTCTCTTTCTCTGGTATACCTGTGATAAGGGGGCAATACACAGACTGTAACCTGGATATGAGGGAAAATAACCTGAGGGGTGAAGGAGAGGGGGTGGAGAGGGAAAAACAATGGAGTTCTCATACCTCAGGAAGGAAAGTCTTGCCAAATGCCCCCTCTGTCAAACAAGCGTGCAGCGTGCCAGGAGTACGTACCTACATCTAACTCTACAGAACAGAGGCAGGAGAGGCTTACCTGCCAACATGCTGGCCTAGATATGAAGACAGGGGAGGTGAAAAACGACGGGATGGGCAGGGTGTTTCTGGGAGGACTTCAAACAGTGTGTATAAACAGCATGTGAGGGTCTATTATCAAAATGTCTGTGAAAAACAATGCTACTATACTCTATTCTTTACAGCGCGGCCAAAAATGTGTCGGTGCGCTGAAGCATGTATGTGTGGGTGTGCCCAAGTGTGACTGTGATTGTGTGCGAGACCCTTTGATGTGACCATCTGCAAGAGGTCTGCTATCAAACATACACTCCCTCGCCCTCTGCCTGACGTTCATATAACTCCATTCTGACTATCAGATATCCACATGCCTTGTGTGTGTGTGTGTGTGTGTGTGTGTGTGTGTGTGTGCTGCTTTATTCAAGAACTAAAATGCTCACAGTGAGATATTAGACAACCACACACCTCAAGATATCAAAACACAAAATCCCATATATAGTTATTCAAACAATCCACGTCTCAGTCTCCTGCGTGTCCTAGACGATGCCCTCCTTTCCACACACACACACACACACACACACACACACACACACACACACACACACACACACACACACCCAGACGAGGGGAATAAAGCAGCCAGGGAGTGACAGAGCCTGCTGAGCCAGGACTGATTCATTATCCTGGGGACAGTGTGGGCATCTCACAACATCAACACTGGGAGATTTAAAATCCCCTGGTTATGGATGAAAGTACTGGCTGGGTCATTTCAGATGAAGCATAGGTTCAGGTGAGTAATAAAGCCCAGTTAGGATGATAATCACGAGTCAGGAAGGACCTGTGCAGAAAAGCACTTCCTGTTTGCCTGGTTAGCTCTCAACACATTCTTTCTTATTTAGACAAGGTGATCTACTCAGGGAAAATAATGCTGATCACTTTGTGGATACCTCCATGTATCTATATATTTACTAGGGGCAGACTGATTTGTTTTTCAGGGCAGATATGATACTGATTATTAGTAAACAGGGAGACCAATAACCAGTATCTGGAATTGATATACATTTGCAGTAAAAATTAAAACCTAGATAAAGAAAATACAAAACTCCAAAACAAAACCTAATTTAAATGATTTAAAAAGCATATATTTAATTCAATGCTGCAAAATAAAACTGTTCAACATTATGTTTAAAACACTTACTATTATCTTAAAAAAACAAAACAAAAGAGCCATTGCTCCGCCCATGCTGACACATACTTTGCATGTATTATAGTCTGCTTTTCCTGGTGTTGGTTGAAAGTAATACTCCCATACTGCACTTTTAAACCATTTTTTAGTTCATCCATCAAGAGAGAGAAAAAGAGAAAAGGTGATGGGGTTGGCGAAAAACACATACTTTCTTTGATCATGAAGCCCAATGTGACTGTGTAATTCTCTGATTTATCTGCCAAGTGTATGAACACTGCAGACTGAACTCATCACTAACACACGTCAAACAGTTTGAGGGGACGGCTGACTCATAACGGGTAAAATGCGGGTTGCCAGCGCTACAGGAGTTTGGTGCATGAAATGTCTGTCATCACTGTGCTGCATTTTTATAACTATGATCATCTATTCACATTTCTCACAACATCCAGGCGCTGTCTCACTCTCTCCTCCTTCTTGCACCTCCCATACTCAGTAACTACTACTACCAGAACATTTCCTGCAGAAATGCAGGGTGTTTCTGAAATGTCATCGTGTTGGATCATGATCTTTATTAGAACTTCAGTAATAGACGATCTGCTGCCTTACACTGGACACACAGATCCACTCACTTACTGAAGCAGCTCCAGTCTGCAAAAGCGATCGTCTTGCCCATGTGGCGCAGCAGCCGACAGTGTTAATAGGCTATTACTCATGACATGTACCCAATTAGAACCAGTGCTAGTGCTGTAGGCAGGACATTGATGCAACTGCATCAAAGCCAAAGTTGTGCATTTTTCAATTAGTTTTATTTAATTGGATTAAAAAAACAATTATTACAATAATCATAAAAATGCTCAATATTGCACCAATAATCAGCGAGGATGATTCCACAATTTAAGATTCATGTCCTTTACCAACATTCAGTGTGTGTGTAAACTAGCTTGACGAAATGGCCAAACGCAAGTATGACACCAAATACATTAATCTGTGTAGACCTTGAACTAAGCCGGAGCAGTTGAGAACCACATCTGTAGCAGACCTGCAAATTAAGTTTGCCTTTTTTTGTAACCATAACCACAATCTTTTCCTAACTGAGACTATACTGTGGTTGCCACAGAAATTGTAGGAAAAGACAATTTTTAAAATGTTGGCAATGAAAAAATGTAACTGAATGAAATTCAAGTTTTGAGGAATCTTCCAAAATTGGAACTGACGCGGCAGAGTTGAGGAAGGAAAGTAGCTAATGAGAAAATAAACATGATGTTAAGAAATTCTTGTACAAATATTCCAAGATTGGCACTGAATCGGCATCTAAGAAAATGAATCACAAAATTGCATTACTTTGCACCAAATTTAACTGAAATCCATGTTCAGCTGACAAACAAAGACACATCTCACCAATGGAAAATAAAATTCAACTTATGTAAAAATCAACAACTTTTCATATTCCGTATATAATTGTATGACACAGTTAACTGCTGCCATAACATTATCCATCTACCAACACAGTTCCTCATTGGTCAGGTTCCAAGTACAAAGGAAAGTCATGATGGCCTATTTTCTATAAAAAGTGATACATGTTTTTCATGCACAGTTGGTGATGAAACACATACCAATCTGCTGAAGAATAAAGCTGAAATAAGAAAAATGACACATCGCCTCTAAAGACTTCTTTTTTTGGTATACAGGAGACTTTTGTTGTTGTAACTGGGAGTTCAGCAAGCTGACTTCCTGTTGTAAATTCCCCTTCATGCCGTGGTTTCCTGTTCTGAGTACCATAACCATGGAGATGGATTTCCAAAGAAAGAAATCTCAAAACTCACAAAGACGTAAAGAGGTTTCTGAACTTTGACTCAAATAAATTGGTAATAAAATGGAGACAAGAAAAATGTTGTTTTCTAATTACAGTTTTTCCACTCTTAGGAAATGCATTATTTGAACAAGAGGGACTTGTATCATCAACATACGTCAACATGAAGTCTGAATAAACAGGAGACCACAACAAAACAATGTGTAAAACATTTAACTTTTTCCACAATTTTGTCAAATTCCAAAATATCAAGCATAAAGAAGTAGAATTATTTGCTTCTGAGGGGAACAGTTCAGCTTGAGCCTGAAAATGTATTCACAGCTGAGTTGGAAGTGTGAAATATAAATGAACTCCAGCATGTTACAGTACCAGTCTCCACACAGGAAGTCAGGGAGAGAGTGTGTCAAATGGGAGGGGAGAGGAGGGGCTGTTAGGGGGGAGGTGTTATGGTGGCATAGAGTGATGGGGGAGGCCAGGAATGTGACCTTGCACAAGCACAATAATTCCTGTACTGTGTACGGAGGGGTGGCAAAAAAGTGGGATAAGGCAGACTCAATTAAAGAGCAGGAACAAGTAACAGAAAACAAAAATCACTCATGCTATTATTGACTCTGCTCCAGGCTGAGGGAGCTTCATTACATCTGTCAAAGCACCTTCTCACATGAGAGCAATATCCTCAAAGGGCATGTTGCTGCAGGGTATAAGCAAGAAAGTAGGACGGGGCACAAATAAGGAAAGCAAGTCACTCAGACGACATCCAAACTAATACGTCTGTGCTTGAAAACACATAACTTTTGATCCCTTTACACTTCTCATCCACACTATTCCAGCATTTTCAAACCCCTAAAATGGAGACTTTTGAAAACACTGCTGACCCTGTTTCAGTTTGAAAATGTTTTAGTCTGGACGCTCAGGAAAACAGATTACATTTACTTTCTAATTTAATTACATAACTCTGTTACAACTCGTTACTCACCAACTTTGGTACTAGTTTGAATGTATGACACCTCTGTGTGAATACTGAAACTAATTTCACTGTGGACTTTCTCTGAATTACGTGGAAACTGGTGTGGAAATTTGCTCATTCTGAGAACTGGAGATGTGGCCTGTTAGAGCCAAAGTCACAAGCTCAGTCACAAAATCTGTGGATAAACACCAATTCTTACACACCATCTGTGCTGAAAGGACTCTGTTAGTTGTCCATCTGGTAATGAAGTCTTTCAGATATGGCAGATATTCCTCACAATCATCATTCCACACAATCATATCTCTACATCCGTTTTATTTAATGAATTATTACACATTTTGAGAAACACTCTGATTTGCTTTTTTGGGGGCAAGAGTTGGATGAGAAGATTAATACAATTCTCATGTCTATCAGATAAATATGGAGTAGAGCTGGCAGATCATTAGCTTAGCTTAGCATAAAGACTAGAAGCAAGAGGAAACAGCAAGCCTGGCTAGCACCTTAACTTGTGTTTTTTTTTTAAAATTTCTGTTTGTGTATAGATCAAACATGGTGTAACAATACATCAGCCTGGATCGAAATATCGATTCAATGATAAACAATTCAAAATTACTGACGCAAAAAGAAAACATCAGTACACATTATCTTTAAGGTATGCATTTTATTTTAAATTCCCATGGCACATCTGTGTCACCTTTTCCATCCAAGCACACTTTCTTCCTAAATGTTCAAACAGTGCTAGCGGCCTAGCGCCAGGCAGACAGTGGTTAGCAACAATAAGGGTATTTACTGATATCATCTTACACATACCACAGGCCCCTGACTTGAACTGAATTAAATTGGAAACATATCATGGCAGACTTTGTGATATCGGCAAATACTGTATTGTTGTCCAAAAAATCGATATACTGTATCATGTTGACACTTTTGATTTACACCCCAATTAATTAGTAAAATTAAGATCTGCTGCTAGATATTTTTTCTTTGTTTTGAACAGAGGCAGACTTGCTGTAAGCCCGTTTCCAGTTTTTATGCTACGCTAAGCTAATCACCCACTGGCTCTGCCTCCATATTTACTATTCTTGCTCTCAAAGAAATGAAAGATGAGTGTTTCCCAAAATGTTGAACTTTAAAAATGAATTTGAAAGAAACTATTTCCTCTGGGTGCACAGATTGATGTTGTTTTTTTTACTTTTTTATTTGAAAGGTGGGCAACAGTCAAGGAGTGAGCAACGTGTCCTCATACAACGTTTCGTATGATACCCTAATTAGCACCGCATGAATGATGTTATGTCCTTAATGTAAAGTTACATGATAAATTAAAGTTATGCAGGTTAGATTTAGGAAACAAATCATGGTAAGGATGTTCCTTAAAATGTCTCAAAGTTCACACAGTTCCAAACATCAGTCTCCTGGGGAAACTACTACTAACTACTACTCCTTGTGAACTATGCACTGCCTGAACCTGCCTCCTAACTGACTGCTTCCTTCTTTATGACCGTCAGTGGATTGGTCACATGATCACAGCCTTTCAACATACATGGGTTATGCCAGAATTACTGTCTCATGATAACATAAGATCTGTTCATATTTATTACTTTTCATAGGAAAAGGTACGATCAGTGCATGAGAACAGCCTGAACAGAGGGGACTTTTTAAAGTGTGTAATAATAGGATGATAAATACTGGGATCCCCAGAGGTCAACGCTCAGGCCAGGTGTCATCATGTATACTGGAACAGTAACAACACAATCAGTAACATGAATTTGTCACTGGAATTCCAAGAAGGATGGTGACTAGCAGGGAAACGAGGGTAAAAAAAAACAGAAAAAGAAACAAAAGGAAAGCCAGACAGACAGAAATGATGAGACAAGTTATTCACAGGAACCACCAGCTCCCTAGTGACAGACTGCTCCTCCCATACAGGACCACTGAGGTTGCTAAACCACTTCCTCTTTCTTCAGTTTTCCTTTCCTCCACCTACAGCACAGTAGACTGTGAGGCTCTGAGTCCAGGTAAAAGGTCAGGCTTTAACCCTGCTGCTGGTTTGGGGCCCATCATTGTGTTCAGTTTATAAATTCCCACTGGTTTATATTTAGATCAGGAAGGTGCAGCATGGTGCCTCTAACCTCCGCCACAATCAAGGAAAGAAAAAAGATAGACCATTCTTAGAACCAGGAATCTGTTGCTGACACACTAACACTGGTGGGAGAGAGAGAACCAGAAAAAGACCTGTCACACATTTAGCTCTCCACAGTCTTCTAATGAAAGTTGAGAAGTTGATGTGTTAACTTCAATTGCTTCCTGTACCTTGCACAAAAGTATCATGTGAAGTCAAGATGAGTTTAACAATCTGTTATCAGTAAGGACTGTCAGTCACAGAGCTGATGTACAGACAGAAAAAAATGTCATGAAGGCTTCAGTAGAACTGAAGGTAAAAACTCAAGACAGTTGTATAATAGGAGATTTGGCCATGTAAAGGTTAAATGAATACAGTGCTTGGTCAATATAGGACCATATTTGTTAAATTTCCCCTCAATCATTTTCAACAGAAACATTTTTGCTTGCTTTTTCTGTCTTATGTGCATTATTCAGCACATACTAAGGCTTTGGAAAAATCTTTCCAGTTGTAATTATGACTTGGATGTTGATGTCGATGATATTTACAGGTCAGAAACTGTTATTTACCTAACTCTTACATGATAGGAACGTAGCTATATCTAAAGAAAAGCGCCTACATCACAGCAGCTGCTTTCATCCCATTCATTCAGTCTTGAAGCTCCTATTAATCGGCCCTACCAACAACCAACCCCCCTCCCTTCACCTGCTCAATCGGTAGAGGTGAACCAGTGGGCCAACTGGCTGGTGCTGAATGAGTGAGAACATGTAGGACGACTGTTAACCAGAATGAGACTGCACAGTGAATAAAGTAGAAAGCAGCAAGATAGGATCTCATGTGAAATGTCATACACAAAGTCAAGCCTGTATTTTATCCACCACAGAGGAGTGCATTTTGATATAATATGAATCCCTTTCCTATCTTGCATCTTAATCTGTCCTTCTCTGTCCTCACATAAACATGTCAAATTTAGGACAAAAGGGAAACCCCTAGGCTGCTGGGGGTGAAGGAGTGGGGGTGGGGAGTTCGGGACTGACCAACATGCCAAAACAAAGCACCGCCCACAAGCCAAGAGACTCCTCAGCTCTGATCGACCATTTTCAGCACATTCTCATCCCAACTGTCAATTATTGCTGCTTTGTCGGTGAACTTTCACGTCAGTACGTTACATGCTGGATATTGCTCTGCGTCTGTTTTTGACATTCTGTCACCCAATGTCAAAAACTTCTGTTATCCAACTTAAAACATCGGTAAAACACCTCGTATTTATGTTTTTTTTTGTCCTTGTGCAATACAAGCATGTGGCTATGTTTAAAAAAACACATCATGGTTTGGCTTAACATTCACATAGGACGCAAACAGCGGGCTCTCGGGTGAAAGTCCGGGGTTTGTTGCACATTTGTGTTGGTGGCTGATGACAAAATCACTGACAAGAAGGTGATATTTGACAAATTGGGAATGAGAACAGATTGTTTTCCTTCTGCTGCAGTGGATTCTAGAAAATGCCAATAGAGCACCAAGAGAAGACTGAGGGCCATTTTTTTTTATTTCCTCACGGACTATCTGTCTCATGTACTTCTGTTTGGATATAGTGACAGTTTCAGCACATACAAGAATAATTTCAGATTTTTAAAAAAGTAGCTTTAAGAAGCTTATAAAAGGGTTTGTCCTAAATCTATTAGCTGTGATGCCTAATACTAAAAAATCGGGTGATCAATGGACAGACAGCATGAAGCAGATTTCTTTTGGGCGCTAAGTTTGATTTCAATACACATCATATCTTTAATCACATCACTTGCATAATCTCGTAGACCATGCCCAACTGACGATAAGGACCGCCATGCAAACCCTAATGCATGACAGCCCTAATCATCCCCAGATGGTATGGAGTATATGCTGTGAGTTATGTCATTGCCATTCCAGTGCACTAACACTCTGCAGACCCCGTAGAGCTCAGGCTCAGGATATACAGCGTCACAGCAGCCCCATAAAGAACACTCCTAAACAACAGGTTGTCAGTTGTAAATCTGCTGCATGTAGACACAACTTCTTTGTGCACAGGAAAGCCGTGACATTGCCCGCTCACCGAGGTACGCCCAGCGCTGCGGGGAGGTCATCAACTGAACCCTTACAGAGCGCTGGCTGTGGAAGCTTCTTGTTGATCACTGGTGTGCTTCCGTCGTCACAGCGATAGTAAAATTAACCATGAATGAGCTGTCTTTCATGGTGGTGCAGCAGGAGCCTTGAGGGCATGGTGTGTGATGTAACACTGTCACAAATGTGTCATTCCCAGGGGCTTCAATGGTGGAGATACAGAGGGGGCTTTGAAGTGTCACAATGAACACTGGGCTTTGTGCTCCATCAAGTCCCCCAAAACTCCGCCAACTCTGATCGTACCCCCGCCCCCCTCCAAACTCCTGGGTTCCATCACACAGACCCAGAGATGGAGGTTACATAACTTGCTTACAGGAAGTCAGACTAATTTAAATGAAGAAAAATGACCAGAAACCTCTTTGAAGTTGGCACTGTGCATTTTTGCAAGCTTTAGCCTCCTTGTAAAAAAAAAGTTTAAAGTGGGCCTTTTGCCAAAAGGTAGTGCTCCCGTATGCACATACACACACAAGAACACACATACTGACAGCTTCTGCACATTTCCCATGAAAGGTTTTCAGCAAGGGGCGGTAATTAGAGGGAGAGACAGAGCGAGAGTGAGTGAGGACTCCCAGCAGGCTCTGAGACAGCGGGGGGGAATATGAAAGCCTCGTCCCCACGTCCATCCACCTCTCTGGTATTGTTTACCAGCAGCCTGACGACACAGGGGGGTGTTTAATGAACACTGCTCCCCTGCCGGCTGTCTGAAAGTAGGTCTGTCCATCCATAGTTTCCTGATGACCCTGTGCATTACCAGCAGACTGCTGACAGAGAGGTCGGAGCCAGATGGAGGGGCCAGTCACTACAGATTGAGTTTGTTCTTAAGATCGATTCATAATAAAGTGTGCAAAGAGAATGACGGCGAGCAGTGCAAAGGAATGACACAGCATGTCAATACTGTGAAGGCTGTGCATCAGGAGGAAGTCAACGATTACTAAACATGGCACAGTCACAAAAAGCTTGTGTACGACAATGTGTATTTGGACAGATTTACATATTTTAGGCATTTAGCTGTTTAATCTCAGGTGCTTTCCATTCTGGAATATCTGTTTGATCTCATGGAGAAGGTATGTAAGAAGTGAGGGCAAAAGGTAAATAACTACATGTCAAAAGTTTTGGGCATCAGACACGACATTCAGTCTGGCTCTTATCTAGGAGAAGGCGACTGGCTTGATGGTTTGGTAGATGAGTCTAGGATCTTATCTACACTCGCATCCAGTGTCTCATAGAAGCAGAGCCTGTCCTCCTCCACTCAGCCCCTCCCTGCTTCCTCTCCTGCCTCACGTTGTGAACTGAACGACGCTATCAATCAGTACTGCGGAATCTCTTCACATGACACCACACCAGATCAACCGCAGACAAAACCTTTTGGCAAACACGTGACAAAGTAATGAAAACAAATCTAACAAACCCAACCTATTATTTTGAGTGTCAAGATCTGCACATTAACCGAAAACAAGAACGAAAAAAAAAAAACAGCAGGGACTCACCAGCTTTTTGTGTCTCAGGAATGGTAGAGGTGCTCTGGGAAAGAGAAGAGAAAACAAAGATTTCAATAACTGATACATCATTATTCAAACTCATATGGTAAAATCACTTAAGCAGTAGTTTCTATTTACATATCATTTTCGTCTCATCCAATTGTGGTTACTTGAGATTGTAGATAGGTGATGTGTTCGCCAGGGGGGGCGGTGGGAGTAGGAGATTATGGAGGAGTTACAGCAAGCCAGTGAAATGCTGGCTGGTATGACTTAGTCTCATACGCCTTTACCAACAAAATTAGAATGTGTGTGTGTGTGCACAGGTTTTTTTAAACACGGGTAAACCAGCTTAAAATAGGGTATAGACTCCTTTCCCATTGCCAGTAGACGCCAGCTGTGTACATGACTGCAGCTGACCAGAACACACACACACACACACACACACACACATATATATATATATGTATATATATATATCTTACTTATTCAGTCTCTTTCAAAACTTGGTGCAGACTAATTTGAAACTATGCTTGAGCGCTGCTTTGGCAGAGACAGACTGAGTTTTGTTATTAGCGTGTTCACCTATGTGTTGTGTTTCCATCAATGCTGATCTGAGTCATTGACCCAGGTGTGAATGTCCATTGTAACCTTTCCCATTACATACGAAACCCAGACGTTAGTGGGTGTTATTAGGTTTGCTGTGTTTTAACATCTTGTATTATTATATTTTGGGTTTGACCTAAATGCCAGAGATGAGCCTAAAGATATTACAAATCCTATATAAAAGAATATTTTTATGACCTTAATAATAGTATTCTTAGTAATAGTAGCAGTAGTAGTATGTCTATTAGTTTTATTAAATCATTTATTTTATGTTGAGCATTTTGTAAATTATTATTGATTATGAATATTATTGTGGATAAAAGATTTTGAAGAATCACCGTGAGTATGGCTCAGCACCTGATGGAGCTTTAAAATAGTTTAACNTGTTAACTAAAGGAAAGACCTCCTTAAGTAGCCTAGTTGGGATGGGGTCTAAGAGACATTGTGGATAAAAGATTTTGAAGAATCACCGTGAGTATGGCTCAGCACCTGATGGAGCTTTAAAATAGTTTAACCTTGAAGCTTTCTGCAAGTTATATAGTTAAAGTTACATGAATAAACATTTATAAAAGAGAGTGAGCATTTAACTCACCAAAGTGAACCATTAAAAACTATTACTTAATGGCAATGCTTCCTCTATTCAAACGAGTGCTCTCTTTTAAAAGTCTGTGTGTCTCTACTTGGTACGATAATATCACAGCATCATGCTCTGTGTAACATTATCATCTTATCTTTAAACTGATTGATTATTCAACTTTAACAAATGTTATGGAGCGCAGAGCAAAGTTTTGGTGAGCAGGCATATGGAAATGCAGGATGTCAGATCCATGGAAAAAAGCCTATTATACATTCTTAAATAAATATTTCACAATGTGTTAATGTCTTAAAAAATAATCAAGACTCCACTGATGGAAAATATCAAATAAGTGTATTTATTCAGTGGCTTTTGCATGTTCTCCCTCCTAATGAATAAACATCCTCTGATCCATAAACATCACAAGATCGCAGTACAGTGCAGGGGCCTGTGTGTCTTATGTGTTATTTTCCCTGGTTCAATCGATTCACGAGTGTGACATCATTAATTCTTCCAGATTATTGCATGCAAAATGTGCATAACGATAAACAATATTACCATATTCTGCTCTGTCCTTTTAAGAATAGAGTGTGCAGCTACAGTAATGTGTTGCTATACACACTAATGAGACAATTACAAAAATACAAATAGGCCATACAGAGACACACCAAGAACATGGTTTCTAAAACTCTGTATGCATAGTTCTCCAGTGTGCAAGCATGGTAATAAATGGCCACAGCAGATAACCAACTCGCCAGAGAGCTCTAACAAATATCACATAATTAAAAGTCAGAGCACACAGCAACACTCTCCTCTGATTCAATGTTGATCCAGCCTCCGTGTAGGTAGTCTGCAGAGACATTACTGATATAATCACTGCACATTCTGTAGCCACAGTAGATTCTCATCATTCTAAGCAAGTAATATTTCCTTCTTTGGCTTTGTTTTGGGTTTTAGAAAATACTTCTGCATCAACACAGAATCTCTGGTAAAAATAGAGCAGTTGTGTGTCATTTCATTGGCAAAGTGTGTGTGTTTGTTTGTTTGTGTGTGTGTGTGTGTGTGTGTGTGTGTGTGTGTGTGTGGAGGGCAGCAGTCAGTTGGAATGCAGAGGTCTTTCTAGCCTCTGACTTTTGACCTCAGGTTCCTTGGCTGACCTCCACACCCTGACCAGTTTTAATCCACACTGCCCTGCAACAGATCAGACAGGACAAGGAGAACGAGGTACATTCTTTATACAAGCTGTTTGTCCACATCACCTTTGCTGTCCTAAACATGTAAATATCTACTTTCCCCTATATTTTTCTATTCAGATAAATGCCTCCTCCTCCGTGTTTATTCACCCCCCTCAGGCCTAATCACAGTGATTTAGCTGTGTCCTGCTGTGACTACTTAAAAGCCTGTTTACCCTTTGGCACCTACTTACACAACAGATTCAGGACAGCCAAAGCCACACAGCTTAGCATCTTAAGCCTGGTTTCCACCAAGCAGTTCAGTTCATTACAAACTGGATCGACTATTTTTGTGTTTCAACTGACAAAAGTTGTGGATGGTACCAATAAAACTGTGCCATTCTGTACTGTGTTTTCCCCTCCCCTCTATTAAAGTCCCTAGCACACTGATCTGATACTAGAAACACTGCAGTTCCTTGGCTGGTCAATAGAGAATCAACAGTCTTGCTCAGATTACAGTGGACTGTAACCGCTGTTCCTAAAGTGGCAAGTTTACATACATTAGTCAACTATAACTATAAAATGAAAGCATGTTTTGCTGCCTTTTCATCTTTACTCATTTACAGTTAGCAACTGTAGGCTGAGAAAAAAAATCATTTAATTCACCATGCTGCTTAAAGGCCTCCGCCAGCAGCTACCAGCAACTTCTAAGGTGGAACATTTTCTTGCATGTCACTCAATACATGAGTTGACATTGTGACTCAATCAACGAACCATAAATGTCAATATAATAATGTATTCTATTGCCTAGACAGCACTACACTCCTGCTCTGCTCCTGAAAATGTCGCACAACCCCAACTTGTGGACAATCGAGTGAGTTGCCGACGTTCGCTCTGGTGAAGAGAGACAGAGCTGAATGGAGCAGCTATCACCATACATGTCCGTATGGTTTTAAGGGCACTATACTGAAAGTGATTGGTGGAAACGCACCTTTAAAGCGTAGTTGCTCAGAGTGCAGCATGCGGGCCAGAGATGGCCCTCAGAAACATTCTGTGCAGCCCTAAAATGCGAAGTAAAATGCAGCGCAGTAACTTATTTTTGCGAAGGGGTGCTATGTCATAGTGTGTGTGCATATGTACTGTACACGACCTAAGGTGCCTTAGGTTTTTTTTTTCTTTGGCTAAACATCAGCGGTATTCACAGCTGTGATTGTGCCCCCAAACATGGGTATTTCAAGCCAAAACATGATCTGTTCTTAACCCTAATCAAGTTGGGTTTTGCCTTAAAATAACCACACGTTAAACGTAACATTGTTAAAACAGAGTTTTCTACATAATAAGGTTCAATTGTTAACCACAGTTTGCAGACACATACAATATGAACATTTATTTTGGCGGTTGGGTTGAGGAGTTCAGGAAAACTGGTCAGACATCCTTGCATCGGTGGTTACGTTTGTCCAAAGAATGTGCCCTCCCTCTGCTCAGACAAATTTCTCTCTGGACTGCATGTGCCAAAAAATCTAATATTTCCTTTTGAATGTTGATGGACATCCAGTTGTCCCATTGCTGAAGCCACTCATGTCCCCTGGGCAACTCATAATGATAAATCTTCTTGTCTCCCACTCCATCATTAGCTGCCATAAAACTCCATCCTGATGGATATGTCCCCGCAGTGGAAGTCCCTCATGCTCAAGACATTTTATTAGTCTAAAAAGCAGCTCAAAAACTGTCCAGACAATATCGTGATCTTTTTAAGTCAGTCGACCCTATTGATTACCTCCCGCTACTGCAAATCTCTTCTCAAGTTTAGCAGACCTAACACTTGCACTTCACTTGCAATGATAACGTTGTCACATCAGATTTGGGGGGGGATTGATTGAATTCATATATTGTAAACATCTTTTGTCATATAATTACAGTCCTCTTCTCATATTCTCTTTAACATTAAAGGGCCAGTGTGTAAAATGGGTTGAAAACAGTGACATCAGTGGTCAAATTCTAGATTGCAGGGCTCACTCGCTCACCCCTCCCGTCAGGTAAATGACGGTGGCCTCGTAGGGACAAAAAGCCTTGTGCACGAGTTTTTCAGGAGTAGGTCTATCTAGCGACGAG
>NC_065510.1:41152633-41171899 GCF_006386435.1 Epinephelus moara
CGTTCTCTGGCTGGCTGGATTGTCCGCTCAGTCTGCCGTACATACATGGCAGCGCAAGATGGCGACCTCTCCAAAGCAAGGCCCTTGCTATATATATATATATATATATATATATGTACATAAGCATAATTATAAGGCTACGAAAACCAAACAAATTTTATTTTATAGCGATTATACACTTGTATAAACATATTAATGGGTAGAACATTCAGATTCAGATTCAGATTGACAATAAACCATGCCAAATATTACACACTGGCCCTTTAAAAGCAAATGTTTACATAATCCATGAGTTGCGGTAAAATTGCCAACTACTTACAGACTATGTTGTTCGATGCCTTGCCAACAAGGGGTGCTGCAGCACCGACTGCACCCACCTTCCTGCACCCTTGCTACTCAGCTACAGTGTCAAACAAGCGTCTTGCAGGTTAAGAATAATATCTTGTACAGAGCTACTGGCTGCATGGCTACTAGTGGCACCTCGCAAGTGTTGCAAGAATTGCACTCTGTCATCAGTGCTGGTGCTGTTAGCTATAGCTGGCGATTTCGGTGGACACTTCCGCAGTTTAATGTGGAAGTAGTAGTCCTAGTATACTTAGGCAGGATAGTGAACCCCAAAATGATCCTGACAGCTGTGCCATCAGTGTGTGAGTGCATGTGAATGGTTAACTGAGTAGCAGGTGGCACCATGTATGATAACCTCAACCACCAATGTATGAATATGTGTGAATGGGTGGATGTGACATGTAGTTAAAACACTTTAAGTGATCGGGAGGCACTTTACAAGTGAAAGTCCATCTAATGTTCATATGTGCTCGACTATTTTTTAGCTGGGAGAAATAACTACCTGGAGTCTCCTCTGGTTGCCTGGCAACCTCACATTGACAAGAGTCAGGGATGTCACTGCTCCCGACCAAGAAACAGTCCGGCAGCGGGATTGGCTCCCCTGATCTTTCTGTAAGCTTAAGGTGTATTTATGCCTGTTACTTAACGTTATGACTAAGACAGACAATACTATGCCTGTTATTTTCACTGTACCAAAGAGTTACAGTAAGTCTAATCTACACAATCATTTTCCAAAATTGGTCCATTGTGACACACTTAACTTCACAAATCTGATCAAGTTCTGTAGCTCCTGGGAATTTCTCCTGATTCACTTTCTGCGGGTGATAAACTGAACCTGATGAGCATGTTGGCTTCACTATTATTCATTCCGACTTGAACACAATCAGACTGTAAAGCATGTTCTGAGAAAGAAACATAACGAATCATGAAAAAGGAAAAATGTGACTACAGGCCCCTCACTTCTCAAATATCAAGAGAGCTGTTGTATTTGATGATGAACCACCACAGGCGTGACACAGTCTGGTGAGAGCGAATACAATGCCTGCTCTCATACGTGAGTTTGTTTTCGCTAACATGTTGGCTGATTAACACTGGATAAAGTGTTGCCTTGGCCACAATCTGTCTCACTCAGATTTTTTAGAAGCCAGTGGGTGAGCCGTCTGTGCATACAAACTTTAAATAAGATCCAAATCTTGAAGTCCCTCAGTAGTGGTCTGTCTGCCGAGGTGTGTCAGTATGTGTGCGAGTATGTCATTAAGTGTGTGAACATGTTTGTGTGTAATGTGTGAGCAAAAACAGCATTGAATCACTTCATGGGTCATATTTCAGACACAAAGTGGGTGAAATTCCCTCTGTGGACAAATAGCTTTACAATTTATTGCTGATTAATGACCTAAATAGACACAGGGAGAAGCCACAGCCAGAGCCTCCTACTCACTACTCTGTCAGTAAATCACTGGCACAAACAGAACAACAACAGTGAGGTGAAATCAGAGAAAGATTTATATTCACTGCTGTTTCAGCTGTTGGACTAAAGTAATATCAGCTCTGCTTTTTCAGACACAACAGCCACCTTGCTGCATTCCCCTGTGTGCAAAACAGTGTGAGACATTCAGTCAAGACAACACTGACAACCTGATTAGTTTTTGCCTGTTAATCAATTACATATACAGTAAACCCTCTCTGCTGGCTGACAGGTTAAATACAGAGTATTTCCTCCACTTTCTTTTTCTTTAACATTTACCTTTTCATGCAGTTTCATTTCAAATATCACTACTGTCTTATTTTAATTTTACAGTTTTGAATTAAAATCATACGGCAACCTCCAGGGCTAAAAAATGAAGCAAAGTGCCAAAAACTGCAGTTCTTCAAATGGCCACTTGAGGCTGGCTCTAAGAACAAGTCAATCCCCATAAACCCAATGCTGAAATACCAAACTTTATAGCAGAAATAAACATGTTTACAGCCTGGTACAAAAATAAACAGTTTTGGTCTCTATAGCTAATTTCAACATTCATGACAGCTGTACAGAGTGTGAATTATTTTATAACGCACCCATTCAAATGTTTTTCAGGCTAAAAGGTAATGTGCAATTAAGGGAGTACCGTCTTTTAACACGTTGCTACCACGGAAACAGATTTGCGTAACTTAGCTAGATGTAACCCCAGAATCACAGACTATGGCTGTAGCCATAGCTGTCTCTATTATATATGTTTTTAGTTCATGAAAGTTAAACATAATATTTTGGTCACCTAAAAATAAGTCTTGTTCAGCATTTGGCTGTCCTAAAAGACCCTCTAAGGAGTCAAAAATTCAGTTTTTCCGTTGACTGCATTTTGTTGTAATGGTCTAAAGCCTATTTTGTGCTAACAAAAATTAGCATTAGCATTAGTATTATCACAGATAACCATAGCTGTAAATGCACCATGCTAAATAAGTGAGCACAAGGGTAAGCTTTACTCTCTCGTACTAATATCATCACTTCTGGCTCCAAAAATCCAAAATGGCCACAGCCAAAATGCCAAACTTGGGCAAAACAAGAGTCCACAAACTAATGGGTGATGGCACAATGGCTACGTACATGATTTCATATAGACTGTAATTAAAAGGAGCATGTATATAGTTTAAAGGATATGATTGGTACCATTATGTATTCTTCTTATTGTCATCAAATCTTACAAAAATGACAAACCCAGCAAAGAATAGATCCTACTGACACATACTGCCTGTGTAAGCAAAACCTGATATGGTAACTTTTTTTGTCACAAACCTACCAAATGTATTAAAAACACATCAGTTACCCAAAGTGTTGCACTGGGTGTCCTGTTCCATATTACTTTAGTTTTTTTAATCAATTCAACATACACTTCCTGCTGCTCTAAATACTCACTAGCTCACTAAATGTGTATTAATCTGCTGCTGAAAACAGTCCCCAAATAATGCCTTATTTACTCCCTCTTGAGTAACATTTGCTAAAAACTACAGTGCCCAGCTGTAACGTAACTGACCTATTTCTAAAGATTTACATTTTTAGTAGGAATGAATGGGCTTGGGACCAAGTGCCAGAGATAGGGGTGGAATGTCAGAAAGTATCAAGGCAGTTTGACTAACACATTGTTGGATTTATTCTTTTTGTAGGCTTTTTTAAGAGTATCAGATATGAAGAGTAACTGATATCCATACTCCCTTATCCCTACTGCCATTTCTCTTTTGAATGCAAGGCAGTGGAAGAGTCTAACTTAGTACTGAGGCCACTCTCTTGGCTGGTTGTTACTGTTGTTATGCTTAAGTGATGACTTATGGTGATGGTGACATTGATGGTTGTTGTTGATGACCATGTTTTTTTTATAGATGTATAGATACCTAGGTTGTTCAATGTTGAAAACAGCGTCATGAAGGAGAGATGGTGATCTTGTAATCCATCTTATCCATCTTTCAGGGTTACTATGCACTCTACTTAGCCTTGTTCTCAGTTGCTGCTAATCAGTCAATTTGCTTGGAATTTATTTTTTTTATTATTATTCTATTTGGGTTTTTTTTGTTTGTTTTTTGTTTTGTTTTTTATTATTTTACATCGCAATGGCTGTGTTCCAGTGTCCACTGTCGTTTCAGCTCACTGTATTTGGTTCTCCCCTCCTCCCCATGACTGTTGAGTATTTAAATTTTTATGTGTTCACCTGTGCCTTTCTAATGTGTGTTTTTACTTGCTGTAGAACTAATTGCCCTCCAGGGTCAAAATAAAGTTGAAGCTGAAGTTGAGTTGAAGTGGACAATAAGAAGAACATAGAATAGCACCAGCCTTATTATTTCATTCCACTGTGATACATCAAAAGATATCATTACAAAGTTTGTTACATTTACACAGCACTACATCAGTTCATGTGCTGATATGTGCCAAAGGTTTATTGCCTTATATTGAGGCACAGTGGTGTTAAAAGAAAGAAAAAAATAATAACTTTCTGCTGCCACAACTCTACAGCTCGCAGAAAAATGCACTTGAATAATTGAATCAATATGGGAGGTCTGTATGGCTTCTCTGCTTAGTACTAACAAGACATTTCAGTTCACCAGTGTGAGCCCCTCTTATTGTGTAAACACCACACCACGGGTTCCTGTCAATGACCCATGAAGTCACTCACACACAGTGTAAATCTCACCTTCACACAGTGCTGTGTTTTCCCTCATAATAGCAATTACAGTTGAATAAATGTGAGTGAGAGAGCACAGAGCCTCGCAAGAATGTGAATGAATGGGTACCAGTAAGTACCAGTGTTTTCACAGCACCACGGTCGCACATTTTCCCGATGTTTGCCTGCGTTCCCCCTGGCATGCCACAGTGCAGGTTGTCCCAGTGTGAGGTTGTCCGGGCCGTGTCAGGTGTCCACTGGGGAGTTGTAGGCTGCGCAGCACACAAGCGTCAGCTGTCTCATTTACTGCCACTAATTTACTGGAAATGGGCTGTGTGGGGGGCACAGGGGGTATGGTATGTGTTTGCTTTACACAAGTCTGTGCGTGTGTAGTGGCCTGTTAGCATGTGTGCCTGCATGATTATCCACGATAGGGTCATTATTGTCATTACTGTAGCAGGAAGCTTAGTTAAGTGGGTTTCATAACAAATAATTTCGGTTTTGGTAATGATTTAACAATTACCAACAGAATATGTTAGAAATCTAGGTAGAAGCTATAATTAGTGTTGAAACTAACTAGTAGGGCAGGGTTTGTTTTAAAGTTTGACTTGGGCATATACAATACAAGAGTTTTGGTACCAGTAGAAAGCATGCATTACATTTTTGAGAAGGTTTTGTGGAAGGAGTTTTTCTACAAAGACATCATTCATATTGAAAAGTCAGACTTTTAAATGTTTAACACTGTCTGCACAGCCACACAATACATTTGCCGAGAAACAAAAGTTCCACAATTGGCAACATTTAGATTTAGAGCCCTTAAAGGAATAGTTTGAATTTTTTGAAGTGGAGTTGTATGTGGCCCTTATCCATAGTCAGTGTATTACATACAGTATATGTCAGTTGGCACGCCCTCACTTTGGAGAAGCAGCAGTAATGCTGACACAGAAGCTTAACAAATAAACTGCTGTAGACGGGGTTACATGTTTTAGCCACCTAAACAAAGTCCCACCCAAAAAAAAAATCAATATCAGTTTTAGTGTACGCTACATTGAGAGTATTTTTACCGCTTTACTTTTCCATCAGACAGCCCATTCTGAGGGGGAAGCCATGAACAGCTTCAACTCTCCATCAAAGCACGACCTGACGCCGCTGAAAAAACTGTAATTTTGGCTTGCTGAACATGGGAGCTGCTGCCTTGATAAGATATTTTGTTTGTGTTTTTGTCTGACTTTGGCATTCTAAAGTGTTAGTTTGTTTTCACCAAAGTCACACAATAGCACAAACGTACTATTTAAGGAAGTGGTAGACCAACAGCTCCTGTGTTCAGTGATGTTAAATCACAGTTTTCAAAAGATATGAAGCATCCCTTTAACACTCAGTTTTCCTTTTTTCATCTAAGTTGCTTAAGTTTCTTGAGACCATCTCTGTCTGATAGTATCAAATATATTGTGTATCATGTTGTTCCAGTTCACCAGTGAAGCTATATGATGTTTACTCTGAGTGAAACATTCAAACCAATCAACCATCAAGACACCACATCTTCTATGGCTTCACCATTCCATCAAATGGAAATGTTCTACATGTCTTGCATCATTTTAGACACATTCCCCCAAATTCAGCCTGACATAACTGGCATCTTTGCACATTTTGGGACCTCCACCACGGTTTGAACAAAGTTTGACTTCAGAGCATGAGTTTGTTCTTACTCATTCACTGGCAGAGTAAATACGGAATTATTAAATCAAATAATATGTAGCAAAGAGTATGAAGCTGAAATATTTGGTGTTGGCTTTCGGTACTTAGCAAATTTTGATACTCAATGCTACGGATGGTTTGTACCAAATAAAACCCACTGAGGTTCAATACACAGCCACAGCAACAATTTCTGTTTTGTTTTTCTGTTATTGACCCAACATTGTGTAGAGCTGTCTGCACGTGCTTTTCTGTGTGCAAGTGAGTCAATCAGAGATGTTAAGCAAGCCATTGGCATGTGGCTCTTGCACAACAAATCTGAGCAGTCCGCTACGACTCTCTCAACCCCACCGCCACCCTCTCATCCCCAGCCCCCCTTCTGCACTGCAGCTGCAGTGTGTTTGTGCGTATGTGTGTGTGTGTGTGTATGTGTGTGTGTGTGAGAGAGTGTGAGTGACCACCCATGGTCTGTGCTGGCCAAGGATTAGGGGGCTCAGTTTAACCCAAACCTTTTTCTCCACCACTTAACGCAAATGGCTAAATTGGTGCAGATGGCTTATGGTCAGGTAAGCTGGCGGCTCCGGCACTAGACGTATAAGGTAACTGTGTGTGATAGAGGGGAGAGAGACATTGTGTGTGTGTGTGTGTGTGTGTGTGTGTGTGAGTGTGTGTGAGTGTGTGTGTGTGCATGTGCACACCTTTGGAGATGTTATCTGCAGCTCATTTCTGTTTTTTGACTGGCACAAATGTGCTCCTTCTGCCCTGCACTTATAAAAGAATTTATTCTCCATGCTCTGTCGACCCCTGAGTGCACGTGTGCAGGGAAACGTGGGAAACAATTTCATTTTAGCCTTCTCCTTGAGGAAAAGTCCAACCCCCCCCCACCCCTCATACTTTCTCCCCCACATCCCCTCTCCACATTTTAATAGTTTCCATATGTCACACTTGAAGTGTGTCAACAGGAAGTGATGCGATGACTTGGTGTAATGGTGCGTTGGAACATTTCCTACAGGAGATGCATCCAGATGTTGGATTTAACAGCTATTTCAAAAGAAAACAACTCCTGATGAAACTTGGTGACATTTGAAAATGTCTCCGTAACATGTCCTGACATTTTCTAGGACGCTAAAAGCCCAGGTGAAATGTATAGCATGATTGGGTGCACTTTCAGTCTTAAGTTGTATTAGTAAGTTAATGATTTTACCATACATACTGTGCACTCAATCACACACACACACACACCAACACTCAGACAGCCAGCAGCCCTCGCTCTCTCAGTCAACCTTGAGTCGTGAGATATGTTCTGTGTGTGGTGATGTTGGCTCAAAGAGAGTGAGAAAAGTGGACACACACACACACACACACACACACACACACACACACACACACACACACACACTTTTGCCTTTGTTTACAAGAGTAAGCTGAAGCAACCGGCTTCTGGTTTCAGGCGGTGTCTGGTGGGATTTAGTGCCGGGCCCCTGGAGCATAAACTGTGAACTGTTGACTGGCCCTTGGAATCCATCACTGGACAAGAGAAAAAACACTTAACTTGTCTGACCATGAGACTCTTCCTCCCAAAAGGCAAACTAACTGGTCGTCCCAAAAAATTCACCTCTTTGTTTATTCTTACAGGTAGACTGGCCGGATACTTTGTGCAGAAATGGAAACCGTTCATTTTATAGTACCTAACCTCAGGTATAACTACACTAAACATGAGCTGTATCTGCATATGTGTATACAGATCATATGTTTTTTACCAGGCAAAGTCCTCAATGAGACTCTATGGTTCTAGATATGCACCCAATAGAATTTGGGTGGGAGTCTGTGTTTCTATTTCATGAATCATGCATCAAAATGCTTCATTAATAAAACAAAAGACAAATCTTTTTATGATTACCATCGAAACTAAAATTACTCCTCACCGCTTACCAGTTGTAAGCCTTTGCTAACCAGTCATGTTGCAGTTTCTATCCATATCAATCCAGGCTCATATATCTAGTTAAGACTTTAAAGGAATTTAATATAAAAATGTATTTCTTGGTTAAACATGGATGCTTCACACACATCTTCAACCCGGCAGCACAGAAGACCTAAACAATCAGCACAGTTTCAAGATGGACACCCATGATTAGTGTCACCAATCCAGTATCTGACCAAATGTCTCTTATGGTGCTGAATAATGGCCAGGATACCTTCTGATGTCACAGTGAGGTTGACCTTTGATCTTCTCACTAATCTTACAATCTTACATTTGGGTGAAATTTTGTAATAATGTGCAGATGAATTCTTGAGTTTTGGCCAAAACATGTTCTGTAAGGGTCACAGCGATGTTAACCTTTGACCACCAAAATCTAATGAGTTCACTGTGCAGTCCAAGTGGACGTATGTGCCAAATTTGGAGAAATTCCCTCCAAGGGCTCCTGATACAGCCAGTTCATGTGAATAGGACGGAGAGACAACGTTAAAACATAATGCCTATGGCCACGGCTGTCCCAGACGCGGAGGCATAACAATATTAAAAAAAATAGTAAGTAAAATAATATCCTTCTACATGTGGTAGCTCAATACAATATTACATTATTTTAGGACTGACATTGTAATCAGGGTTGATAATTGGCATCAGCCATCAGCCAAGTGCTGGTAAAATATGCAGGTGGCTGCTAGATTTGTTTCACTCACCAGTCTGAAAAACAATGGTAATCTGCTGAGTGGCTGGTAGATTTTGCAATCTACCAGCCACGGTGGCAGGTGGACAAAAATGTTCATTTCCAACCCTGGTTGGTTGTAGTCCAACTGCAACAAATTAAAAAAAGAAAATTGCCCACTATGGTACACTATGTAAAGAGTTTTTCAGCTTTGTGGAAAATAAAATAAGAATAGTTTATGATCTCTGAGATGATATAAACAAAATCTTTTAATCTGATTTGACTGCATTTTGGTTGTCTGTGTAATCTGCACAGTGAATGCCCAATTAGCAAATATCAATAAGATATGTGGATTTTTTAATCTACTTTTACAATGAGTGAGAAAGATAAAATAAGTATCAAAAAGAAGAACTGGTGTTGATAAAATGCTTCATGTGTTACTGGAAATGTACTGGTTTTGAGACAGATTTATAAAGAGCAAAATGGAAGTCTTAAACTTCATTTCATTTCATACATTTTCACAAGCAGAGAATATGGTACTGATGTTGCTTTTTTCCCCTCCTGTTTTGACTTTCTCTATACAAGATAGTTTAATCCAGATAGAGGAGAATAACGTCACACACAAAAACACAATAAATGACGCATCCATCCATCACCCATTACAGGTTATTCAGACAAAAACAGGCTTTTCTGTATTATGCTACACAAAGTAGCTCAACAAGTGGTTTTAAAAATGTGGGATAAAAAGTTTGAAAATAGATGACAAAACCACGCAGGACTATTTCCTTTCTTTCACCCCCATCTTATTACACAGATGAAGAGACAAAATGTGTCACCTGTTCCCGCTCACCAAGCTGAATTTGTGGTTTATGGACCACAGTTAATAGGGATAAGTCTTATGATCCCGACTGCACCAACAATGCTGGCCAGTGGATTAGCCGCTGACATTTTTGGGAGAAAGCAGAGAGTGGGTTAACAACACAGAGGGATTAGACTGTCCTCTGTAGAAGACTGTGGTGGCCCCACAGCAGTCCTGTGGCAGACACCCAGCTTATTGACTTACCAGAAGGACCAGTGGGCGAGACTTTGCTGGGTCACAGTTTTCTGACATTTACTAAAGAATGCACACTCTTGACTGTCTACCTGAGAGGGTCAGCCAATCACTGACTGCTGGGTAGCCTTACAATGAACAAACTCTGTGCACATGTACAGTTTCACATGCCACGATAACATGCTAAGCTCTAAATATACAAAAGAGACCCCTTTCATAAATAGGTTTCATTCAGACTAGGGTTGGAGCAATATACCAGTTTTAAGATGAGATGATTATCATTCTGTGAAAATCTCATACCTTTGCAACCCTATTCTAAACATTGGAAGACGTGAAAATCTCATGTCATGATTATCCATGCCAAAATATTTTTGATTTACAATATTATCACGATAATTACCTAAATATACTTGGAACTCTAAAAACACACTGGAAAAACTTTACCTTACATTTTGTTGAGAAACAAATGTGCTTATTGTATCACAGACAGGACTAACATCTTTTTATTAGAAAACCCTTTTAGTTAAAGACAATCAATCAAATCTGTTTTTGCAAACTGTCTTTTATTGTTGGTCGTCCTGCAGTCTTTTTGGGTGCTGCTGGACACAATATTCACAATTATCCTGATAATGGAAATTCACCACAATCAACTTATTTTTGAGTGTTTTCTATCGTGGTTGGCGGTTAAATCGTATATCATCCAACCCTACTATATTCCTTCCTTCGACATTAGAGGCACAATGTGTAAGATATTAGTTTAAATATTTTAAAAAATAAACTAACATTATCAATAGAATGTTAAGAAGTAACAGTTTTGATGTAATGTCAAAGATGTCTATGTATTGTGATGCAGAGATTCATTCATTCATTCATTATCTGTTATCGCTTATCCTGTCAGGGGTCATGGGACCTGGACCCAATCCCAGCTGACATTGGGTGAGAGGTGGGGTACACCCTGGACAGGTCGACAGACAAAAAAACACACTCGCCGGCAAAGGAAAAAAAAGTGATTACAAGGGGCAAAACAAGTGTAAACACTGGCATGGTTTTCCATGAGTAAAGGCAAGTTAAGAGATCAGGTTAGATGCTGAACTCGCAACATTTCTTTTAGACTGGGAAGTAACATCTAGGCACACATTACCATCTGAATAATGTGCCAATAGTATGGCAGGAAACACTGTATTATTGATTCCAGACCAGATTTTTGTTGGTCATTGGTATAATCACTTTCTGCTGCTTCAGAAAAGCAATACGCCAACAATGTGCCGACCACACCTCAGACCTACACACCCACTGGCACACAGATGGGCACAAGCCCATTTGCTACTTAAACAACATTTAACACTGGCTGTGAAAAACTGTCGGTCTGAAACTAGCAATGACAGTTGCGCTGCACTGTGCTTCACTTTGTGCTGGGGAATTTTGCATATTCTTGCCCTTCTGTTTGTAGTTGACTTTCTTTTAGAACTGATGACTGTAAATTTAAATTTTATAGAGCCAATAGAGGACCAGTGAAATACTGGCCCTTATTTCTCTGGAGCATGGAGTCATGAATTACACATTACACCTTTAAAGCTGAGGGCAAAAAGGATTAACTTGGGGAGACACTCGCCCAATTAATCATCTGTGCAAGTGTATATTGGTTGAGGTAATGTAACTTCAAGGCAAACATGAATGAAAACATACATTTAAAACAAAAATGTGAGCACATGCCAAAGCCAAATGTTACAATCAAAACTAAACCACAAGCCTGAATAAGCATTGCTTAAATTGCACCTGGTTTTACAATGAATCAATGAATTCCTGTGTACATGTTTGAGCATCTTCGAGTGTGTGTGTGTGTGTGTGTGTGTGTGTGTGTGTGTGTGTGTGTGTGTGTGTGTGTGTGTGTGTGTGTGTGTTTACGCACACTTCTGAGAGTGCATTCAGTTTGTTTGTTCCTTCTGTGATTTATGGCGCTTCATTATCAGCAGGCTGCAGGGGTGTTGCTAGATGCTTGCATTATCCAGTCATCCTTAAGATTTACTGTCAACAAGTTCCATCATCCTGCAACTATTCCCTGCACTTTTTACTGTCTCCTTATGTAATAGATGTGCGCTACACTTCATTGACTAAGTGCGTGCCTTCAGCTCTACAAATAAGTACTCGATAGCAACAGACACGGCAGAGTGATGTTTTCACGTTGGATGAAAAACTATGATTCATTTAAGTAAAATAAAAAAGAGTGTCAAAGAGCCTATGGAGCCAGTAAATCACAGTGGTGATTAAGCTGATGTGATTTAGGTGATTGGAGTATGTTGTCATAAAAACAAAGAGAGAGAGTTGCCAATGAGCACAGAGGTGTAAACACAGATTTATGATGTTTGATTTCCACAAAGATGCTTAAACAGAAAATGTATTCTGTGAAACAATTAAACTCATAATATCTTAAATCCATTTAGAAAAAATGTACAGTATGCACACTGAGTCAGGCTGATACATGTGGATTAGGGCCATGATTCTCTGGCCGAGCCTGATCAGAGACAGAAAGCGCAAGAGAAAGATGGAAAACAAGAGGAAGAGAGAAAGAGAGGGGCTGCAAGGCGACTTGGTTGACAGTGTTTCCTCTTGCCTCCCCAGCAGCGATGTGTGTAACTTGCAGCAAAGACCAGTGATCATCATCTGTGTGTCACATCGCTATGAACTGCCGTGCGCACAACACGCACCGTGGGATGCCTGCTCTGCCAAACCTGTCGTGCATGAGATGACAAACTACTGAAGTAAGGAAAAGAAGGAGAAGTTGTGTGGAGAAACTGAGCAGGTTCATGTAGGGTTGGGCCTGATTTTTTGGGCCGAATCAGAGCTCTTATGTGGATAAATCTCATAACGACACGGTTGTACTTTGTGCTCTGGTTTGTTTTGGATTTTGTTTACTATAAAAATTGAGCAATATATGTATTCATTATCTCCCTCTCTCTCCTGTTCTTGGAGTGCTTTATGCAATGGCTATAGCCTTGAATCCACAGGAAAAACAAGATTTCCTTGTGGGGGTTGAGGAGAAGTTCATTTTCCACATCCTGTTCCAAACACAAGCCTTCTCTTTTTTCTTCCCCTCTTTTTTTAAACCACAGCAGGTCCGTGTTTGTCTCCTTGTTACAGCTGTGCTCAGCAGAGGAGCGACCTTGGGGACAATGACACCACACAAAGCGGCTTGCATGGCCATGACCAGAGCCACTACTGGCACCCCTTGTCAGACTGAATGGCGGTTGGTTTCATAGCTGACTGACTCATTACGGCTTACAACAGTCTTTAAGCCAAATATGTGGGTGGAATGTAGGCAAACATAATTACGCCCGCTGCACATGGTGTTGACTATTGACCAAGGACGGGAATGAGAGAGAATGTGAGCAAATGTTGAAAGATGAAAAAGGCAGTGAAAGTAGCAAAATATGAAGTCTTTTATCTGTGTGGGACACTGAGGAGGTGTGGTTTGGATAAAGGATGTTTGGGGACTGTGAGGCTGCCAAACCGGAACACAGAGGAAGGACAGAGCAGAGATCTGCTAGTGACCTTAGCACGCAAACCACAGCACTTCTATTGTCCACAAAACTACAGACAGATAAAGACCTATGTTCATACATAACCGACTGACAGGCAATAAAGTCTTTCCGTCATTCTGAAATAAAAATATCTCTCAATCAGGCATCTCTCCAAAAAATCTCTTGAATCCACACATGAAAACTCCGGAGTTTGGAAGTCTGGTACTTTCAGAATTCCCTGTCAGATAGCGGCAAAACCAACTAAGGAGATGACAGAAGTCGGTTTTGGAGCGCTGTTGCCGTGGAGACAGAATACAGATCCAAACAAAGGGTCAAAGGTTGCCCTGTTATGGAATGTTTACCAAAGACGACGAGGGCAGGGTTACCATACAGTGTATGTGCTAAATTTAACAGACAGCCCTGGTCTGTGCCTTGTTCAGTGGGGGGCTCTGAGTATGTCTTGTTGGTGGGAACACTCGGCACTAAGGGTGACTGATATGTTGTTTCCGACTGTAACATTCAGAGGAAGGTGGTCAGGGGTCAGTAGCCTCCACCCGCCTCTGTGGCTTGGCACATCCTCTGCAGCCACAGAGCTCTAAAAATAGAGTCACACAACAAATGGCTCTCACACTACACATAACTTCAGTTTATCACTGCAGATTATACTTACAAAGCCAAATTAATAACAGCTAATACTGCCATGACTGTCAAATATACAAATCCCTTGATAAAATAAGTGCAAAGCTAGTACTACTCAAGACTGAAATAATTACACTAAAGAAGGAAATGTGTGTAATTAGAGTCAACACAATTAGTCGGCTACAGTGGTTCACAAACCTTTTACACTGCATACCTCAGAAAATATTAGGCTCTCCGAGTACCACCACTATGATCAGCGTCACAATACAGTAGCCCAGGCCTACCCTCAGCTAAGGTCAGTTCATGCAGGACGCAGGTTTATTCCTGATTACTCCTGCTGCCCCCGCGACCCAGCCCCGGGTAAGCGGATGAAAATGGATGGATGGATAAGGTTATTTATTATTAACTGTTGTTAGCCACACTGTACAAAGGGTAAGCACTAAAACTGGCACTGAAGCTCTTCAACACAACTGTCATACAAGCCAAGAGCCAGCCCTTCATCGGATGTTGTGGAGACTCCACTAGCACTGCTTAAGTAGCCACGAACATTTGTGCTCAGTTGATTGTCGTCCACTTTAGTTTTGAGCAGGGCTGCTCGGAATATTCTCAGCCTGATCTGCACTTCTCTTCCTAGTAGTTACCACTTGGAGCCATAATAGCAGTGTCATTTTATTTTGCTTATCTTGTCATCACAGTCGTAACTAAATACTGACGTATGTGCAGCCTACGTGTCAATACATTCTACGAAACCCATTTTTTGTAGAAGCCCCGCTGTTGCGTTGCCTCATGTCACCTGTGTCTCAGCCAAACAGTTGCACTTGCACACGCCACAAAGACTACAGCCAATGGCCAACTAGCATGCTGCTCCTCTGTGAGAGGACATAACTCTCCATAGCAGCAGGTGCCGGTTGTCTGTATTCATTATTCAGAAAGGGAGACTGGAAGAAAAACAGAAAGATAGACCAGCAGGACGAATTCAAGACATTAGTTAGCACAACAACGCAACACAATGTTGAAGCAAAGGATATTTACCATGCACTAGCGAACAATAACAAACAATTACAAACCTTTTTTGCCAAAGAGCCCAATGGCTAAAAGAATAATCTTATCTGATAGAACAAGCTTGTTTTGTCCTCACAACTTTGCTATTTGTTTGCTTTCCTCACTTCCATTTCACTTCTCCTGCACCGACCTGAACTGTCAATCAGACTGATATCTCTGCTCCGATTCAGCGTACTGAAGTGGCCAAAAACAAGCTGACAAGGCTTCATAGTGCCAATGGTGCAGGACATACCACAAAAACTAGGGAGACAGACACTCACCGACAGCCTAACAGTGATGGATCAATTGGTCGACCATCAGCCTGGTTTGTCAGACAACACAAGTCATTTGATGACATCACCTTGAACTTAAGTAATTTTTTCTGTTTGATATTTTTTGACACCAAAACATTAATCAATTAAGAATCAGCAGATTAATCAATAATGAAAATAATTTGTAGCAGCCCTAAATATAATACCCAGCCAAATGAATGGATACACATCAGTTTATAAACCAAATAAAAGCCACCTGTTGCAACACAACAATGCAAGTCAAATAACATTGCAAGACACCTGCTACACCGAGCAAGTAATAGAAACCTGCCAACAAAAACACTCTGGGGCAAAGAATAGCAGTTCCACCATGAGAAAAAAACACCTGCTGTGGCACAACATCCGCTATGTTAGCCCCACACTCGATGCAAGAATAACAGCCACCTGCTGAAGGCTAACAATAGCCACCAGCTAAGCTAGTGAGGAGCCAAGAATCTATTCACTTGAACCCAATGCCTTATCCTCAACAGGGACTGAATGATACTGTACATGCCAAGTGAACGTCCACTCATCGCACACAGCCACATACCAGCACTTCACATTTATCACTGTTACATAAAAGACAGAACAGCACGAGCATGTACCCGGTACAATCACACCAAAGTGTTACACTGAGTGCCAGGAGGTGTCGGGGGGACAGAAGGAACACAAATACCAGTTAGCTCTTGCATAATCCAGCATAAGACGGAAAGAATGCAAATGCACAATGATAAACACGACTCACACTGCCTCTACAAACATGACCCATCAAAATACACACACACACACACACACACACACACACACTCATAAATACTCATAAATTACAGGTCTGTGTACAGTACCAATTTCTGTGTTGATGTTTCCTTTACAACGCCTTGTGGTCACCACTGGCTTGCCAAAAAGATATATGTTGTTTGCTGTCCTGTGTAAGCTTGCAAATACCTCATTATCAGGACTGATGTCGAGACACGCTCAAGGCAACACATGCAAATCCTAGTAATGAAGCAATGTAGCACTGAGTCAGTGATTTATTATCTGGCAGTTTTCTTATTTACAAAGAGCCCCATTCACCAACCATTCTTCAAAAGAAATTTCAAACCCACTTGCGTAGTTTTCACTAAGAATGTGACATTCACTGTTTCCTATTTGGGATTTGTAGGTAAAAACTGAATCTATACACACTCAAGAGCACTCTTACACACATTATGACACACACATGACAGACTTTTTGTTTTACACAGCATTATGGTCTTTAAAAATAAACACTACACTATCACTTGAATTCCCATCAGTTAATGGGAACCATGCCATCTAATCATTTGTGACTGATCACACTAAAAAATATCGAGCATGGCAGATAGCGAGAAAGCAACATTATGAGTAAGTTATTAATAACATACATAAATACTGCATGAAATAGTTCAGCTTCCGCCTACCCCCTTCTCTTCCCCCTGTCTGTGTTTCTCTCCCTCTCTCCAGCTCACACACAGCTTGGAAAGTGGCGTAGCGCTCGACTCAGTCCCGACAATTGTGCCACTGTAATGCACAATGTTTGCTGTTTATGGGTCAGGTGGTTGATTAGCGCATGTTTTTAGCATCCCATGCATCTTTTTTTGTGTGATTGTATATCCACTCCTGACACTGCTGAATATGACAGCTCGTTTGGCGTTCATTTTGTGGGAGTCTGGTGCCACGCTCTCTTTTTAGTTTGGCATTCTTGAGTTAATTCTCTCAACTTTTCCTCTTTACTGTGTTCGTACACAGCCCTGCACTCTCATGCGCTTTTATGGGGATTTGCGGGGTGTTTACCTATGCCTATTAGGATCAGCTGGCATGCTCCTCAATTTATGAGGACAATGGGATTCATCATTATAAGAACACAGGTGCACACAATTCTAGGATGTAAGAACACGTCATGAATCTGGATCGTTTTAAGAAAAAAAGGAAGAAAAACTCAGGAGGACATTTGATTGTTTAGATGTGTGTATTCACTGTATATGGGGTGAACAAATAAGAAGAGTAAAAGGGTCACCTTACAGTTCAAAAGCCCTACAATATATCCTATTACTCTCAAGCTTGTAATGTTCAGTCTTTGTAAACACTGTCAGAGAGGTATCGATTATACTTGATCACAAATTCCAAGGCTGTAGTTTGATGTGTATTAGTTGTATTGTGTTCTGATCATTCAGTCACCTCATGTATAATCTATAAAAACTATCAGTGCTTCAGTATAATTCTTTATATAAGGAGAAAGGATACTATTATTTCCACTTTAACTTAAGATTACACTCACATTAAAAGGGGTAAGAAGGTTACACATTTGCTCTGGGAAAATTTGAGGTTAAAAAAACTACATACTACCTTCTCTCCTACGTTATTTTAATAACAAATCTATTTTAATATGTACTTTGTCATCTCTAAAACACAGCTGTGATGTCTGCTTGGATTAAAACCTAAACCCTGGTTCTTCTTCACATCTGCCTTGTGTTGACATCATTTAAAGGATTTGTATTGTCTAGCTAAAAAGATTAGGTGGGCACCCCAACACTTTGAGTCTGAAAGGACTCAACAGTCCCTTCAACTATTAACCACTGAGAATCCCCTTCATGAAGTCATCATCTCTTTGGCCTTCAATCAATCACCCTGCAGGGCCTCCACTGTAAAAAGCCTCCTATTAGGCGCAGTGAAAGCACTGTTTACTCAAGCTTAGTGAGTTACCTTGGGTTACTGCAGGAATGGAGGTTGTGGAAACAGTTGGCCACAGACATAATACATCACACATCATGGAGCACGTTGCTCTGTGTCCCTTAAAGTAACCGCCACATGCAAGTGAAATATAGCTTTCCCTTAAAAGTTGTGACGTGCAACAAGACAAAGCAGTGCCAACCAGGAATTGCGAGAGATAATTCAAGAATGTGAGATGTCCTTTTCTGGAATTCTGACGTTTCCACTGGTCGCAAGGTTTTGTTCTAGCTAGATAAGCAAACTGTTTTGTAACAGAAACATCCTGTTTGGCATTTAGGGTTATCCTATTATTTATCACTACATCATGAGATAAAGTGTCTCAGACCAGTTGATGATGGGCCAGACAGAAATCTGAAAGAAAAAAAAAAAACAGCAAAATTTAAAAAGCCCTCTTGCTGCAGCTCTCTCCTCTCTGTCTTAAGCCCCTCCCACCAGACGACCATGAGCATATGCACGTGCTTCATACAGTAAGCAACCGTTTCCCCAAAAAGCTAATTTGCTCAGCTTCACAATCCCCCGCTCTCTTTCTCTATGTTTATCGGACTACAAATGAGACAACAGTTAGATAGCTTGCCACCCCACAGTCCCTCCACCTCACTCCCCGCTGCTGTGGACTGTTTCACCGGGAAGAGACCAGGCAGCAGCTCCAAAATGGACCTTCAGATGGCAGCTGTAGTGGCTCGAATTCAGCCAGCACAAACCCCTCGTGCCAGGTGTCACAGTGGGCCGGTGGTAGGGTTGGGCGATATGTTAAAAATTTCCAACCGGCCACCGTCAGCCCATCAACCGGCGGTTGCCAATATATTCGGCAGTTGTGTGTGTGGCGGAGAAAAAAAAAAGAGGGGGTATGTTGCATTCATGTGATGTCAGAAAAAATCGAAAAATGACTTTTAGAATGGGATAATTCACATTAACGCCACCTCATGTCAGAAAAACAACTCGGCATCTCGGATCTCCCGACACCACATGAATGCAACAAAAAAATGCAGCGTGCTTTGCGAGCCCACTCATGTCCAACATGGCACGGAAATATCTGTGCATACCGGCAACAAGCACGGCATCAGAGAGGGTGTTTAGCACGGCTGGTAACATTGTTAACCATATGCGCATATGAATTCACGTTACGGCCGGGTTCCACCAGCTGCA
>NC_065510.1:41172195-41311568 GCF_006386435.1 Epinephelus moara
AAAAAATCGCCAAAAATGAAACCAACCGTGATGGACTCAGCCGATGGGCGATTGGCAATATATTCGTCCAATCGCCCAAGCCTAGCCGGTGGCCGGCAGGTTTAACCTGTGTAACAGCAGCAACAGAAAGTTTGCTGATCCTGCAGAGAGTTGGGACTGTCTGGTCCCCCGGAGTTGTGGTTTTTATGGAGTTCAGTTTCCAAAACTGCTGCCCACTCTCCTCCTGGTGAAGTGGTCTGTAGAGGCGAGGAGTGAGGCACTTTGCTAACAAGAGCTAAAGGCTCACGGCTATGGCTTCAAGTTCACGTTTATGTGACAATAGCTAGAGCCTTGAATCAGAGGGCTAAACAATTAGCAACATTTTATCTCCATCCCTGAAACACTTTGCCGATATTGACATCTTTTATTTGGTTTATTGTCAGATTCTTGTAGACTCACTTTTTGATAAGCCTGTCTTCCTTTTTTGGGTTGCTTTGCAGTGTAGGTAGTTGTTGCCAATACTGGAATAGCAACTTTATCTGCAGGATTCTCTGGCACTGAGTCAGTCTATTTCTAAAGGCACGTGCACATGCATCTACATTTGTATAGCAGCCAACAGACACGCCCTCTCTCTGAAATGAACCTGTGATTTACCAAAGTCTCCCATCAAAAGCAGAGCCAAGAGGAAGAGCAGCAGTCTATTTTCTCTCCACATGAATTACAACATGCTTAAAGGTTATTATGGGATTTTTGCCCAGTGATGTCAATATAAAACTGCTTACCCTGGCTTTAACGTTAGTTTTATTTTTATTTTATTTTTATATTTCCATTCAAACAATTGTAAGAGCTTGCTTGAGTGCTAAGTCCACTGGCTGCCGGCCTTGTTCCCTTTGCCCTCATTCTGGAGGCAACAGCAGAGCAAGACTGACAAAGTCATTAAGTGAGCAAGCAAGAGGTTTGAAGACACACGTCTCACTTGAAGCGNTGTGTTTGCTGTTTGTCCAAAGATGAAAAAGTTTGTTTCATTTGAAGCATAAAACGTGTTTAAAGGTCACTCTGCACTCAGCTAAAAGACTGTGGAATTGAGAAGAACCAGAAACTAAAACATCCTCAACTGTGTATAATTTATGTTTCGAGGTTTCAAAAACTTCCAAATAGATTTGGAGCTCCAGTTTTATCAAAGTTTATAATTCCTTTAATTCCTCTGGATCTGGGATAGTTTGTGAAACTGTAAATACTGCAAAAATAAAATTCATACTTTCCAACCTGGCCATTTCAGTTTAGATGAAACACAAAAAAAGAAAAGTAAAGGAAGAGTGTGTGTGTGTGTGTGTGTGTGTGTGTGTGTGTGTGTGTGTGTGTGTGTGTGTGTGTGTGTGTGTGTCTGTGTCTGTGTTCCTGGGGGGGAGGGATGTCTTATTTGATCTCCAAGCAATCATGCTGTTCATATCTGTGGTATAGAAAGTGCAATCTTTCCAGATGTGTCACCTCGTGAGTTGCTGATTATGGTTTTAATGTGCATTGGAGTGATATAGAGCTCCTGACTTACCCCACTCTTAGGTTTTGCTCCGAGGGCTGGTGCGGGCCCTGAAGTTGAGGCAGCAGGAACGTGTGGATGAGGTGGATTTTGTGATGCTGCTGGCACAGATCCTAAATCAAACTCCTACACAGGTAAAAGACAAAGATAACAATGTAGGTATTAAATTGTTGGACATGAGCATTGATTTCCTCTAATATTTTGGTGTTTCTTCATGATGATCAAGAGCATAGACGAAATGCAAATGCAAAGTACACTATTCCTAGTGTCTATAGATACTGTTACATCTAATAATGGTCACCAGGGGACAGAAATGATTACTGTAGGTGAGGGAAGGTATGAAAAAATTAATTAATGGTGGTAATTTCCACCATTCATTGGCTGCAAAACATTCACCTAAACCCATGAGTACATTATGAGACAGTTGGTTCCTGTGCACAGATATGCAAAGGGACCCACCACCTCTCCTTTATCAGTTTGTGTCTCCTTGTGGTTGTTCAGTGTCTCTTTGAAGTAATTTGAGTCTCTTCCTGGTTGATGACATTTGACATTTTGCAAGTGAAGGCCAGGGGAGCCCTTGACACTTTGGGCTCCCGGACCTGTGCCCTGTAGGCCTGTTCAGCAATCCATCCATGCTTGAACGTGCTGTAACACCAAATTTACATAAAGAGTTGTTTCCAATGCAGTAGAAAGGTAACATGCAAGTGTGTACCAGGAGTTGTCGTCGATGGAGGGTCGGGGTGCTGTCCATAGAGGAGGTGGCACTGAGGGCATTCTCAATTTCCTGGTCCAGCTGGTCCAGCTTCATCAGCAGCAACACCATTGAGTCCAGACGAGAATGCTCATGCTGAATAAAGAGAGACAATAAATTTAACTGTTGCATTGAGCTCATATATGTGGAAGGATACTACTATTACAGGATGTTTTTATGATGCATCATGGGAAACTTTATTTCCATTTCCATCCTGGGCGACTGTGACCCAGGGTGTCATCCATTAATTGCATGGTGGTTTGATCCCTGTCTCTTCCTGTCCACATGTCCAGGTGTCCTTGTGCAAGTCACCATACCCCCACTTGCTCCCAACGGACAGGTCAGCACCTTGCATGACATTTCTGCCCCATCAGTGTTTGACTGGGCGATTGATTCCCCCTTTTCTACCTAATTAGATTAAATTATTCCACCAGTTTCCATCACATCATTTGTAATTGAGGATGTGTCAGTGGAGGTCATTGCACAACAGAAGTAAACTGTGGTAGCAAGATGGCGGCTCGCACTGTTTACCTGCAAAGTTTTTTCTGTTATTACAAAAAAAAATTTTTTTATCCAAAATCAATCACAAACAAACTATTAAAGAGACAACTGCACAATCTTTTTTTGCAGATGATTTCTGACTTAATGTCTCTGTTGTTGCCTTCTCCACCCTCTCTTTCCAACCTGTAGAATGTGACACACCCACTGATATTGTCACAGTTTGCACTTCAGGTCAAGGAAAAAATGCTTTTTTTTGGTTCCAGCTAGGAACCAACTTTTCAGGTTCCAAATCAATTTATCTTTCGTCAAAATGCAAGGCGGTACAAAGAAAGGTAGAAAAGCGCCATAGAAATGCAGTCCATATAGCCCCCTTCCTCAGTTATCTGGGGATGGAGAAAGTGACAGAAGAGTGCCACTAGTGACAGCAGCCAATGGTAATATACTTCGATGTTGGAACAAATGGAGATGTTTCTGACATGCACAGGATGACAACATTTATTTTTCATGAATACAGAAGTATCCACTGCTTTGCCTTTCCGCACACACCCTGTGCATTTAATATTCATGTCTTTTGTATCATCTCTGGTCCATTTTTAATCATATGACTTCAGGACTTCAGATATTCTCCCTTTAGTCCTCTAATCTGCAGGTTTCAATTATCCGTTCTGACCCTATGATAACAAGTCTCACACTGACCTCAGGTGGCGTGTCTCCAGTAAGACAAGCTAAATGACATGCAATCCAGCCCACCTTCACACTCCACCTACCACTCTGTCTGTGTTTGCCATCCCTCAATCCTGTTTTGTTTGATGCCGTATAAACCCTTGTCTGGAGTTCAAAAACTTGTAAAGCCCTTTCTGGAGTACTGAGCATGGTATATGTCTTAATTTCCTTCGGCCTATCTTTTATCCTGGCTTCGGGTGTGGCTCTCTGTCTGAGCTTCTCTCCCGACTAGAGCCCCAAGAAATGACATCACACAGCTGGCTCATTAGTCCCAAACAAACCTTGTTACAATCTTCACTAACAGACCCTGTTAAACACTTTATGAGGTTGAGCTCATGGGACATACAGCCACTGGGATTGTATGTTGGAGCAAAAGGTATACAGACATGCGAGTGAGCCTGTTTTTTTTTATGTGCTGTGTGTGTTCCACAGTGTGATATGTTAGAGAGAAATGTCATTGTTTCATGTAGGATAAAGTGCTAAACATCCCCTGTGAAGTGGCTGATGTGGCTCGATATTGTTTCAGTAAAGTTTACAGTGGGTGTGTGCAGATGACAACATTCATATGAGCTGTGACTAATGCTAATGTGCGTGAGGTTGTCAGGTTTATGGATCCTAGATAGAATCCGCATCATGATAAACAAGCTCCAGCCCTGCGCCTGGCTCCCTACTCCAGCCCTAATAATGTCTTATGACTTGCGCTTACATTTATTTTCCAGTTAGTTCCCAATTAGCCTGTCAAAAGCAGCTCCTATTGGGTTTGCTGAGAGAGCGAATACACATCGAGGGCCATGTGTGTCATGGAAATGTGTCTCACATTGATGCATTCATTGGCATTCCTAGCTAGTGGCAGCACACATCACTACGTTCTGTCTCCTTGGCAAAGTATCACAATGAAACACTGTGTCGTGGTAAAACAATGACATCTTTACGAGGCCTCTCTGAATGAACAAAAGCATCTGGCTCGAGATGGCAATAACAACCACAAAACAGCAGAGGAAAAAAACAAGTGCAGTGCATGTCAGGCGCCTCGAAGAGGCAAAGTTTTTTAGGGGGCATTCTGGTGGTTTGGGTGTTCTCAGAAGGTTTCTTTTCTCTCTTTCCCATCTTTTGAGGTTTTTCTTACATTCCTCTCCACTTCCTGTTTTTTGAGATGGGAGACAGTTCCCACACTGTTTGAACTCTTCAACCCCTCCTTCCCCTTTACTTGCTCTCCTTTTACACCCGGTGGCCTGCATCCCATTTCTCAGACCTGTCCACTAAAGCTGTAGGTGGTGGTAACTTTTATTCAGAAAAAAAAAAAAAACACAACTGCTTGTCATAATTCACACAGCACTAAATGAGACGGATGATCTGTAAAGACATCATATTCCTCTGCCTAGTTTATTGCCTCGTAGTGTTTCTAGTGGCATTACCACATGTGAACAAAAACAACAAACCAGAGCTGAGGAGTCTCAAACACAGCTGTCAATCACTCAGTACGTTTACATGACACTTGAAAAAAACAAATTATTGCCTTAACTGGACAACTGAAGTGCATGTAAACGCCTTACTCCGACTAATATCGGAGTTCTCCAACTCCGATTAAGACACCCAGATAATGCGATTGGAATTCGATTTTCTCCAGCATGTATACGCCTTAATTGGAGTTAAACTAGACAATGCATGTGCGCATGCTCCACACCCCCTGCACTGGCATATGACCCCGGAATAGACAAGACATGCTATTGTTGTAGCCCTCCAACAGCATACGGCGTTCTTGTCTGCCTCTCGAAATCACCATGACCATGAGGGATAGCGCGCACCTTATCTGCACAATCAGTAACACGTACATTACGTACGAGATGAACAAAGCTGTACGATTATCCATCTTGCTGTTGTTCGGAAATGCCGGTCTGCCGCCTGACTCCAGTTGTTTATTATTAAGTGACGTAATAGGTCAACCAGAAAGGGGGCCGTATTAACCCACTGAAATGACGCATATCGCCACCTAGTGTTGAGGAGGAGGACATGTTCCTGTCAGTAATTCGATTTTCTCAGTTGCATGTAAACTGGGACAATCGAATTTTGAGCATAGCTCAATTAAGCTGTGCATGTAAACGTACTGACAGATCTTTGACTGCAGTCAAACTAGGCAGTTCTGACCAATTATGAATCAAGATTGTTACTACATTGAGTATTTCTCAAATGTTTTTTTACAAAGAAGTTTGTGACGCAGCTGCCCTGTTGGAAACACTTGAGCAGAAACAAAACAAGGCCCACTGTCTGCAGAAAACTTTCTCATTTTACAGCTCAACAGTACACTGAACAGTCTTATGAAAAGATTTGAGTTGAGAAACAGGCAATGCAATAACAGAATCTGGATTCATATTTGATCAGCACTGCCTAATTTGACAGTTTGACTGCAGGTCACGATCAGTGATTGACATGACTGACAGCTGTGTTAGAGACTCCTGGCTCTGATTTATTGTTGTTGCTGTTGTTGCAGTGCTGGATCTAACGAATACTAGGGTTGTAACAATCCATCAAACTTGATCAATATATTGATTTAATGATCAACGATCACATTTCATTGATGCAAAGTGAAAACATCGATTCATATCATCTTATTAGAAAGGTCTGTGTCACTGTCAAACAGCAGGAGGCAGATGGTAAGCAGCCCAAAGAAACAGGATGAGGATAAGGTTATTTGCTTGAGAATAAATCAGCAGCAGTGTGGAAATATTTTGGATTTCAGAGAAAATACAGGTCGACAGACAGAGCACATGGTATATGTAAACAATGATGTTATGTTATGAGATAAAATATTAAGGAAACAGACATACTTGTCGTCTGGTTGGGCATCTCACTCTGCTAACTTATTGCAGAAACACAACAACATTAGCTGCTCTGTTTCAACAATGTTTGGCTGAAAAAACGTGCATGCAGGCTAAAATTCAACTGAGCTGTTCTGTCTAGAGATGCAGTGACTTAAATCAATGATGAGTAAGAAGAAATTAGAAATAATACATGTAATTTATGAAAGTCTAATTAAGGTAATGTTAAAGTGCTTAAAGGGGCAAAAAGCGAAATCGTTTCACCGCTAGGTTCGCTGTTGTGCACTGCCTGTAGACCAAAACAAAGTGTGTCATGAGCCACACCTCCCTCTACCTCTGCTCTCCACCCCCCCCACTCGCCTCGTCTGTGCAGCCGCAGCATCTCCACGGACTATCACATCCAGACGGTCCCAGTGTTTCTTCCGCAGGCTCCACTTCACTCAGCTGCCCGATATACCCGCTGCTTCTTCCCACATTAACCTGAATAACAAACCAGTGCTCGGTGCTCCGGTTGGATCCAAACGGAGAGCCGGGGCTAACGTTAGCTGGGAAGCTAGCGGAGGCTAACTGGCTGTGCTGGCAGCTGAGTGAAGTGGAGCCTGAGGAGGAAGCACCGGTTAGCCCCCACATGAACGTACATGAACGCGCAGCCGGACCCGCTTGTAAACAATGGGCTGGAGATCAACACAGAGAGAGGGTGTGTGAGGTCATGTTATACTCCAGATGAAATTACACCTCTAGTTCTTCACATAGCAATTTTTTAATTCCTTCAATCTAGAAACGATGAATTTCGCTTATTGCTCCTTTAAACTAATATGGTGACTAGCAAGAAACAGCTGGTTTGTCTCTGAACCTTTGTAGTTATTGTTGAGATGAATTTGATACATTTGTTCAATGATCTTGTTAATCCATGTTTTCTGGCTGTTTGGAGAAGTTTGCCTTCAGGGCTCTGAGCCAGATATATTTTTTATGAAAAAGATTATGGTTTGGGTTAAAATGGAAACATTTCTTCCAGAAAGGTCTTTCTGAGAGAAAGCCCTCAGGGCTGACTCATCCCATGTGCTGTTTTATGTGTGTTAATGGAGTCAGTTTCAAGTAAACTTTACTGCATCTGACTAGTTACAATTATTTACAATTATTTATGTGCTGTTTTTATTTTCTATGGCAAAAAGCAAAAGAGAAAGGGGTTGGCAGCTTCTTCTGTAACAGACTGTGTTAAATGGCCATACAGTTTCCTCTCATATCAATCACAGGCCACTGAATCTCACTGAATCAAATCGTATTATGGCAGACTTTGTGATATTGGCAAATATTGTATTGCTGTCCAAAGAATTGATACAAGATCATATTGTGATGAAACGAATGATTAACACCCCGAGTGCCACTAGAAGCAGGAGTAAGAGGACGAGAGACATGATCTTTTCACAGTGATGTGTCTAATGTACTTCTCTGTGGATATAGTGACAGTTTCAGAAAATATGATAAAACGTTATTTTCATGTAAGCTACTAACTGCATTATTTCATGTAATCTACTAACTGTATTATTTTCATGTAAGCTACCAACTATAGCTTTAAACTGGGGGTCTCTTTCTTTGCTGAGCTAAACATAGGGTTTAGACAGTGATGCATCAAAACACTGCATACACTCATTTAATATAGGTATCTCATTAATGAAAAATGAGCAAAAGACAAGCATTTAATAAATAAATAAACAGAGAGAGGCAGAAAAGGAGACAGAGAGAGCCCTGAGATGATGATAATGTTGTCACATAAACGACAGTTGAGCCAGTTTGGCCCTGAGGTCGAGATAAATCCTTGTTGCTAAAACAAATAAACAGTAACAAAGCCCACTATCAGGCTAATCTGAAGCCATTATTCAAACCAGATGGGTTTATTTTACAAAGTGAATCTGGAATAACAACACTGGGGACATGATCATTTGTTAGTACAATATCATGTCAGAGATAATTCCAGGTTGCTATTGCCATTGTCCACTAACAGAGAATAACATCAGTTCTGTCACTTCCTTCATGATATTCATGAGCGTCTTTTCCTCTACATGCTGAATGCAGTATGTTCCCTGCCTTGGGGATGATAATGTTAATTTTTACTGCCTAATTTCCTTTCTGTCCTCATGACCTTCCCTAAAGCATATTTTCTCAGTGAACTGGCTTCATTCTGCATGTAAATACACCCCATGGTGAAAACCCTGTGGTGCTGTCAAAGAGCAGGCAAGCCATCACCATATGGTGGATGAATTGCTTTGGCGCCTTCCACTTTATGGCTGAACTCCTCTGCTTGAGTTCCAGGAGTCTTTTTTTTCCGAATATTTAATCCAAAGGTTGAAAGTCGTCCTAAGATTGAAAGTGGAGCCAGTGGTAATAAATGCGGCACTGGTTTTCCATGTCCCTGCGCTGGACTGTGATGTCTCGTTTTTGGCAGCTGATGGAGTGACATCAACATTGGTCATGACTGAGAGGGCCTCCAAAGTTTCTATGCAGAATTTATGTTAAACTAATGCAGTGATAGCACATGAAAATATCTGGGACTACCCAACTCACAGGCTTTTCAGGAATACAGATACAACCAGCGTGTCATGCCAACACTGAGTGGTCACATCTGTTACTCACTTAGCACCAAAGCTCATGCCATGCTTTCCATTTAAAGAAGTATTTCACTGCTGAAAAGATGGTCTTTTCATAAAACTGGGCTGTCTATGCCATAAAAAGACACAAATACTTTTGAAATTGGTAGAGAATACAGAGAAAAAGGGCTATGGCTAACTTTTGCATAAGAGTAGGCTCTGGCAGCATCATGATATTATGGTATACCAGGGTATTTAAAAATCCAGAAGGTATGCTTTTCAACACTCTCAGAAATAAAGTCGCTCATCTTTCTTTAAACTCACTGCATGTAGTGCACAGCAAGTGCCACCAGAGGTCATTCTCTGGTCTGTACTAGTGGAAAAGGCAGCCTGTAGTGGTGGGGATAACGTCACAGACCTCTAAACAGCCAGCAAGCAACGGCAGAGAGAAAGACAGAGCGGGAAAACAGCATATTTTTAACATCTGACTCAGTATATAAAGTGATTATTTTGACCAAACTAGAGCTGGAGATTGTTGGAACAGTAGCCTAACTAAATAAATGACTAACAAGACAAACCAAGATGGGTTTGATGGGTTTTTTTCTGTCAAATTTGAATGAAAAGTGATTTACCGTGAATTAACGAGGCAATGAAGCTAGTTGTAATTAAGTGAAAGAGAAAAACTTGAATTCAAATGGTGCATGGTTGTGATTCTCTGTTTAATAATGAAAATAGGTGTAAGAAAAATATACATTTCTATTGTGAGTTTCTATTGTGTTTTTATTATCCTATAAAAGCTGAGGGAGCTTGGGAAAAGCAGTGGGTGGTCACATGTGGGGGGAGACACTACTACTGTCATATACAGTATACCCTGGTGAAACTTTAGGAAGGTATGAACATATTAAAAATTAGATACTTACAACATTTGAAGCAAGAAATAGACAACGCAGTAATAGAATCTTTGTTAATATTTGCCTTTTTAAGTCTCTGTTTACACAACACAGGAAACAGTAGGGTGCCCGCCTTTTTTTCACAACTCTTGTAATACAGCCAAACTGTGCACTAAAATATGTTTCTATAAACGTTTTAGGCGAGAAAATAGACAATTAAGTAACAGAGTGTTCTAGGGATGCATGGTAATATTGGCACATCATCATCGGCCAATATTGGCTTTAAAATGACCTATCAAAATCAGCCAACATGCTTACTCTCAATTTGCACAGTGAATGAATATTACATACACTGAAAGTATTGTATTTCATGTCACCATCTGCTGGTGGGTCATTGTGATAAGAGTATGCATGAATAATAAGATGTTAATTCCAGTACAGAAGAGACTTGATGATCACAAATTAGGGAGGGAAAAAAGGTGGATATATATCTTTATGGGTTATCAGCCGAATAAGTTGTTATATGTGGGCATATTGGATGTCTTTGTTTATATTTGATCAGCACTGCCTACTCTTACAATTTAATCACAGTTTAAGAGAGAGAGCGAGAGAGGGGTGGCTCTTTCGCCAGATGGCACGTTTTGTTACCCGGCAAATGAGCAGGGAGATCTGGGCATTGGTAGGATGGAGGTAAGTTTACTATAATTCATTTACACACACCACCCACATTGTTATGATACAAAGCTTGTTAAAAATCAGCAATTGTGAAAGCCATTTATCATATCCTGCCTTGGAAAGAGGGCTGTCGTAGTGTGTACTAGCATCAGCATGACATCACACATTATCTGTGTGGACAGATACAGAGCAACTGCAATGACAATACTTTCGAGCAAGTTCAAAACAGTCTAAAACTGAACATGATGAAACAATACCGGTGCAGCACATTGTCACATTATATAAACCATGGGCATCAAAACGTCCCACACACTGACCAACAAGCCACTATCAACCGCCACGTTGCATGCTTCAGTGTAACACTCTGTTCATGATATCCTATCACAGGAACGCAGCTCAGAAAATAACTGATGATTATGATTATCTTGTTTGTTTTATACTGAGATATAATAGAGAAAAATCATAGTGATTAATGCTTAGCAGAACTAAACCTAGATGTCTACAGCCAGGTCTTTTTGGATGCACTATTTCTCCGTTGAAATACAAGTTCCAGTGTTCTTTCTGATCTCCGCACCCTCTAATTTTTATAAAGAGCACACTAAACCTGTACAGAAACACAGCCTTTCGAACAACTCAAGCACAGGACTTTTGGAGAGGAAGAGTCACTGTTCACAAGCGGGTAATGGTCTTCAGCTAGAATGTATCACAAGAATCTAACTTTCCACAATAAGGTACTTGTCTAAACAACATGCCTGCTTAATGCGCCCTGAGTTGTAAATAATGGATTTCTTGTTGTCATTCCAAAAAGGCCAACACTGCAACTGCTAATAGTGGATAAATACTGTGTCCGTTCTTGGACTGTTGCTTTGTTTCAACAAGCCCAAGCCCTTATTACGTTTTTGGCACTTTCCCGTACCCGTCTAGCACGCTAGCTAACAGTGTGTAAATAACACAACATACAGTATTTTGTGGAGAGAGCAGTTTAAGCCTTTCAGCACAGAGATTACATGATCTTCCAGCCCCCTCTGTGTTCATAGTCTGCATGCCCTTATAGGACCTTGTTTTGCAATGAGCGGTTGAGAAAGAGTAAAACATTTCACAGATCCCCCCACTCACAGATCTGTAAGCATGTGAGAGTGAAGTCATTGTTTTCCAAGACTCTTGCCAGAGTGTGGGACAAAATTCATTTGAAGGCCGTATATGCCCAGAGGGTGTCAGTTCATTAAAAAAAAAAAAAAAAAAAAAAATGCCAGAGTCATGATTACTACAGAGAAACTGAGACAAAAATCAATTTAAACACCAATTAAGATTCACTCTACATCTATAAACACAGCCTTACCTTTCTCATGCGCACTTTGACCCTGTTATCCTCTTTTTGATCTCCAGGCTCATTCGTTTCATCTAAAACGGGACTGACAAGTTGTGTGTCACTGTAAATAATGGTGTGTGCAGCCTCCATTCTAGAGACTGTGGCTTCTGGCCTGTGCTGTTCTCTCTGACCATCTGCCACCTCAGGGCCAGGTGACTCACTGAGGTAACAACCAGAGGCCTGGTTGCCATGGAGTCCCTCTGGTGAGAGCTCATCGTTGACCTCTGCAGAGCATGCTGGCAGGTTTTCGGTGTGCTGATCAGAAGCTGCAAGTGTATCATCAGTATGAGAGTGCTGAACATGTGGATTTTGGGTGAAATCTGAGGCAGTGTTCTTTTGAGGATCCAGTCCGGGGGTGTCATCTGGCTCAAGGTGGCTAACTTCTGGGATAGTACCCAGTTTTGAACTGCTATTTTCCAAATGCTGGGCTACGGCTTGATCCTCACAACAAGCCAACTCTTTGGACACTGAGCTTTCATCAGTGTGTGCTATTGGTTGACTTATGGAGGTTGTTGTTTCCACATTCTGCTCTTCACACTGAGTAATGTCTGTCTGTACAGGGTTGCCTTCTGAATATCCAGCATCCAGTTTTTCAGATGAAACGTTGCTGTTAACGGTCACAGAGCAACACTGACCTTTGAAACAGATAACAGACGATGTGATTGGCCCATACCTGACTTTTGCTTCTTTCTCGCTGCCTTCTGCTTGTGCACTCTTCTCTCCCTGAGGCCCGTTCATCGCTGTCATTTCAACATTATGCTGTTCCAACAGTGTCTGGTGGGATATTTCACAACCATGAGCCTGATCCAATACCACAGTGCAGTCATGATGATCCTGCTCTCCTCCTTGAACGTCTCCTGAGTGATGCTTAAATCCTGTATTTTCATTTAGAGTTCCTGGGTCATTTAATCCATCCAGCTTGTCAGCGGAATCTGCGCTCTGGCTTTCAGTTACTCCTTTGTCACATACTTCATCTGCCACTAAAGTCACAACTGGGTCCACAGTTTTGGTAGCCTGTGACATCACATTATCGCTCTCCATCATATTAAGTGAACTGTGCTGAACAGGTAAGGTTACACTTACACCAGCATAGCCAGAGCTGGAAATCTTCTCTTCCTCTACATCTGGAAGGTCAGTTTGAGGTTCCAGTTGAGCAGCAGAGGACCGGTTTAGTGTGGCCTCAGAGATTTCAGGAGGTCTGCTGTAACCCTCTGTATGGCTCTCCTTTGTTTCCTGATGATTTGGAAGGTTGCCAGGCTTCTCACCAGCAGATTCAGACAGTGGAGGCCCATTGTTTGAAGAGATAGAGATGCATTGTTGCTCTTTACGTGAGATATGTGGACTTTTTAAGACATTATCGTCATTGCAGATGCCCTGTCTCTGGCTGCTGTCTGTGCCAACTTCACATTCACCACTGATGGCTTCCTCGCTGTGACTGCTGCTATCACTTGCAAAAGAAATATTTCCCCTGGACATCCCACTGTTTGAGTTACTGTGAAAATCTCCAGAATTCTCCATGTCCTGGAGATGCCCTGATGCAGTGGAACTTTGGGGAATATTAACGCCTACCAACTCATGAGGGCCATGAACTGAATCCTCCTGCAAACCCACTGGAGCTTTCACAGTGCTTTCCAATAGCTTCAACTCATCTGATCCAGTATCATCATTCGCAACAGAAGCTGCCACCTCAAGTGTCTGAGCCAGGTCTTCTGTGGTCAGTTGGTGGCAGCACTCTGGCATGGAGGCACACCTCGTCCTTCGACCTTGTTTGGAAGCCCCTGCTCCCATCCAAGGCCCCTCACTGTCCACCCCATGACAGCAGACCAGGTCCAGATCATCGTAACTGTACTGTAATCCTGAAGCATGAGTTACATGCTCCTCCCAACTTCTTTTCCTTATGGCTACTGGCATGGTGGACAGCCGGTGCTATCCCATAGAGCTGCTTTTGACGGCAGGCGAAAATGGAGAACTGGATCTGCTGCAATTGAGAAGAAAAATTGGGATAAGAAATAGCCAGTGTTCGCAAGTCATGAGTTACTGAATGTGCAGATGACAATATGGTAAATAATGTTTCACTTTAAAAGTAAACAGTTGGAGTAGAGGGGTGTATTCATACTGCATGCACAATTCCCTGGAAAGTATAACCTCTGCGGTATCTGCATGAAACGACAGGATTCCCAGTTATGTTGATCGAACATGGGATTATCTGTTCCAAATTTCACATCACAGCGTGCTGTCTGCATTGAATGTATTTGATCTGGAACAGTTGTTTTTGACAGCTGTTCAACAATGAAGTTTTCAGGAATAAAGCCAACAAAGCTGCCCAGATTCTCAAACATCTAGATAATCATCAAGAAATATGCAAACGTCCCTTGTTTACTTTTCAACATCTTTACACGGTGAACTGTAAACCGAGCCAGTTTGTCAAATTTACACCGCAAACATTCAGTACGCATTAACTTTAACTGTGCAAAAGTGGTCTGAAAAATCCAGGGTGTTGGTTAACTGTCATTCTGTAGCACCCATACACCCACAAAAATGACAATGATGACACTAAAGGCAGTTTAAACTCCAAATGACATTCAGTGTCCCTAAACAGCTGGGTCTCCACAAGCCAACATTATCATAATACATACTGTGGTTCCTATTACATGAATCAAATCCAGCTCTATACTGCGCTTTTTTTTTATTTTCCCTGTTGTTCTAGGTCAGAATGTTCAGAAGTAAAGGAACACTGGGATTCAACAAGCAAGATGTACTCGGGTCGAGCTGAACATCTGCTATATTAAAAAAAAACATGACTGAAGAATAAGAATAGAGTAATGTATCATGAGTGACCGAGAACTAGAGACTTCTAATCTAACTTCCAAACAATTTTTCTATCATTTTTTATATGTATCGAGAGACAATTTTTCAACAGATCAGATTTTCTTAAGGAGTTTAAGTGAAACATTTTTTCTCAAATTTTTCACCTTTTGTTTCCTCAGTAGAGGAGCTGGATGATACCAACTGCAATCTGCACCCTCTGGCATGAACCTGCTCCTGGTTATTAGTTAAATAAGGGAGGTTACAAAAACATCCCAAAGCAGTTGCTTCTTCTACCGACCATCGAACCAACAGCAAAAGTGACACCTCAGTACATTTCAGAGCTGGATGCTGGAGTAACAGTGTTTACTTCTTGTAAATTCTCCGCTGATGGCACGTTTTACGATATAATCCAGCAGCTGTATATTCAGTAATCTAACACCAGGTGATAATCCAACAAACAGATTATAGATCCAGTAACTTCTTCGAGTACAGTTATCCAGAGATGTTTCGCCAGTTGCCTTTTCATTCATCCACAGAGAGCAATGTGTTCTTGTTTGGGAAATATGAGTCCATCTCTTTCCAAGAGACTTGACATCTGTTTTATTTTGTGAGCAGTCCTTAGTCTATGTTTCTGCAAGCTGTTTTCTGGACTCCAGTCAGTGTCTTCGCTGTAAAACTGTCGGAAAGGTAGTGAAGCCCCCAAAGGCAGGCAGAAAGCCGGGGAGCGGTGAAAAGTCCAAAGACAACTTCCATCTTGATCACATTAAGGTTTTTGCTGACGCTGAATGCCAAAGAGTCGGGGTGGTGTAAGAGGGGCCGGGTTTTCTTTCCCCCGCTCCACCCCTGCTCTCCTCCGTTCTATCCCTTTTCTCATCAGGTCCCCTCCCTGCTGGTTTTGACAGGGAGTCTGAGTCACATCCTAGGAGCCCCATCCCCCGTCTCACAACTCACCCATTTATTCACTCCACCCTCCTCTCATGGACTTCTCTCTGCCCACTATTTCAGAAACTTCCTCTCCGCTTCTTCGCTCACAACTTGTCTCTTCCCTCTTCTCAGAGGACTTTTGCTTGTTCTGCCTTAGCTTGCTATTTAACTAAACTGGGCAAGGCTCCCACCAGTTGGTTTAGATTAGTAACAGACAGGCTGCCTCGTAAGACGTCTGGCTGCGGGCCAAGAGATATTGCTCTAATGTTTTGGCAGTTATTTCTGAGGCATGCTTTTTTTTTTTTTTAAATTGTCATCTTGTAACTCTACAAGCATCCTTAACCAAACATTCTGGCACTAATGAAAAAAAGCCAAGCAAGGTATCTTTGCAGATATGCTTTAAGAGTGCATTTTTCAACTATTCTGTAAGACTATATAATATTAGTAACTTTTAAAAGGTGGTATGGCAATGGGGACAATGTTAAAGGTGCTATCAACCTGATATCTTTGTTTTATAGTAGACCAAGGGGAAGGAAAAACATTTAAGGACCCAAATGCCAGTAATTCATTTCCTAATATAGTCATTTGCCAGAGGCACACAGCAGAAAGTAAAGGCAAAGCCAAGGATATTTACACTTTAATGTCCCTGAGATAATTTAAGACAAATGTAAATCAGCCAATCTTGTCTTTGAAGTCTGATTGAGGCAGAGGGAGTAAAACTAATTAAATATTCCTGACTTCCATTTGCAGAGCCCATCTCAAGTTAAAAACCTCAAGGGCCCCAAAACCTCCTGATTTACATAAAATGTGCGCTATATGAATTCTAACAACACCACCTCCATTCAAGTGCTCCATAAAGTTGTGTCACCTAGTTTTACAAACTCAGGCTACGACCATATTTATCAAGACTATATTTAATTGGGGTCAGTTGCACAAAAAGAGCAATGCATCAAAACACTAGGGACAATTGGCCTCATTCACTAAAATGTCCCTAGAAATGTTCTTACTCTGCGCATACAACACATACACAATTACCATCAGATTCATGACAATTGCACAGCGGCCAATTTCTTTCTTTCCACCTTGCATGTGTTAGTGAATCACAATTATTTTACACTCAGTACGTTTACGTATGCACGGTGAAGTCGAGCTACGGTCATAGCTCAACCAGGGCATTTCATTGGACCACTGTCCTTATCCCAGTATACAAGCACAGGAAGGGAAATGATTTATTGACCGAAGTATATCTGACTCTGCTACGATACGGTGTAAGTGGCGATATGGCCCCTTTCAGCTTGTAAGGACTGTTTTCTGGTTGACCTATCATGTCACAGACCAAACAATCGCCATTTCGTGTTTCTCTACCATCCATGTCTTTGAAAATATTTAACTCTTTCAGTTGACACAGCATGAATTGCGTCTCCTCATCCATCCAAAAATGCACAGCTCTGGATACAGATTTCACCATGTTGTTACTGCCTTCTTCTTCTGTTACAGATTTACTGCTATTCGACCTCCAGGTCAAAGCCCAGGGCGAAAAATGCGGAGCATGCGCAGAGCGCCTAGGCCAGTTTGTCCAACTGACTGTATACATGCAGGAGTAATTCGACTCCCAATCGCATTATCTGGGTGTGTTAGTCCGACTTTGAGGAATTCGATTTAGTACGATTTCAATAAGACTAACATGTTTACATGTGTTTTAAAGTCCAGCTTTAATTTAATTTCCACTAATGTCATGTAAACGTACTGACAGGCTTGTGCTCACTATTAGCAATCAGCATGCTGCCACGTTTCCATTGCACTTTATAATTGTCCAGAGATGTATCATGGAGAAAGCAGTGACATTCTACACACATATGAAGGCCCTGACACACCAGTGTGGGACTATCAGTGAGAGTCTGTGAATGTCTCAGCAGTCAGAAACAGCTGGTAAAACCTCACTTCAAACCTGTAACGTTATGACATTACAACAAAATTCAAGATGCTCATAGAGTTATTATTAGTATGACTGTTTTGACCACCACCAACAGTGCTGGGCTACCGTATGGTTCAATTAATGTTAGCCACAGTAGCTGTATGGGTAGTCGACTCATCTAATGTTGATGTAAGTTAGCTAGCGTGAATAAAGCTTTTGTACATTTCCTCATCCATAAACATGATTTCTGCCTCAGTCACATGAGGTAGACTTTCATTGGAAATGACCACACGCAACTTCACGACATCGTCAAGTCCCTCTTTTGCAATTGTTTTGATTGAGAAACGGCAGAAATTACATACTGTAGTATGGGTGTAAAACTTTGTAAATGTTTGACATGCTGCTGAGTAGAATTAAGATTAATTACACATGAACTTTCTCATATCCTCCACTGAAAGCTAAGACTGGGACGACACTCAGTTTCTGTAGTCAAATAGTTTAATTATGACAATAACTGATGAGGATAGAAAAGCGTCACATTAACTCATAAATCAATTTTTTTTTTTAAATTGGTGTCTGTTAAAGCCTTTTTTTTAATGAATGTCATTTTAATACACTATGCTTTTAGTGTTAGAGCTGTGTGTTTACATCTTCTAAAACAGCAGGGCCTTCATCATTTGTGTGTATGCATGGTCTGAGTCAATTCTGTTCAATATCAATGAATTCCAGATTTGTGCATAAAATGTCTGTATGTAGTTTTAAACACAGATTTGTGTGTATGCACTGCTTGTGAATGAGCAAGAGAGAACTGGGATGAAGCCCCCTCCAACTGTCCCTGCAACCCCGGCCTCTAACCTCTGGGTCATCCAGATGTGAGGTGAGGCTCTGGATGAGTCTGTTCTTAGGGGCCTCGCTGGGAAACTGCACTCTGCCGTCAACGCTGGCTCTCCGGGGACACAGATGGTCGCACTCAAGGAGAGGGATCCAAGTTCAACAAAACTCCTCTGTAGCATATCACATGATGCGCTCTGTGGTTACGCCGAGTGCAGTGTAACAAAATGCAGATCTTTTCAGTCACAGTAGCTTCCATGTGGATATGGCTGGTGATTGAAGTGCAGAGGCCGACACAGAGCATGACTCAGGCTATCCACTCATTACCGCCTGTGGACATCCAACACAGGCCTATAATTTAAGGCTCCCCCTCCAACAATCCTGCCATCCTATGCAGCCACAGGGCAACTGGTCTACGTCACAATGTGATCCATCAGTGACACTGTGCAAACAACATGTGTGAGACTAGATACTCATCAGCAATGTCTCTGTTTGTGTGTTTGTGTGTGAGATGCGAGCGTAATGAAGCATTCAAATTGGAACTTAAGAACAAAATGTATCTTGAACAAATCTAATCAGCCATGAGAGCAGCTCTGTGAGGCACACAGTGGTGGACACAACTCTATTACTTGAGTCAAAGTATAGATACTCCTGAACAAATATCACTCCAATACAAGTGAAAAGTACAGCAGTACTTTCTTTTAGAAATACTTCTGTATATAAAATTATACTTTATATTTAATGTTAATGCATAGTTGTATTGTTGCCATAATGCATTTACAGCTTTCTTCATTTCAAAAATCTCACACGTGGACATCAGATATGGTCGTAGTGCTCTGGTGGTGAGGAATCGTTATCTTTATCTGGCACAGCCATCATTACCACTGACAAGTTCAAACTGAACTGTTCAAAAACTGCAGCAAGCACTTTGAACGCGACAGACAGGTGTAATAGGAGTAGTTTACTGTGACTGATTTCTCCTGTGACAAACAGCATATGGCCTATCATATTTTAGAAAAGAAAATCCATCTGCTGACTTCAAAGCTATGCTTCAAAGTTACAGAGTTACAGAATTAGCTAGTTAAAAGAACCTTCATAGAAATGTAGTGGGGGCCAGAAGTACAGCATTTGTTTTCCAAATGTAGTGGAGTAGAAATCAGAAGTTTACAAAAAAATTAATAGTCAAGTAAAATACAGATACCAAACGGCAACCTCTGGGGCTGACATGTTGGGTCACTTGAGGCTGGCCACGAGCGAGTCACCCCCATGTAAAAATGCCCAACTTTACAGCAGAAATAAACATGTTAACAGCCTGGTTTCTACAGTTAATTTCTGCATTCATGACAACTGTAAGGGGGTGGTTTTCTTTATAACTCACCTGTTGACATTTTATTAAGGCTTAAAGTTATGAATATTTAAGAGCTAGGCTGCTTTAGTGCCAGGCTGTTTGCAAGGCATCACTACAGTCTATAGATCCACTCCTCGCTTCTCCACAGCTCCACCCTCTCATCCAAATATGGTCGCTTCTGGCTCCAAAAAAAACAAGATAGCAATGACTGAAATACCAAATTCAAAACTTCAAAACGGCAGTTCACATACCAGTGGGTGATGTTACATTAGTTATGTCCATTTGTTTTATGCAATTAATGACAGATACTCAAAAAAATGCCCTTAAGAACAGTACACAAGCAAATGTACTTCATCACTGTCTACCCATGGAGACACAGCTGTGCTTTGAGGGAAATGCAAACATGCTAACACACTAATATTAGTTGGGTTTCTGTTCAAATTTAGCGCAAAATTTAAAAGAAAATCGGCAAAAGAAAATGCTAATTTATGCAATTTTCTTTTGCCGATTTAGAGTGCTTCCAGGGATGATGCTTTTCTATAGGCAAACACGAACGTAAGCATTGCCCTGGTTCCTTCCCCCATTGTAGGGATTTTTCCATTGGAAAACCAACATCTATGATTATTTTTTATTCGTTTTGTTCAGGAAGATAATGTTAGGCTATAAATAAGGCTGTTGGGCCGTGTTTGGGGGGATGATGTACTGTAGTCTCATAAAACACGTCATCACTGACGTGTTTTAAGGCACAGAACAAAACATGAAAGTCTCTTAAGCTTGTGTTGACCAAAGACCTTATTTCAGGCATCTAACCAAAAACCCGTAAAAAAAACGACCGACTTTGAGATGGGGGATCTGCAAGTGCAAAAATGCTAATGCTAACTGATTTACCGGTTTTTGCCTTCTCAAAAATACATTTGTAATTACAAAAGAAGTCATGTTAAACTAAAAGTAGTGCTATTTGCTATTTACTGTGCCCTCAAAGGCCCCCCGAAAAAAAGACCAAGTCAGTAGCAATCTATAGCAAAAGGATGTACTTATTATACATAAACTATAAAAACTAAAAATAATTAAAAAAAACACTATTCAATTACATATTATTATTACTATCTTATTTTCTTTGGTATTTTCATCATATACAGATGACACAGAAGACTGCTGGGTAATATACATGTTGATGCTGTCCAATGTAAAGTCTCTATTTGATCGTTACATCTTCATTTATTTATCAAATTTGTTTCCATTGCACTTAGTTGCATTTAATCCATATGCCAACTTTCCACCTCCCCCAAATGTAAAATATTTTTTGCAATTTTTAAAAAAATATTATTTTTATTTTTGGTATTTCCACTTTTATGCCTAAACATTTGCATAAAAAAAGGTGAATAGAGATGCACCTAATGACATTGCTAACATGCTGTTTATAAAATTAAATATTTATTATGTTTGCAATCTAATTTAAGCGCAGTCACATGCTAACATTTGAACAAAGATATCCTGTTTCATTTTTGTAAAAATTTGTGTGTGTAGTCTCTTTTGGAATCTGTGTAAATGACTGTATATGAAAGTTATGTCAGAATGTCTGAGTATTTATCTGCCCTTTCAGAGTCGTTGGTATAGGCCAGACTCTGTCTGAGGACGAGCATGAGCATTCACACAGGCATGCAGCATCATTGGTCACATGTTCAGAGCGGTCACATACATGGTTAAGAAAGACCTATTCATGATTCACCCTATAATCCCCCACTGTTCGACCCCTCGCCTTCTTAAGTGGAGCAGTGAGGGTCCAAAGGAAACAGCCTCACATTCCTCACTGATATAGTTTATTATTGGAAAAATAAGCCAGTCTAAATCATGGGCATTGAAGAACACAGTGTTTGCCCATGGAGGAAAATGTAGGTGACGCTTGTTGAGAAAAAAAAATCCCGTCCCTCCCTTAACTGAGTCATTTTAAGTCCTTGCATATACAAAGACTGCTTTGAGAAGATTGTGTTGCACCCATTTTAAGGCTTCTTTAAATAACCATTTTCTACTGTATTTGCCTAGTAGTTATGTGAAGTTGTAAAAACAGATCTTGGGGTTCATTTACACTAAAAAGAAAACTAAACAGAATGCCAGAAGCTCATCTGAAGATCTAAAAATAACATCAGCAAACCACACCAAGATCCTTGCAATCCTTTCCTGTCACTTGCTATGCCCTGTGGTTAACAACTCCTTTCCAAAAGCCTCGAGTCATGCCGGTTTAAATAACAGCGTTTGAAGCCCGGGTGGGAACTTGAGCAATTGCAATATTCTTGAATGAAACATCCTAATGTGGATGATGCAACTTCAGAGCATTTAAAAAGACAGTTGAGGGCTCTGCTGCCGTCTTAATTAAAAAATGGTCTTTAATCATCTGGGTCTAAATGCAAGAAGTCATCGTGGGAGAAGCCGAGGGGGCCTTGGCCACTGATCATGGGGACTATTACCGTGGGAACAGGAAGTACAAGTTATTGAGGATACAGACCATAACAATCTCCAGGCTAAAATAATCTAATCTTCTTGTGAGAGGATCTGTATGTGTGTGTGTGTGTGTGTGTGTGTGTGCGTGCAAGAGAGAACGTTATGTACTGTACATGTGTTTGTGTGACTGGTGCAGAGTGCTGTAACATCTTTGGTTTGTCAAATCATATGACACAGACTTGTGTCATCAGGGCCTTATATTTTTTATGACGACAGTGGAAAACACTGTCTCACACACTGAGAAAGTCTCATCAGTGTCCCATGACTGGAGACTTAACATCAGCAAACATAATCGTGTAAATACCAAACCACCAACACCGTCAATAGAGAGGAACATTACAGTCTGTTAAGGCTCCAATGCTCTGGCTTATATCTCATACTTTCAAAACACATAATACCACGCACACCAGCTCCCTGTTTTTGTGCCGCTGCTTGTAAACATGATATGCCATTTATTAATATTGGAGAGGCCTTTATGTTGCTTTTAAACCTATAAACAGCGTTATATACAGGCTAGTGATGTGTGCGATTGATCGACTTATCGATTAAATGTTGCTACCCTCTCTGCTCAACTCCAGAATCGGAGGTGGAGTTTGGATTTTTTTGCAAACCGTGGATATGTTGCACTTACACATTGTTATGTAGCTGATTCATTGAAACTTTACATTTCAAAAACGCTGTGGTTCACCTGTGTAGGCACAGGCACAAAAACACATAGTTATGTTTAGAAAAAGATCATGTTTTGGCTTAAAATACTAATATTAAAAAGCCACAGGTTACTAAAAAAAACACCCACGTTTGGTGCCTAAAAAGCAGCTGGAAACAGTGATGACTCACTAAAAAACAACCAGTTTTACTGTTGATCTAGCACAGCGGTCTGCAACTTGGTAGGTGTCACATCTAAGCAGCATTTAAAATGCGATTTGGTTATTAAAAAAAGTGAATAACAATTTCAAATGGCTTTTATATGCACTATTTTTTCGTATGTTTGACCTTACTGATTAAACTGTGCTCAAGTTTAAGTGTTTTTCAGTGTTTTCTTACTTTTCGACTAGTTGACGAGTTCAATATTTCTGTTTAAATGTCAGTGAAATTAGTCATCAGGAGCATCCCTAATATAGGCTTATTCAAAAAAAGGATACTAATATACATGTAACAGCCCTAAAAAAGACCTTGACAATGCCACAAAATAGAGACTTGAATGTCCCAGAAAATTCCCCTTCTGAAAAACAGTGAGTCTTTAGGCATGACCTCATCCTGGACAAGCAGGCATAAACAGAAACTCCAACCAAGAGAGCTATGACAAAGTTTAAAGGACTCTTGCCTCTCCGTCTTGCTCTCTTTGGTTGTTTGTGCCTTGGATCTTCTCCCTCTATATGAATAGTATCTTTGAGTTTTGTGTCTTGTATGTGGTGTGTAGATGTGTGGTGTTAGTCCTCTTTTCAGGTGGTAGAGAGGAGATTGGTGTGGATCCATATTCATCACATGTTTACGATCTATCCACTAATATCGTCACTCTGTTTTTCTATACTGTGGTTTTACTACTGTTATTTCTGTCTACCTTTTACACACATCTATTCCAGGAAGGATCCCTCCTGTGTTGCTCTCCCAGAAGCTTTTTTCCATTTTGTTTCATCATTAAATTGGTTTTTGGGGAGATTTTTCTTTATCTGAACCAAAAGTTTTAGGACACAGGGTGCCTGTGCTGTACAGATTGTAAAGCCCTTTGAGGCACATTTGTGACTTCTAATTTTGGGCTTTTTAAAAAAAAGTGGACTTGACTCACCTTTCAAATCAAACAGCCTTTATCTCAGAGATATCCAACTGGTTTGCAGTTAAGATTACAACATCCTGTTTGGGCAACAATTACATCTGAATAAAGACAGAAAAGATACAGTTTCTTCAAAGAGGACATGTGAGTCAGGGAGCACTGCAAGGAAATGCAGCATGTTCTCAGACAATCAAACTGTATCTCAGACAGATTGTTCCACATGGACCGAGGCAGGACTAGTTGGCAACAACAGCTGGATTTCATCTATGACTCAAACAAATGCCCCATAACCCTTTCACCAGGAGCACCTGAGCACATTCCCACACTTCTGTAGGCTCAAAACATGCGCAAGAGTACACATAACACTAATGTGTACATTAACTTTAAATGTGGTATGTGTTTCACAGGCTGGTATTAAAAACATGCTGCCATGTGGTAAAATTACACTGGTTTACCAAGCAGATGTTTGAATTTGCTTTTGTTATGACCTTTTCTTTCAAGGAATAGTCCTGATCTTTTGATGTGGGGTTGTATAAGGTACTTATCCATAGTCAGTGTATATGCTGTTGGGTGGCTTCAGTGTTTAAAAGTGTTAGTTCAGATTCACCAAAGTCTCACAAAAACACAAACAAACTAGCTGATGGAGGCAGGAGTAAACCAACAGCTGTCATGTTCAGCAAGCTTAAATTAGTGTTTTTGTCAGTGGAGTCTGGTGGCTTAGACAAGAGAACTGATAGGGAACTGAAACCGTTACCAGCTTCCCAGTCAGAATTGGCTGTCTGATGGAAAATACTCTCAATATAGTGAACACTTCAACTGTTGTAGATCTTTTAAGGTGGGACTTTTTTTGGTGGCTAAAATACATTTTGTGACTTCCCCCCGTCTACAGCAGTAGATTGCTTAGCTCCCTTGTCGGTACTCTTCTACAAACTGGGGCGTGCCGACTGACATCTACTGTATGTAATGCACTGACTATGAATAAGTTCGTCATACAACCCCACTTCTAAACATCTTTACTATCTCTTTAATATCATCCCAAACTCAAGATTTTGAGTTTCATGAGATGTTCCACATGAATGAGAAATGATATCAGTATTGGATTTCAACGGCTCATGTTGGGAGATGCGCTGTTCGTATTAACAAAGGTCAATTAATTCACAAAGACTTCATAGTGAAACTGGAAAGTCAGTAATTTATCACGACCCTTTCTATCCAATTTTTTTTTTTGAAACATAAAATAAATAATAAAATAAAGTCGGTGCAATGTAGACACTCCAAATGATTTGCCTTTTGGAATCCTCCAAAGCTTGACATCCTCTAACAGCTTGGATCTTAAAAGCATCTGAGAACATACAATATTTATCGTTTTGTCTTGTTGTTTATGAGGAATGATTCCTGAGCTCGGACCAGACCTTATGAGGGCCAGGACAGTGACGTACTGCAGCCCCCTCTCGCCCTCCCCCACCCAGGATTCTGCTGAACATATGCTGTGCTGGCACCGACTCTTCCAGTAGAGATCCAGGAAAACGTGTTGTCCTTGGACACCGTTGCCACAGCAGCATCAGCAGGAAATACTTGAGACCAAGAGTCAGGGGATGAGGGGCCAGGAGCTGTTTCATCATATGATGAGAGAGACCTCCGAACACTTACGTTTCCAAGTGTAACCGCCCAACATGTGCCCTTGTTCTCAAACATGCATTCAGAAAGCGTAGTGTTCATCATCAGATGTTCTGGACCTGCAACATCTCAGTTTCCTTGCTCTTATTTTTGCTTTTTATCCATACCGACACAATGATAACTATATCAGGTATGAGGGAAATGTGCATGTGTATCTGTCAGGAATTCAGTTTTAAAATGGGATTATCTGTGAGGTCTAAGACAGGAATTTTGTCAGGGGTGCACCTTGTGAGAAGTGAATAAGATTGCCACAGTTAAATATTTACCTTCCCTTCCGGTCTTCTACGCAGTGCAATGGAAACATTTATAGTGCAATAAGAGCAAAAGGACAATAATACACAAGGCGCTTCTTCTTAAGCAAACTGTTTGACATTCCAGCCCACTCAGGAAGAGTACAGGTCAGGAAACCTTCAGTATGAGGAGAAGAAACCTCCTGAAAACCAGCAGGCAGGGGGGGAAGCCTTCTTGAATAAGATGCTACTTTGAAAATCTTGTTAGGAACCAATAACTATAACACTTTTTTGGTAGTATGCCCAACCAAGTACAAGCAACATAGGTCAAGTGTATCGGGGTAAAAACTGCTGTTCCTGAGACAGGAACAGGGGAGGTTTCAGAAATATATTGAACAAAACTTTAAACGCAACACTTTTGTTTTTGCTTCCATTTTCCAAGGGTTTATGTTAAAGATCTAAGACTTTTTCCATGCACTCAACAGATATATGTCTTACAAATTTTGGTCAAAGATTTGTTAAAATCTATGTTAGTGAGGGTCTTGACCTGACAGCAGAGTGTTGTCTTAACCGACTTGTGTAGTTGTGAGGCTGGTTGGATGTACTGCCAATTTAATGGAAATGGCACTGCAGGCATCTCATGGTAACGTCTCCTCTTATTGTGACCATGCCAAGGCACACCTGTGTAGCAATGATGCTGTTTAATCAGCATCTTGATATGCCGCACCTGTCAGGTGGATGGATTATCTTGGAAAATGAGAAGTGCTAACTAGCAAAGACAAAAGTGTTGGGTTTAAACTTCTGTCCAGTGTATAAAGATGCTTAAAGATAGAGCACAGGCACAGGATTCAAGTGGGATTCCAGATCACTAACCTTTGCCGCTGCTTAGACTTGCAAATATGTGTGCCTCTCCAAAGCTCCGACCACATGCAGTGATGTTGCACAGTGAGTGAGGAGGAGACCATCCTTCAGCTGGAGTGCCTGCAGCAGTCTCTTTGTCAGCGGACATCCCCACTCAACTGCCTCTGAGCAAAGATGAAGTCCTGTAGTCCCCCAGCAGCAGGGCCACCTCAGTGTCTAAAAGTAGCCTATTCAAACAAAAAGCATTTGATGAAAGAACCTGGCTGTGATAACATGGCACAAACTGCTGGGGGCGACAAAACGTTACATTTGTCAGTGTGGGTCGTTGTTTTACATACAGATTAGCACCATCTGCTATTTTAAGTTTGTATTTGTCTGTGTGGATTATTTTTGGAACATTGTCAGCTAATTTAACATGCTGGAAGAAAGCAAATTCAGGACTGTGAGGTAAAAATTGCCTGAATTGCGTGGTCCACCTTCTGCTGCTTGCACTTAGTGTCCATCTTTACATCTGCTCTGTCAATGGAAATTAATTTAGTGGTTAACATAAAAGCAGCTTGTGGCAGGAGCCACAAAACCTTCGTTTAATGTAGATTTTCCAAAAGGAGAAGCAGACTGCTCGCACATGAGGGAAAAAGAATAACATACAGTTACCAACTTTTACCAAAAAAAAAAAAAAACTCATGACATGAGCAAAGACTGTGTGTGAACGTGAAGCTCATCACGATTTACCTTTTATGGGTAAAATGTCAGCTGTGCGGTGGCACGGTTAGGTTTGCACGCTGGCAGTTCCCCCGGTTTACGTTACTTTTAGTCAATTAATTAAGCGTTATTTGTCTTTAAAATATAACTGTCTTCAATTATGACACACAAGCCTGGCCACACTGTGAGTCATGTTCATCCTCAAGTCACAGTTCGCCTTCATTTCTCCATTACTCCAGCAAACGGCGCCAAATTCAACACGTGTGTCTTCTCTACATGCCTCCAGTTTATTACTGTTATGCTGCTTTCACTGCACCTTGTAACTTTGTAAATCCTGCATGTACTAAGTAAGCTGTCTGAGTCACTGGCTCTGTTAAGGTCTCTCCTAAAAACGTACTTCTATCGGAAAGCATAGCTTGACTTTATCTGAGCTGTCTGTCTATTTGATTGCTATCTTACTGATTTTAATGACCTTTTATTATCTTGATTTTAGCTTTGGCCTTCCTTATTTTATCTGTTACTAGATGACATTTTATGACATGTTATTTCTTTTACTCTTCTCGTGTTTTGATTGTGTTTAGTTTTCTTGTATAGCACTTTGTAACTGTGTTTTGAAAGGTGCTATAAAGATAAAGTTTATTATAATAATAATAATAATTATTATTATTATTACACTTTTGATGGGGGAACATTATTATTATTATTAATTAATATTACTATTGATTATTTATTATTATTGTTATTATCATTATCATTAGGCCTATTTGTATTTGCACAATCTCACAATTGATTTTCACGTTTTTCTTCACATGCACATGAATTTAGTTTAAGTCTTTAGCACTCTATAATGTAGCTTATTTCAGATTCTTACTGCATAATTCACTCTGCAATTGTGTGTATATCTTTGATATTCAATTGTTCATAGATACCACATGCTTGATTGTGGCCCTTGTAATTTCTGAGTTGCGGGCATTTTCATGTCATACTAGCTTCAGTCTGTGGGCATGTGGGACTAGACTATAGTATTTTTCTTTGATATTGTGAAATATATACTGTAGGACAAAAATAGTAATTCCATGCGCCTGAAGTCTATAAATATAGTATGATAAGATAAGCAAGCCCAGAGAAGAAATTCTACATTTCAGTTGGCACAAATGAAAAGGAGTTGCTATAAGCAATTATATAAAAAATGATGTCATAACAGGGGTTAATTATCAGTTATCATTTTGCTTTCCTTCCTTTCTGTCTTTCTTTTCTTTTTTGGAATCCCGATTTCCATTTCTTGGGGAAAGACATGACAGTGTGTACGTTGGTGCTCCACCAGTATAAGCAGTCACTCAGGCTCTAGCTGCAATTAGAGGTGAATCCCAATGTAGGGGTGGACTAAACCATTTGGGGGTGAGAGGGGTCTCAGAGAGCCTCATACAAAGTTTAGTCTGTGAACTGATTTATTCCACCAATCTTTTTATAATTCAAGTTTTTATTGGTTTGAAAGGCTTGGTACATGGCATACATATATTATTTTCCAGGACATACAAGAATACAAGGCACATATTTTTTTATAATATGAAGGTGGACTCCAGTGCATAAAAAAACTGACAAATTAGTCTTGAAGGAAAGAGAAGAAAACAAACTAACAAACAAAAACATGTCCCGCATATGTCCTCATACATCACTCTACAGGGTCACATAGTCACAGAACAAGTTCATAATTATGTAGGCTTATCTTCCATTTTGATATGAGTCCATATCGGGTCCTAAGGAGATACTTCTTTTTCCTGATCGGCATTTATACTGAGCATACACTCATGTCTTGCAGTGTCTTAGAATAACTCGACAGACAGTTATTAGACCCACAATAATCACAGGAAATGCACACTTGGATATGTTTGGTATTTGCGACCGATCCCCCAGAACCAAACTACTTAAAATTTCTAAGACTCTAATCTAGAGCGGCCTGACTGAACAACATTCCCATACACAGTGCAGGAAAGTTCTTATTTCAGTTTTACATCTCCAACAGCTATTGTTATTTAACAGCTTCATTCTGTAGAGACGTAAAGGTGTATGATAATATCAGTGCAGTACCTTATATTGTGTGAGCTTGCCCCTCACTTCTCTCACATATTTACCACATCTGGAGACAATTTTAGACCATCTGTCACCATCAGTTTCTTTCCTAAGGCCCCTTTGCCAAATCAATTTTACATTAGGAGACATCATACAGGAGGGAGTTAGTTACTTTATACAATTGTGAAGCTTTGTGGTTTTCTGGTGGTAATTTGGGATAGTTTGCAGTTATGTTATCAGCTATATTGTAGGACTTTGACATAATACAACTTCTTATCTGTACTTCCAAAAATGTCCTTTTCCTACCAAATTAAATCCCTCAACCAGATAAGTGTATCAAAGAAATAAACGATCCTCAAACAACTCACCAATGGTGCATCAACCACAGGAACGCCACTGCTTTCAATACACAGTATTTTTTCCAATACGGATTGCAGAGTTGTGCCACAGTGAGGAGTAACTTTGTAAATTATGTGTTAGTTTTAACATTTTATGGACTTTGATCCACACATCTGTTGAATGGAGGACTGGGTTTGTAATATTACTTGTTGTTTGAGATAAAGCAACAATAGGATTACATGGTGAGTACAGCTTGTATTCAGTGTCCATCCAGAGTGCTTTATCTACTGCATCATCCCAATATTTTGCTGTTTTAGCCATTTCAAAAGATAAGTGGGACAGTTTTGAGTCCAAACCCTCTCTCCTTGTGAGTATTCGACCAATTTTAATTTAGTTATGGCATTAATTACTTAAACATCAAAAATTGCAAACAAAATCAAACTTTTCATCCCAGGATTTTTGAGACTGGGCCCGGGTAATCAGTTCTACTTTTCTCCCTCTGTGACGCCCCTGCTATACAGCAGCAAAGATCAATATGTTACTTTAAGGCTTTGATGACAACAACAGCTGCAAAGTGTTGAATCTCCACCATTGCTGTATGTCTTCAGTTAGAACTTGATATTTCTGATAGTCCTTGAAGGCAGCACAAGACATTTGACTTCTTCCGTGTTTACCTGCAGCTCAAAGGGAGTTTTATAAATGGGCGTTAGTTTTTGAATTGAACAGGTCCCAAACAAAGGTGTAATTTGTGTCTTTGTTTGGTTTGCAGGTAACGGTAGAAAGAAAAGAGAAAGGGAAAAGGAAAGGGAAATGAGCCGAAAAAGTTTAACCGAATAAAACGAACTTGAAAGTTTAGTTTTCGTCAAAGTTAGCTGAAGTCGCTCAAAATGGGATGTTGTACCAGCACCGAGGTAAGTTAGCTGCAGCAGGATGGCAGCTGTGGCTCCCTTTAAAACTTGAAAACTATGGCAGTAATTCGCGGAGGAGTTTGACACAGCGTGTGTAACGACAGCGTCACTTCTTGAGTCAGTGGCAGCATTTTGTTTTACAGCAACAACACAGTGGTTTGTCTGCTGATTGTGGAGCACCGGGCGAGCTACTGCAGCAGCAGCAACCGCAACTAAAACAGAATTAAAGCTATCTGTGTCTTCTCTTATTGTCCTTTATTTATGCCTTGGCAGAGCAAACGTGACTGGAAACCGCTGGAGGAGCGCAGTTGCACGGACATCCCATGGCTCATCATATTCACTGTGTTTTGTATTGGGATGGTAAGTTTTAACTGAGTTTCCATTTTATCATGTCCACCCGGCTAAAGCTGATGCAGTCTAATACAGTAACTATAGGAATGCAGCAGCATTAAGTCATTCACCAGAGGTAAAATAGTCAATTTGTGTTCAAACGTTTTACAAAGAGGTTGATTTAACTTTATGGTAATTTTTGGGAACTGTATTTGTGTAGGCTACAGGGTTGGAAATAAGCACCAGCCATCAGCCAAATGCCTCTAAACTATGTAAGTAGCTGATAGATTAGTTTCGACATAGTTTGCCATTGAAAAAGGGTTATAAATCACAATTAGGGGTGTTAATATGGCCCCAAATTAATATCACAATATTTCAAAGTATTTTTGCAACAATATTCTTGACAATAACACAAATTAGTAAAAAAAAAGAAAAAAAGTTATTAATTTAAGAAGAATTCAATATGTCAACAAGTCTAAATATCGCAAATATGAATTTTTCATAACATTAACAATTATGCCAGTATTATCATGAACAATATAATATGGCACACCCCTGATTGCAATATATGACAATATGTTTTATTGCAATGAGCAGCATACACGTTTAAAACTGCAGTAATATTGTTTCGCGATTTAAAAACTTTGTCAACAACTGTTTTATCTAACAGGATTTTTTTTTTCAGCTCGTTCATCTCACTTCAGTCATTTTATCTGCAGCAAAATGTATCCAGTGGACTGAAAAGGCAATTGATAATATTATTCTAGTAGACCACCTTAATTTGTATTTTTAATATTAATGATTTATTTGATTGAAAAAAATTGATACATGGCATTATGTGACAATACGATATTGCCACACAAAAATATTGCGATACTATGCTGTATCATTTTTCCCCCCATCCCTAGTAGTTTGTGGTGCTGTTTAATTACATTGTGCTGTACTGAAGATTGTTTACCCTAACACATATAAAGGGTGGACAAGTAATTAGAAATATGTGTTAGTGTAACAAAAAATCAGTTTAACAGCACCACAAACTACATCCTGGCAAATTAAAACTCAAGTTTTGATTCTAGATTCTTGTCAAGCATAACCTACTAAAGAAGAGTGCATGGGTCGATCTGATTATTGACATAGTAATGCCATGTATTTTATATTATCCTGCAGATAGTTAACATGATCTGCTCTAATCTGTGTCGTCCACAGCTGTGTATTTGTGGCTATCCCATCGCCACAGGAGCTGCGTCCAGGCTTATCTCAGGATATGACAGTTATGGCAACACATGTGGCAAGAATAACACCAAGATCGAGGGGGTACCCCTCAGCGGCCGGGACATGACGGAAAACAAGTTAGTCTGATTTTTTTTTTCTCTCTCTCTTTTAGATGACTTAATGTAAGACATAGGAGTTTATTTACAACAAATTCATGCTAAAATATGTAGCAGCAAATCCCTGATGTCCCTGAAGTATTTTCATTTGTTCTGTTTTGGTTCTGATTTAGTTACCTGCAGTACATTAAAGTAGAAATGTTAAGACCTCTTTTGCCCTCTGTAGATGAGTGTTGGTGGCAGAGAAGAGGCGTTCAGCATTACTTGTGTGCATGCAAGGATTGCATCATGTAATCCTTATCTAATTTGCTACAAACAACTGGATACTGCATTTGTAAACACTTCAGTTTACCTCCCATTCTGGCTTAGATAGTTGATAAGGTTCAGCTGCCCAGATCGTGATGTACTTACCTTCACCTGAAAATTACACATTCCAAATAGCAGCGTAATAATTCACTCTTACACAAAAGTTGTAGAAGCTACCAACAGACGTCTCATGTTAGGTCTGTTTGAGCAACTTCATTATCATAAATTGAAGAGAAGAAGATGTCATAGTCGGAGGGCTCACGTAGATTAATATCAAGAACACAGAGCTGTACTGACTCAATTTCGCACTGTACTCTGCTGTTTGAATTCCTCACATATCTGAATGAAAAGCATAGTTTAAGGGCATATTTCTGGCACTAAGAAAGCCGAGGTTAATGTGTATTTTTATCACCCGGACAGAATTGTCACAAATTCTCTCCTTGTCATAATTTATGTGAGAAGTATTTGATGTTATTCCTCCATTTGGGCAGTAGCTCTCCATCAGCATGCAGCCTGTAGGCCCAGTTTTACTGGAACAATGGGTCATGCTTTATTGATGGGCTGATTGCCCATGGAGGCTTTGAATAAAAGGCGTTTCGGCTACAAAGACGGATCTGTGTGGCAGGGTAGCAAATGTCACCATCTTTCATTTTCTGCCCAGACAGAACAGCCCCAACTGGCATAGTAATAACCAAATATACAGATTTTTTTTTTGTCAAAGTGAAATAGTTGGTTATTTTGAGGGTAAATGTGTGACAGCACTTAATATTTAACAGTTAATGAACATGAATTCTTTCTTCCTATCAGGTATGTGTTCTTTCTGGACCCTTGCAACGTTGACTTAGTTAACAGGAAGATCAAGTCTATTGCCCTGTGTGTCTCCAAATGTCCTGCTGCTGAACTCACGTCTTACAGTGATTTAAAGCAGTTTGCTCTGAACAATGGTGAGAGAAAAACAGAAGTAAAAAATATTTTGAAAAAGGTGGATCCTACTTTCCCATGGTTTTTCTGGTTTCTAAGTGACAAAAGGAGACAATTTTTGATATTGGTTCAGTACAGCATGTGGGCCCCGTCAAGGTACATCCAGTAAAAGTGCTTGTTTTTGCCACTAACAGGATTGTTACCACAAATGTCTCACAACATTATGGAAAGGATCCTCCAGAGAAGTGAAACATTTTTCCGTACCTTTCACTTTTTCTGGTCTGTTTCATGTCCAAGTCTCCCTAAAGGAGAAGTCTCATTCTGAAATCTCGTGAAGGTGACTTGTTGCAGGAAGAAAACGATGGAAAAGTTAGTGAGAGTTGGAGGGAGAAATGCCAGTAATAGTTTGTTGTGTTAGTGTATAGATAGCTCATCTCGCTGTTCTCTAAAAGATTTAAATGTTGTGGCTAATTTTGGCACTCTGAAAAAGTCTGCAAGATTTCAGAACAAGACTTCCCCTTTAGCGAGACCTGTAGACAAAATAGACAGAATCAGCCAAAGTTATAAAAAAATGTTTCATTTCTCTGTAGGGTCCCTTCCGTAATGTCATCACACACTAATAATAACAATCTGAGCCTGTCAGTGGGAAAACGAGCACTTTTAAACACTTAAACTGGACACACATTGATGTGACACACCTGACCTGAGTAGTTACATTGCAGCCTGTTTCACCGCTACTGGCTGCAGCGCTCTCTCTCAATACTGGACCAATTTTAAAAACTGTTTCCACATGACACCAAAAATGGGAAAATAGGGTCCAGGTTAAAAAATACCAGAGATACCCTTTAAGTGAGAGAGTTCTGTTTACTGATATTTCCATGTGTTTATGAGAAATGTTGGACTTAATGGGATATAAATTGATGACATTATAATTACTTGCTGACACATTTTAAATATTCTGAACTTGTAATCTAATTTTTGGTTTTCCTGTTGATAGGATCTCACCTCTGCTCCTATGATATTACTCCTACAAGATACACGGGCCATGGAGACAGATTTACTAAATGTCCCAAACTCCCTGTTGTACCAAGGTAATCCTGCAAATCCTTTAGGTTTGAATTAAAGGAGCTGTATGTGGCGTTCAGAGCATAAAACAGCAGCAAACAACTATTTGCTATGTAACGATGTAGCAGACTAATGGCATCCTGTGCAGAGAACGAAGTCAAGCTCCCTCTGTGTGTGTTGTAATATGAGTTTCTCTGTATGTTGTCATTGTAGACGGCTATGTGTGCATGTTAGTGCATGTGTGTATCCCACTGGCTGGCTAATTGCCACTGCTCTGCACTGTGCTCTATGGCAGTTACCTTTGGCAAGCCCTTTGAAAATTTAATTAATAGGTCTGACTTGTAGCAATTTAGTTTTCACTGGTCAAAATGACATTTCGACATGTTGGAATGTTAATTTAAGATGTCCACGGAACAGTTTTGACATGTTACAAATATATTTTCACATGTAAAAATGACATTTCGACGAGTTAAAACTGATGGATATCTTTAATTTAATTATAGATATCAGTGCTTTCTTTTTTACTACTAAGAGCAACAATTACAAATAGCACAATTATTTCAGATATGTACATATGTCATTAAAGATATCTACAATTACTTTTTGACTATTAGGAAGTTTCTGATTTCTAAAATTAAATTATAAAAGCAACTGTAGATATATCTCAAATATGTGCCCGCATATACCCTGGAGTGCTACTAGTGTAGAAATAATTTTCACTGGTTACAATTGTGTGTCAGATATCTGAAATGCAATTCTAGATATCTGAAATTACATTCATAGTCAGAATTCCAAGCCACCCTATCAATAATTTAATTTTGACTTGTCAGAATTGAATTTTAGATATCTATATCATTTATGATATCGGTAATGTAAGAACAGTTGCCTGTATATAGAATGAACATTGCCACTAGTGAGAATTGAATTGTTGATATCAAGAAATAACATTTTTGAAAAGTGAGAACGAAGTTGTTGATATGATTGATTAGTATTGCAACTAGTCGAAATGACATTATGGATATGTTGACTTGGAAATAGAACAAGTCAAAATTGAATTACAGATATCTGTTATTGAGTGTGAATAGAAGTCAATGGTAAGGTGTCGACTAGTTGTAATTAAGTTACAGATATCTACAGTGAAGACTTTCACTACTAAGAAATTCATTGTTATCAAGAATCAACATTTTGAGAAATGAATTGATGGCATGGTTGTGCAGTAGTTAGCATTGTTGCCTCACAGGAAGAGGGCTCCTGGTGTAAACCCAGGGTGGGGGGTTCAAACCCTGGGCAGGGGGGTGCCCTCCATGCAGAGTTTGCATGTTCTCCCCCTGTCAGCGTGAGTTTTCTTCGGGCACTCTGGCTTCCTTCCACAGTCCAAAGACATGCAGGTTCATTGGTGACTCTAAATTGCCCCCAGGTGTAAGTGTGAGAGTGAATAGTTGTCTGTCTCTATGTGTCAGCCGTATGATAGTCTGGCGATCCATCCAGGCTGTACCCTGCCTCTTTATCAGTGTCAGCTGGGATAGGCTCCAGCCCTCATAGATATGCTCAGAATGTCACATACACCTCCTTTAAAATGCTGGAATGAGAGGTAGGGAGATGGACAGACAGATCACTGGTCCAGTGAGTAAAGTTAAAGATGGATGGCGTGACAGCTCCCTCCATGTAAGCGGATGGGACATAGGCCAATCTAAAAACTCAAACTACACATTAAAATCTTGTCATTTTAGTTAGTTTGTATCACGTTGATGTTCAAGTGTTCATTTTTTCTGATAAGTTTGGTTAAATAGTTTGATGCTATAAAAATGAAATTTTGTTTGGTTAATTCCAAAACAAAATGTCGCACAAATGTGCACTGTAACATTCTCCTACACATTCCAGGACCAAGTAAAGACTGTAGATGTAGTGCTATAGTCCATAGTCTTCTGCTTCAAGACTTGCCATTAAAAAAAACTAACCTGTGTTCTTCATCTTTGTCATGTCTGTAGTAAGCCTATCCCAGTGCTCCACCGCTGTATTCCTGTGGATGTTGGCTGCTATGCTGAATTCGCCCAGGCATTCATCACATTCGTCAGTGACAACACTGTGCTGCGGCGGATCGTCGCTGGAGTCATGGCCAGCAAGGAGATCATCATGGGCCTCTGTGTGCTGGCTTTAGGTATAACACATGGTTGCATCTGGCTAACAATATACATGTAGATATTTTGAGTGAATCATTAGTTGTTTCTATTAGATGACAAGCAACTGGTGTGGTTTTATGTTGTTATTGTTGTTGTCTGCTCCCACTGCACTGCCAACAGGATGGCTCATGAGGATTCAGTAGGAAGGCAACTTTCGGAAGCGAAGCTATTTTTGTCGTAAAAATAACAGGAAATGTCTGAGTGGTTACAGCCATTGTATCCGCTGAAGTTTAGCCCACAGGCATTAATTTAAGGTCTGCTCTAACTCCTCCCATTGGTGCAGCAGAAAAGACAGATCCCATGTCAGTTTGAGACATCTTTTTTTCTCAATTATTTTATCTGTGTTGTTTGGTGGCATAGACTGTCAAGGCTACATGATTTAAAGCAGTCTCCACAAATGGGATGTCTGGCCTGATCTCATTCACTCACTGTTTAAATGATAAACCCATGGCTCAATTACATGGCAGTTATAGTGTTCAGTGTGTTTATTTTAATTTAAGATAAAGCAATATTTTATCAAACCTTGTAAATATGTATGTATATATATATATATATATATATATACATAAGGATATAGATCATAAAATTAGCACTTTTCATGATGTAACTTTTATATACTCATATGTTTGTCGTTTTTTTCTCAGTCCTGTCCCTGATCCTGATGGTTGTCATTCGTTATATCACCAAGGTTCTGGTTTGGATTCTAACAGTTCTAGTAGTCATCGGCTCCATAGGTAAGCAATTTAGACATTTTAAAGGAATACTTCACCTGCAAAATGACCATTTGTATATCAGTTACTTGCTGTGTGTTATGTTGTTTCAATGAAGAAAACTTTGTTTTTCTTGCATGCCTCCTCGTACTTTTGGGCATGTTTTGGTCCCCAGATTTTACAGCAGAGTGAGTGCTCTTCACTTTCATGCTGCTCTTTGGTACAGGCAGCTGTGGACACAATGCAGCGGGCCAGAGGAGGAGAGACTTTTCACAGCGCAATGCCGGGTTCGCACTGAATGCAGAAGCTTCCTGATTTGTTAATTGTCGCACAGCCGCCCGTCAGCAGTCGCCTAACTGTTCACACCAGAGGCCTGTTTCTCTGCTAGTCATCTAAGCGATCACATATAGAGCTTTGTCTCTGTGTGTGTGTCTGTGTGTCCACTTGTCCCTTGCGCTCTCTGTTTAGACACAGCGGACATATACATGGAAGCGTAGGATGCATATTTTATTATTTATTATAGTCAGATCATTTATATCATATCTAATATATCCTCTATATTGTTCAGAATCGATGATCAGTGTGCTTTCTTGCCAGATTCACTTTCAGCTCATGGAAAAAATAGACCAGATACTTAAATCTATTGCTGCAGATAGCAAGTTGGCCAGGGAGCTCGGCACCGAGCAGTGTCCATTGTTAACAGCCCAGTCGGTTAACATGGGTGCCGAAAGCAAGCGGGCAGCGCTCCCTAGAAAATCGGCATGCTTAACGGTGCTTCCACATCCAGTGCAAAGTCGGTGTAAGGCTCTGAGATAACGTAATCTTCCGCCCTCTGCTTAGAAGTGGTGAAATTACATGTCACAGCAACTTAATAACACACAGTTTCTGGCTTTTGTGTCATATCTAGTGTCTGCGGAAAAAGTTGTGCACATTTCCCGTCTGTTGTTGGAGCATTTAGCTTGTTTACTATATCCCTGTTGCTGTCACTGAGCGTCACGCTGAACCCCATTAAACTCTGAAAGTCTTTATTGAAGACAAGGAACAAACAGATTCGATATTCGAATTGAACAACCAAATCTGATTTGACGGCATAATTCCGAGTCAGGTACAGCCTTAATTTTGGCTAAAAAATGTTTTAATATAGTTTTGCTGTTTTTAAACTTTATTTCAGTTCATGAAGAGTGTTAGCTTTTTGAGGGGGATTCTCCGTTCACAGTGGAGGCATGCAAGAAAAACAGTTTTCTCCACAAAATCAAGGCAACACACAGTGAGCAGTTGATGTGAAAAAGACCATTTTGTGATTGACATACCCTGTAATATATGTTAATATTTCATTTTGTTTAACTCAGTTACATCACACTGATACAAAATAACAGCACAGGGTGTTTTATACTTGAACTCTTTTCTGCTCTGATGTTTTGCAGGTGGGACAGCCGTCCTCTGGTGGCTCTATGTTGACCACAGGAAAGCCCTTGACAGTAACACCTTATCAGTATTTGGGAAAGAAGTGGCCTCAGACAATGTTAAGGCTCTGCTTATATATGCAATTGTTGCTACGATTTTCACGGTATGTTTGAGAGCATAGGTACCGCATGTGTGCATGCATTTGGTGATAGTTGATATCCTGTTTACATGTTTTTTACAGTTTCACAAAGTACTTAATAAAAAAACACAGTGTGTGGTTAGATGGTTAAACTTGTGTCTTTTTGTAAAACTGTTCCCTAAAATGACAGGAAATGTCCATCTCTGCAGCTCCTTTCAGTGAATTCATTAGATCACAATTCTTTGCATAAAACTCCAGGTGGTTCTCCTGCTGGTGATGTTCTTCATGAGGAAGCGTGTGGCTCTCACCATCTCCCTGTTTCACGTGGCTGGTAAAGTGTTCATCCACCTTCCCCTGCTGGCCCTGCAACCTTTTTGGACCTTCCTCTGCCTCATGCTCTTCTGGGTCTACTGGATTGCTGTGCTTCTCGCTCTCGGGACTTCAGGTGAGACAAAGGCTGGTGGCACTGGTTGTTCATTTCTGTGGATGTTTGTCAAAACTGCATTTGTAATTTAGCATGATAAATTGTTGTATACATGCTTCAGAATAGTTTTGTATTATCTGTGCAGCACACAGACTACAGTAGTTTGCAGCATCAGTGTCAGCGGTAGCGTTCCCAAACAAGTAGAATATTAAGTTTGTTCCTTGTGACATTTTGTCCTGGTTTTGAGGCATGACTAAACTCCCACATTTGGAATCTTGTGCCAGTCTCGTGATGTGGGAGGATGGAGTCAAAGAACGACTTCTCTCTTCATCTCCCACTTCTCTTTTCTGCAGCTGATTTTAAATTCCTGCAAAGAAGTATTTAAAACAAAAGGCCAGTGCAAACAAAGTCAAAACCTTTTCTTGCTTTCTGTTTGCTATTTTATGGATGTATAGTGGTGAATATTAAAATGTTTGTAATCATATTAATGTGGTAGTTTTTATTTCAGTGACATTGAATTTTAGTTGCTCACAGTGAAATCTTGTCTTACCATATATTATATGAAAATATACTCTATAATGAAGCTTTCCAAAAATGTATCTTTTGGTTACACTAGTTAACCTCTTTCACTTCCCCCTCCCAGAGACCCATTTTTTTCTTTTTTAGGAGGAACAGGGGATCATTATGGGGTGATAGCAGGTCAATAATATATGTCCCATAGTAGGGGTATACCTCATCTGAGAGCTGGGAATCTGAAGATTCATTTGAGGTGCAGCACAGTGTGTCAAGTTTTTCTTGTTATAAATCTGTAAAAAAATAAACGTATTTTGTTTTGGTGCCTATTCAACTTTGAAAATTTAGAGTATAGTGGCTTAGAACATTATGATGAACATATATGATGGCCATTTTCATGCTCAGTTATGTCTCAAAAATTGTTGCAGTAATTTTTTTGGTTGATACCATTTGTTAAATAGATTTGGTGCAACATTAAATAATTTTTATGACTTGAGAATTAGTTAAATGGTACCAAAATACCACAACAAGACATCGGGGACCTTGAGGAACACCACAGAAAAATATCTTTTGCATTTCTTAGTGTTTAGATAGCGAGCATTTCTGTTCTACAAAGTGCTGAGAATCTCCCTTGTTGTCAATATACCTATGAAAGCCACCACATCATCTGTGTGCTCCAGGTCTCTAGTTTGTGGTCATAACATTTCATGAGGCTGGGATTATCCCTGAGGTCACTAAAAGTGAGGTCAATTTGGGAAAGAAATGCCTCAATACAATGAAATGGCTACTATAGGGGCTAACATCATTACACATGAATACAGTTGGGCTCATTGAATCCACAAGAGTCTCAGCTTTCTAGTCATACTCAATTTATGTAATTTAATACTGTTTAGGAACCCCAGCATGCAGACATATTCAAATACAGTGGGCAAAAATACACATTTGTACTGCAGGCAACAAACTACATGGTTTTGCCCGAAACTGTATGAGACTAGCATAACACAGACATGTCTGTAAAGGGAAGGCTTACAGGTACTTTTTAAAAAAGAAAAAAAATCTGGACTTGTTTGACGTTCTTCCTCTCTGAGGTATGGAAAATTGCTGTGCAAAGAGGAAACGTTGCACAATGTAAATGTGAGAAAAGAATGTGGTAAAATACAAGTTTCCGGTTTATAAAGTATGGTATATGTTACTGTGCATTTCACACAGTTGGTCTCCAGCCAATTTATGTATTGTGTTTAATGTTCATGAAAAGCAGTTGTGACAGGGCAGTCAGTCAGCTCAGTAGCTTGGCGCAGACATACATTAATTACAAGTAAAAGTCAGACAGGTGCAATTTATTGCAATGGTTTCCAGATAGGATGCTAAAAACTATTAAGGAAATATACAGTTGTGTACAATACACACGAACACTTCCTGTGTAAAATGACACTGAGTGAACAGTGCTAGATCTGACCCAACCTCCTGCTCATATTCCTTCACAGGGATGCCAGTAAAAAACAACTCTACAGGTGTAGTTGAATATCAGATGCAGGGGCCTCTTCAGTACTTGGTGTGGTATCATGCTGTGGGTCTCATCTGGATCAGTGAGTTTATTCTCGCGTTCCAGCAGATGACCATCGCTGGAGCTGTGGTCACCTACTATTTTACCAGGTACGAAAGGAGTGACAGAAAGTAATTTGTATTTCATCACATGGAAGACTTTGTGTTGTCTTTGCTGTCATGTTTTTTTGATTATTCTATTTTTAGACTATATAACTTCAAGTCTATCCTGTCTCTCTCTCTCTCTCTCTATCTCTATCTGATTAACTTTAGGAATAAATCCCAGTTGCCAGCAACCCCCATCCTCTCCTCAATGTTACGTGCCATCCGCTACCATCTGGGTACTCTGGCCAAAGGCTCCTTCATCATCACGCTTGTTAAGATCCCTCGTCTCATCCTAACATATCTCCACAGCCAGCTCAAAGGAAAGGTGAGCTGTGACATTTATGCAAAGTTTATTGAAAAATGCTGCAAACTCTGTTATGGTCTAATTTTGAGCCTGGAAGCAGGATGTCTGCACGTCCTTAAAAAAGTCTTAAAATGTCTTAAAGTCAATTTCAGAAATATTACACCTCAGTGTAAGTCATTAAATAGTCACACATTCTTATTCACAAGATCTTACTTGCTACAAACTTTACCTAACTTAATCATTCATCATTTAACTTCATCATCTTTTCTACATCAAAGTCCACATTTCTGATGTTACAAATCTTTAAACCTCCCACTGAACCTAATACTGCCTTTTTACTTTATACTTGCACTTACCTAATGGCAAAATGTAGATTAATGATAACCATATTCCAACATAAAACCTTCCTTTTAACTTACCTGCAATGCTTAAATTAGAAAAAGATCATTTGTGTAAAAATCAGTCCTGAATTTGGTTTAAAATTATTTTGAAAATATCTTAAAACACTTTAAACTCAAGTGTCTGATACCTGTAGACACTTTGGTAAGTGGACATTATCAACTTTTAATACACACATTTTAATTGGTTTGTTATCCTGTAATGTCTGTCTTTTCTCACAGGAAAACGCCTGCGCTCGCTGCATGCTGAAAGCTTGTGTCTGCTGTTTGTGGTGTCTTGAGAAGTGCCTTGCATACTTAAATCAAGTAAGTAATTTCAGGTTGGTAAAGGGGGAAAATTTAGTATACTGTACAGTGGAGACAAGTTTTTACAGTGTACATGTTTGTATTGCTTCATTTCAGAATGCTTACACTGCGACAGCCATCAACAGCACCAGTTTCTGCACCTCTGCCCGTGAGGCTTTCGTTATTCTGGTGGAGAATGCCCTCCGAGTGGCCGCAATCAACACTGTGGGCGACTTTGTTCTCTTCTTGGGAAAGGTACTGCACAGAGACATGTTCTTTATTATTGTCCACTAGGCCTGTCAAGATAACTATGCTATCGACTTAATGTCATATATATGGACATGACCTTTATATTGCCTGTTGTGTTCACATGCGTGTTTGTTTATATAAGAATGTCACCAAGAATGTTTTTTTTTTCTTTTTTTTTTTCTTTTCCCTCACCTCTTTGCGCCAATCCGGAAATTAAAAAAAAAAAAAAAAAAACACTTCAAAGACGACGCAGTGTAGCTGACCGGTAGCTGCAGCTGCACTTTTGGAATGGAAAAGTCATTGTCCTGATAGTTGTCAGCTTGGCAACCCCTGGCAACGAGCAATTCAGTGCATCGTTTGTAGTTTTACCCTTCAACAACTTCATCCTCCACTTTGCAAATCCACCAGTGAACTGGCTCCCAGGCCGTCCATCCCCGGGAGCCGACTGCAGCACAGCGGCTGGATGAAAGAGGAAACTACTGTGTTCTTAGAGCTTCTTGAAGCTTGCCTAATAGTTGCAAGAGGCATCACTTGGTTTTGTTTATGTTGGAGGAAAAAAAAGTCTCAAAGTATTTTTGGGCTACTCCTACAAAATTACTATAATTTTATATGTACTTTTTTCATATTCCAATAACTGAAAGTTCATTGCTCTTTGCAAGGGTGTGCTTTTATTATTATGCTATTATACTGTTATTATATTGGGGCATAAATCTGTGACTATATATTGTCCAACATAGGTAGTTACTGTGACAGGCCTATTGTCCACTAAAACAATGTTTTATCTGAGATACTTTCCCAAACTAAACTGACCTTAATGTTTTTTAACTTCTCTTTTATCTACACTCTCAGATTCTCGTAGTCTCCTGTACAGCTTTCGCCGGCGTCCTGGCTCTGAACTACCAGCGGGACTACACCGTGTGGGTCCTACCTCTCCTCATCGTCTGTCTGTTTGCCTTCCTGGTGGCTCACTGCTTCCTCTCTGTCTTTGAGAATGTGGTGGACGTTCTCTTCCTCTGCTTTGCTGTGGACACAAAGTACAATGATGGCAGCCCTGGACGCGAGTTCTACATGGACAAGGCCTTAATGGTAAGAGGATAGTGCATGTAAAGGGATATAAAGGCTAATGACTAATGATGTAACAAATAACAACCCATACGAACAGATTAATCCTAAAGTAGTACATACAAGTTATTTAAAGCGAAAGTTCAGATCTTTTGAAGTGGAGGTATATGAGGTACTTATTCATAACCAGTGCATTACCTACTGTACCATGATGGTTTGGAGAAGCAGGCAGGTGTACTGCCACAGAAACAAAGCAATCTACTGCTGTGGATGGGGGTCAGCAGCAAAACCTATTTTAGCCACCTAAAAAAAATCGGTTTCATATCAGTATTTTTGCTGCTTTACCAGTCAGGCAGTCCTTTACCTTAACAGCTTCAGCTACCCATCTATGCGCTCTTCAAAGTCACCAGACACATTGAGAAAAACAGTAATGTAAGGTCCCTGAGCACAGGAGCTGCTGCTGCTTTGATCAGTAAGTTAGTTTGTGTTGTTGTATGACTTTGGTGAATCTGAACAAACCCCTTAAAACGCCAAAGTCACACAAAAACATAAACAAAATAACTGATGGAGACAGCAGTAGACCAGTGCCTCCTGAGTTAAATCACTGTTTTTCTCAATGGAGTTTGGCTTTTAAGAGATCAATATAATGGCTTCAGCTCCCAGGTGGAAATTGCTGTCTGACAGTAAGGTCTAGTGGTGATAATATTCTAAATATAGCATACACTTAAACTGATATTGATGTACGTTTACACTAGGGGACATTTTGTGTAAATTCAGATGTGAATATTTGGCACTCGGGAAAAACAAGATGAAATCCAAAAAGGGTATTTCTAGTTGGCATTGACATTATGAACTTTGAGCACCATTTTTCCCTCAACACCCAATGCTTTCTGATTCCATACCATGACACTTCTATTCTTGTTCTTGTAACAGCAACATACATATTCTCTGAAATAAAAAAAGATTAAAATAAGTGTTCTTAAACTCTGTCTCTCCCTTCTTAGGAATATGTTGAGAACAGTAAAAAACAGGGTTTGTACAAGTCTGGTGATGGAGATGGACGAGAGATGAAGCCCATGGTGAGTTGGAAAATCTTTGTAGTCTTCTCACCATATTGTATGGAAGCTGCTTCAGTCCAGCTGGAGAGCAAGCACAGAACAGTCTTGAGCAAAACATAAAGCGTAAACTGGGTTCATGCCTGTGACGTTATTCAGAGCAAGTAAATAAGCTAACCGCCAGGCTGTGTGTGATTCCAGTACTTTGTTTTGTGGTTTGAAGGAGAGTAAATATATGATTGTTTTTTTTTTCCATTTCTTGCAGGCACGTGGAGGGACTTCAGCTTAACATCAGAAAGTCGGCCAAAACCACTAAAAATACACCAAAGTTTAACTCAGAGTTTATCAACATTTCACTCCAGGGACATCGGAAAGATAACAATGCATTTTCTACAGAGGCTGCAAAGAGTTTCAGCTAAAGATGCATTGGGTTTTATTTTTTAATATATATTTTTGAGTAAGAGGGATTTAAAGTCTGACACTAATACATGTTGCTGTAATAAGGCAAAGGCTTTTTGGGTGTGTTTTGTCATAAATAGATAGGTTTGCTTTTTTTGTCTGTTTCCTAAGTAACTTTTTTCTCTTTTATTCCTTTTAAATAATACGAACGTTTTGACATGGTTTAACATGTTTGGCTCTCTTTATTACAGAATTAGTGTTAGCTATATTTTAAATGGTTGGGTGTACATTTTGTAATAGATGGCTAACTGTTTTGTCAAAAGCTGTTCAAGTTGTTTTATGGTTCCTCAAGTTTTATACTTAAATAAATTAAAATGCAAAGTTGTATTGTTTGATCTTTTGTCTTTGTGTATACCACCCTGCATGTCACATGGAGTGTCTCCTTTCTAGCCACGGGTCTGTTGCAGGTTACTTCACTGAATTTTGACTGAGATATCATGCACAGCATAGCATGTACGGTCAGTGTGGTATTAAATCCTGGTAATTATACTGCACATCAGCCACTTCTAGTCAGCAGGGGGCAGCTTATGAATTGAAACATACAGTCTAGACTGTAGACTCCTCTCATCTTTTGCTGCAGGGTTTTTATATTCACACAGTTACACTAACAATAAAACAGGCAGTGCAGATTTAGTAACCTATACTCCAAGAGCTAAAAGAGATGTGGACTTGGTAGACCTTTTTAAATGGTAGCTAAAAACATCCATCCATTTTCGTAACCACTTCTCCTCTTGAGGGTTGAGGAGGGGCTGGAGCCTATCCCATCTGACATTGAGTCAGAGGCAGGGTACACCCTGGACAGGTGGCCAGACTATCGCAGGGCTGACACATAAAGACAGACAACCATTCACACTTAGAGTGACCAATTAACCCATCCCCAACCTGCATGTCTTTGGACTGGGAGGAAGCTGGAGTACCTGGAGAAAAGCCACTCTGACATGGGGAGAACATGCAAACTCCGCACAGAAGGGCTCCCTCTTGGGATTGAACCAGGAACCGGCTTTTAACAAATGTCACTCTTATTATTATCTTTATTAAGTCACTTATTTTTATTATTCTTGCTTGGCTCTGTTTTTGTTTGCCTCTACTAACATCTACTTTCTTTTTTATTGTCTAATTTTGTTGCTTTTGTTTTAATGTGTCGCATTTTCAGTTTTGAGGCATTTAGATCTGCATCCCTTGTATGAAGAGTTTATTATTGTAATTATAATAAATATTTAGTTTTAGATTTACATAATGCAGCAGCTGTAAAACGAAGTGCAGACAGGATGTATAATAGAAAAATGGAACACCAATTTGATATTTTTGCTGAGTTTAGGATACAAATATCTGTTAAGGATGTCACCGTCAAGTCCTTGATCCCAGATTTCAGGGTCTGCTGACATAAAAGTCTAAAAGAAGACAAGGCTTTAATTTATTGTAAAGAAGCACATAAAAAGCAGCACTTACTGCATCAGCATGGTCCATATGATTTACCAAAAACAATCACGCTAAGGATGCCCAACTTAAAGTAAGTGACAGATACAAACTGCAGATTGAGTTCCTGAACAGATTCCAGGTTGAATGAATGAAGTTAATTTTCATTTTTCTTCTATTAAAGACTATAATTTAAATCTTAACACAAAAAGTAAAACTATTCATCTGCCTACTGCACTGCTCAGATGCAGTTCAGACAGCAAAACTGTTAGAGGATGAAGCTGTGGGGTCTAACTTTAACCACCTGAGGGCAGCAAATCCTCTAGAATAAAAGACATTTCCATGTGGCCCCACTTCAGATGTTCAAAAACAATGAGAGCAAAAATACAGTTTTAAAAGTTTAGACTTCTCTTCATTCACATAGGGAATAAAAGCTTGTTGCCATTTTGATTTCTTGTTGCTTTTTGGACATCATTCCACATTTCATGACCTAATTTGATTTCAAAAAGACGAAACCTGAAGTTGGTAACTTCTGGAACATTTGGGCAAAGATGGGGTGTTGACCATGGTGTTGACACAGGGCCACTGCAGGTCCTTAAAAAATGTCCTAAACTCAATGTTCTGAATATCAGACCTTAAAAGTCATTTAAATTTTTGAAATTCCACAAACACTTTATCTAATTTCATTTATCCATCTTTTCATTTGTTTGAATAACATTGGCCTGTTGGCAAAATGTAGATTAGCCTAACTCACTCTATTAACCATATTCCTACATAAAACCTGCCTCTGGATGAGACCACATTAGGGGTGTAAATATATGTATATGTATATATGTCAGTGCAGGCAGTGCAGTTGCACTGGGGCCCATAGGGTGGGTGGGGTGTCTACACTCTCTCTCTCTCTCTCTCTCTCTCTCTCTCTCTCTCTCTCTCTCTCTCTCACATTCACCTTGCAAGTGACTCAACTTGCCACCTCAGAAATACACCTGTGTTCAAAAAAGAACACTTCTTAAAATACAAATGCTGCCGTCTGCTATATATGCCCTTGTCAAATCCATCTCTGTCAATGTTTCTTTTCTTTTTCTTTTGTGAAATAGTCAGTAGCAATCTATAACAAAATGATATGTTCATTTTACATTAACTATAAATAAACTTTCTTTTTTTTTAAATCCATTAAATTTTTTTTTTTAATTTGGTATTTTTGTAATCTACAGATTTGCAGTGATGATTGGTAATATGTGTGTTGATGTTGTCCAACGTCAAGTCTTTATGTCATCATGTGATGATACTACAAAATATACAGTGACTGTTTTGACCCAAAATCAGGCACTAGGGACCGTTATAATAGTGTGCACTAGGGCCCATTCCAACCACTGTATGCCACTGGACCACATACAGTATACTTATCTTCCTACTTATGTGTAATGCTTAAAGATGTAAAAGATGATTTGTCCAAAAATCTGTCTTAAATTTGATTTAAAATGATCCAGAAAAGGTCTTTAAAAGCATTCAGTGTAAGTGTCTGATACCTGTAGACACCTTGTTACATATACACACTCTCTCTCTACATATAGTGCTGACGATGGCTGTATTTTTTCAGATATCTCTAAAACAATTTTCATCACATATTTTAAATGTATTCTATCTCAGTATCTCCACCAAAGGCAGAAAGACATGTTTTGTGCCTGCTAAGAAATGTAAACCTATTCTAAATGAAATATTAAATGTATTTTTTTTCCATGCAGCATCTCAGATTTAGAAGTAAATTATTGAAGTTGTGATACCTTGTACGTTAAAAATGTTTATGGTCACCATGGAGGTGGACTGACCTGCCATAAATCTAATACCACCTGAGTGTATCCACAATCTACTGATGTATAGATCACTGCGTCATCCCCTCCAGTTTCCTTCCAATCCAGCATTGACCAGGCAAGAATCAAGCCACTAAGCAGTTAGGGGTTATTGATGGAAGAGCTCTCTCTGCTCACTGCTGTCTGCCTCCATAAAACGCAGGAATCCAGAGGAAAACAGCTCGATGGCTGCAAGTGAGTCACACCTAAGTGGTTTCTGTAGTACTTAGAAAACACCAACCATTCCTGGAAATCCTTAGTCATTGGATAGAAGGACGGGAAAACACGTTCTGCTAGAGGCCGCCTCGGCAGGATGCAGCAAGATCTGGTAGCCTGAGGAGGAAAATTTTTATTTCATAATTCACTTACTGGAATTATTTTGATTTGGTAATTATAGTGAACAATGCAGGCAGACTTCACAATGTAAGTTAATGGTTGAAGATTACTGACCCATGAAAGCCACATCCTGAAAAGCATCTTTTACATATCATTCAAAATAAGACTACAGAGATCACATTTTTGTGAATTATGCTGTATTTTGGACACTGGGGGAAGATGTTAAAATACCTTTGTCTCTATTGTAGCCTCTCAAAATTCATTTTGAATGCCTCCTATATACATGTATTTTTAAGCCCTTTTTATATTTTAAAACCTCTGTCTCAACACACTCTGAGGTATATGTGCATTTTATTTATTTACTTTGCAGGACAGGTGCAGTATGTCATACTATAGTGTTCTCAGCACACAAGCAGTGTATGAAATAATCATCTGCTTCTTGACAGCAGCTCTAAAGCTCTGATTCAACTGGTAAATAGTTTACAACCATTAAACCTGTCCTGCCCCATCCTATATGGATGGATGTCTATTGTTTGCGCTGACTCAGGCGCTGTAACATGAGCCTGCTAAGTGTGTGTGTGCGTGTTGGAGAGTGTATTGACCAAACAGTGACTTCACCATTAAGGTGAGCCTTACTGCCTCCTCAGCAGCTTCGCCCTGGACGCTCAGTCCAGGCCTTTTTCAATGGTACTTACATTAAGTACACAAACAAGACTGCAACAATGGAAAGAGCTCACAATGCGTCTGTAGACGTGCAAACACAGGGGAAACCTCTTATACAATAGGAAGTAATGTCTGTGATCATGATTATCATCATAAGAGGAAAGAAACACGGCCACACACGTGTAATTCAGTTTCTAGTTTCTCAAGCCACAGAGAAACCAACAACCATCACACCATCCCAGTGTATTTTGTAGCAGGGCTGGGAGACATAGTGGAATATTTATTGTATGATTATTGTATGAAAATTGATTTCTCAGTATGCCATGCTATGGCAAATGGATACAAACAAGAGCACAAAAAAGTATTTGTTTATATATATCTTTTATTTTTATTGAGCCAAAGCACACGATACATACAGTGCACTGATCAGTGCTCATTTCCATTAATTTGAAAAAATTATAAAATCATATTCATGTAAAGTCACAGATGATACAAAAAGATGAACGAACAGTGTCAAAAATTTAAAAAAAAAAAATTTAAAAAGGAAAGGAATAGCTGACAGATAAGGCAGTCCAGGAACATTTCCTACCTTTATCTTCCCCCTTATCTTTCAAAACCTCTCCTGTTTCCTGTCCTTATTTCACTCATTAACTCATCACATAAAATGAAACAGTGGATAACTGTAGGCTACAACCATGGATAGATTACTTAGCAGGCTTACCCAGCCTGTTCTCATTCCCAACTTGTTAAATCTCACCGCTTTGTCAGCTGACTTTCAGCTGGGAGCCCACTGTTAGCTTCCTGTGTGAATGTTGAGCCAAACCATGATGTTTCTTTAAAACCTGTTCTTGTTGCACAAGGACATACATTTAAAAATGAGGTGTTACTGTGTCTGACCTGTTTGTCTGTTTTGTGTGGATGAAGCCAAATCACTTAAACTGTGAACCAAATCTACCCTCAGGTACAAATAAAGTTACCTTACCTTACCTTACCTTACCTTACCTTACCTTCGTTGCAAGTGTTAACATTTAAAGACTGTATGTCTCCAACAAGCAGAAACTGTACATTTCCTGTGAAAACGGAAGTGTATTTTTGAACAGACACTTCATGTCACAAGCAGATCTTCACAGGCCAACAACAGATGCAAGAGGATACCTAGCAGGTAATAGTTAGACATTGAAGTCAACTGACAAAGTGGCGATGAAGAGTTGGAATGAGACAGCATTGGCCTCCCGGGCACAGGCCCAGGGGCCCTAAGTGTCATGGGCCCCACTGGTCCTTCATCTGCAAAATGTCACTCAAAGTACTGTAATATACCGACCAGGAAAAGACTCAAAATGACCACAAAGAGACTTCTATGTGAAAGGTGTGACGTGATGGGTTGCCAAATCATATCATGCTGTGGGAGATTGCCCTTTAAGACATATTCAGCCCAGCTGCTAGAAGAAAATGTTGGCATCATACGTTTCTGCAGACCATGTTTCATACATAGACTATCATATCAATGTTAGAAGTGACATGGTATATGAGCTGACTGTCATCTGGAGGTTAGAAGGATGGTGGATGGTGTGATATCTACATGCCTGCAAAGCTTCAGACCACTGTTTGAAACCAACAAACATCAAAGCCGGTTGTGATTTAGCAGTCATTGCTGTGTTGCCAGAGGCTTTTCAGCCACCAGACGTGGGTGTTTTGGAGTGACCTGTCACTATTCTTCCAGTGACTATTTTAGCAATCCGTTGCCTTTTTTCCAGCGGCTGTTTAAGTGACCCATCACTGTGTTTCGAGCAGCTTTTAGGTACGGAAGCGGTTGCTTTTTTTTTACAGAGACATCACTGCTTTTTCTGCCAAGATTGTGACCCCCAGACCAGATATTTTCAAACCAAAACATGATATTTCCTGACAATAGCCAAGAGATTTTTGTGCCTACAACCAAACCTAACGTTAACCACAGTGTTGTTGAAACATAAAGTGCCAGTGTATCAAGTACATAATAATGTGCAAATGTAATGTAGCAGTTTGCAGAAACGTACAATACCAACATATTTTTTTGCCGACTGGGTTGACATGTCTTTTTCTTTCCAAATGTACTGATTAAATCATGTTTTGAAGTAGGAATCGTAGTTTCTTTCCATTGCATACGTAGCAGTAGGTTTTTTTCCTGCTGTGAGGGGACAGTGAGAAAGGAACTGTTATTGAGTTGTGGTGAGTCTTTTTTCATGCCTCTGGAAGCTAAGGTTCAAAGATCATTCTTGAACAAGAAGTCCTTAAAGTTGATCAAAAAGCCACCAAATGGACGTTGTTGTCAGCATTGTTCCACACTGAACTGAGATAGTCCTGCTGCTGTCATATACGTCAGTGCCAATATATCATGTCTAAGAACACAAACTTAGTAGATGATCCCACCTCATACAGCAACAATAACTCCGGAGTGTGGAGGTGATAAAAGAACCTGCGTCACAGAGTATTGCTTATCCAAGAAACCTGATTTCCGAACATCATAAGTGCTTCCTGCAATTTGAGGCATTTCCCATCAGCGCTCAGTCATGCTGTCTCCCCATACACTGGCAGATCCCTTTTTATTGTTGGACGGCCTCCAAAGGCAGGCTCCACTGTGTGGAAATTAGCCGCAGAGATGCTATCTGTCCACATTTCTATGGTCAGCACACACAGGCAGAGGAAAAGTGTGTGAAAATGAACATTTGATATTTACCCAGTGACTTCCCGATCTGGAACTGCTGACCATTCCTGTTGCCAACACATACACACACGCACACACATGCACACACACACACACACACACACACACACAAACATTCACTCATTGTGCGACTTTCTGTAGCCTGCTTACCCTGCACTGTAAAAAAAAATGTAGTAGTGAAATCAAAGGGAAACAAGCTTTTCCAGGTCACTGAATGTGCCTTTTTACTGTACTAACTCATTTAGTGTATGTGTTTTTGCTCTACATGTGTTTACCTGCTGTGTGTGTGTGTGTGTGTGTGTGTGTGTGTGTGTGTGTGTGTGTGTATGCATGCATGTATGGTGTGGCTGTGACCATGGCTCATAAAATATTCACCTGTTCTTCTCCTACATAATGCAGTAATGTTTCTGCACAAAGAACACATTGCCTACAAGCGAGCAGAGTTTGTCACTTGAATTGGTGCATAAATACTTTCAGCTTCCACATATGACAGGTGTTGTGTCATTTCATCATTACACATTTAAAAAGCAGCTGTACACCCTACGCGTTTTCTCAGTTCCCGTATTTGCATATACTTAAACATCCTCAACTTTTATAGCACAGACCCGACAGCTTGCCTGCGTTTTCCTAAAATGAAGCTCGAAAACACAGAACCGAAACACGGAAACAAGAGTTTGCTGCGGTGTCTGTCCTCCAAGCAGCACTCAAGACTCTGCAGTCAAGCAAACGTTGGTCAATATAGCTTTTATTTCAGCAAATCATACATACACTGTAAAAAAATGCATCTGTATCATAACCTTTAAACACTATCAGAGCTGTGATGACAGTGTGTGATTGGTTGAGAGTGGCTACAGTGTCTGAGGTCATCAAAACGATTTGCATGTCATCACACTCATGAAACGGCACACTTTGAGACTGAAATGTTTCCCAGTTTCTAAAGTGAATTGAAATTCCAAGTTAAAAGGAATGAGGGGAGCAAAGACAGAAAAGAAAAACAACTATTGGACAGTTAGATGGCACTTTTCAGGTCTTAACATGGAATTTCAACAGATGTTTGATTCAAAATGAAGCCCGAAGGCAGATTAGCAATTGAAAATTAACACAGGAGATCAGCTAAAATTAACATAGGAGCCCAGCCAATCCCAGGTCTGAATAAACAGTCTTGGGACTTGTCAAGAATCCACAAATCTGAGATCAGTTTCAGTTTTCAACCCTGACAGATATACACTATAAGTAGTTAGAGCAGATCAGGTACAAATCAAGCTTTTAAAACAAAGTAAAAGCAAAACACTGCAAGATGATCATCTTCTTTTTTAATATATATATAAAGCTGTCTAAACCAAAGCTTCCTCTAGCCAGTGTACTAATATATAAAACATTTTCAAATCCAGCTGATTCTAAGTGTTTTTATGCCTTAACTGCTAAGTATATCTGTGCTTCTCTACATTCTAGCTATCCTATGTAACAAATCAAAAGATCTGAAATATGGCCTATGTTAACACCATCATAAGAGAGACCCAAAACACAAGCCATACCAAAACCCAAATAGTATCCGAGCTTGCCAGTAAAGCCACTCTTATGCAGTGTAATGACGAGCTTAAGTCAGTCCAGTGAGCATGCTTCTCACGCTATCACCGCCATTTGTCCTTACCGGTAAAAGGCACCTTACCCTTTATCTCCCACCAGACATTTTCAACAGGTCTGCATGGCTCCGTGGTTTTATTACTGTGCAAGAGATTTATTCTGTTACGCTGTGTGCTCAAATCACGTTAAGACTCACATCTGATAAATTTAAAACATCAACTGCGATGAGGTTTTGTTTGAGCTCACTGACGTATTAAAGGTCAGTAAACTTTTTGTTTTTTTTTAAATCACAGACTTTGTGGCTCAAGCAGTTTATAACTATGCAAGTGCAGTTTCATCTGTACACGCTTGAAGGAATTTTTCACCCTCAAGCTCCATTATGATTTGAGTTCCACAAAGGTTTCGCCTCTGGTTCTACAGACTGAAACAACATCACGCAGGATTAGACATGCTACGACAAATCTGTTTCATCTTCTGTATTTCTCCAACAATGGATTAGAAAAATAGATAATAATATTTTCCCCCCTAACACCACCGGCCAAGCAGTAATTTGTCTTTCCTTGTTGCTGAGCCTTTGAGATGATTTGACTTGATTTGTGTCTCTGTGAAAACAGCTAGCATGTCGGTTCTGATTGTTATCCAACTCAAACTGTTTTTTTGTTGTTGTCGTTGTTGTTGCCTTAATTCTCCTAATGAAGCATGTCTAACTCTTATCTTGTTTTTCCACACAGTTACAGTCACAGTTACAAATCAAGATCAAAAGAAACCTAAAGAGTGCAATATTCTCTTATCTACATCATCAACATCCCACCTATACACAGGAACATTTGATAAGGAGTAAACGGGTGGGGGGAGGAGAGGAAGAGGACGAAGGAATCAAGAAGGGGGAAATCTCTTTAACATTGCGCCTCAGGCATCAACACACTCAGGCATCAGAGTGCTGCACAAGGACAGGACACACTATAAGACATGGACTGTCCAATGAAGGGAGAGGTCTTTGCACATGTGGCCAAATCCAAAGCAATGGACTGGTCGCCGATAAGTCCTTGTCATGGTCTCTGGTTGGCACACACACAAGTGAACGAGTGCCATTAACCGATCATATTTTTTACTTAGAGAGGAAGAGAAATCATAAACGTTTGCCAGGAATATTGGTTTTTTTTCTTTTCTCTTTTTTTTTTTAACGTATGAACAAACAATACACAGAGAGTAGTCCATAGGCTGTTAGTACGATTAAGTATCTGCCTGGGGAGTCACCTAGAAACGTGCAGTTTGACCAAACAAACAGTTTTCTCTTTTTTCTTTTTTTGTAATTTTTTTTTCAAAATTACGACAGATATTCGTCGTTGTCGTCATCATCATCCTCATCTTCGTCGTCCTCATCGTCCATCCCAGCCTGGTCATCAAGGACAAAGGAATCTTCGTCATCATCGGTGAACAGCGAGTCTCCGCTGCCGAGGTCCCCAGAAGACTCCAAAATCACGCCTAGAAGCAGAAAATAAATTAAATCACACAACTTAAGGGGTCATCTCAGGAAATAGTTAGTAAATGGTTGTATTAGAAGATTGACACTACTTTCATCTGTACACGGTCAATATGAACCTTAGGTTAGCTTAGCTTAGCATAAAGCAACCTAGCCTGGCAACCTCACAATGAGGTCAAGGCTCTTTGAAGTAATCATGCATACTGAACACATAAACCCTATTAAATCACAATTTGTTCATATGCTTCAGTGTTTTTAGGATTTAAAAAACATTTATCAGTTTTGACAGGTGGATGTTGTTCTTTATGCTGAGATGAACTATCTGGCTGCTGGCGGTAGCTTCAAATTGAAGGAACAGAACTCTTAGCAAGCAAGCAAATTAATCTATCTCCCAAAATGTCCCTCTATTCTGATAACAGTTTAATGATACAAATACATCGTGGTGACAGATTTAATGCGGTACAAAAAAGAAAATTGTTGACACCAAACGGCAACGTCCAGGCCTGAGGATTTAAGCCAGTGCAGAAGTGCCTCTAATGGCCACTTGAGGCTGGCTCCAAGAGTGAGTCAATCCTATCGCTTAATTTCAACATTCATGACAACTGGATGGGTTTTTATATAACAAACCTGTTTAAATATTATTAAGGCTTAAAGTTCTGCATAATAAAGGGTGAAGTCGCTTTGAGTGACAGGCGGGTGCCATCTGTTGACAAGTGGTTACAACACCAACAAAGCTGGTTAGGTAACAAAGCCATGGCATAACCCTTGAAGGTAGTTGTGAAGGGCCCTGATCAGAGACTTGACAGGGAATCATTAAAATCATCAAAGAAAATAAATTATTGATTTAATTTTAAAATTTTAATTGTTTATTATAGTTTATTTGGAGTAAGCATGTAATTTTGTTACAGACTACTGGCTATTTTACAAAAGTTGGCAATCATTCATAAGGGCCCATTCTCCACACAACACATTGTTGAAGGGCCCACTTTCTCTATGCCCCCCCAACAGGCTCCAGTGCAACCACATTATCTTCACTGTCTATATTTATGCCCCTGCCCTAGATTCATAGTTTACAGATGTAGCCATAGCTGTCACTATTTCGGTGTGTTTATTGTAACATTTTGGTTGCCTAAAAAAAACTTGTTCAGCACTTAGTTGTACTAAAAGACCCTCTAAGGAGTTGAATATTCTGTTTTTCAAGTAAGTACATTTTGTTGTAATGGTTATAAGCCTTTTTTTCACAAAAATTAGCATTAGCATTATCATGGCTAGCAAATTTCTTAGGATAACACAGGAATGGCCCGCCTTATGTTGTGTTCACACCAGTTGAATGACTTGAAATACAGAACTTAAGTGGAGTTTATGAAGCCAGTAATGCAATTATGCCTCATACACTTATTCATTAAAAGTTGAAAAATCTAAACTACAGCGACCAATTCATGCTGTGATTCGCTCATAGGTAACCATAGCTGTAAATCTACCATGCTATTCAAGCAGCTAACATTAGACTTAGCTATGTCCGTTATTTTATACAGTCTGTGGCTGACATGAAAATCTATGATTTATTTCCTCCCTGATGCCTCAACCAAATCAGGCAGTATCTCTTTGCTGTGTCACTCACACACAGAAACATGATACTCTTTTCTCCCCCGAGTTTTGCCTACCGCAGTTTGCAGAGCCATGGGTGCGTGAACCTGCCACCTCGTTGCCATAGCGATCCACACACCAGCACTGGCCGCTGCTGCTGTGACACTGGTGGGACCTGTAGTAACCTTCCTCATCACAGGATGGCAGGTACTGACCTATACATACAAGCCAAAATACACAGACACACACAAAGAATTAGGATTAACACACGGTTTACGTGTGTGTGCTTTTGTGTGTGTTTGAGTGTGTGTGTGTGTCTCACCAAGCAGTTTCTTCCCTGCTGTCTTTTTGTTGATACTGGACAGCTCTGCTTTACAAGGGGAATCTGAAAAGGAGAGACAAGGGACGCTGGTAACAAACTGCAGAAGTCTGCTTTTCTGGGAATGCATCTGTTTGAATGAACTTTGCTTCCTTTGTGTACTTTTTGCTTACGTGGTGTTGTTTGTTATCCTGCAGTCTTTGCTTTAACAAGTGCAGCTCCGGTGACTCATCTGTAAATACTGTTTCTTTATGACCAAAAAAGCTAATTTTCGTCCGTTGTCTCATACAATGGCATTCTAATGCAATGTATCACATTGTATTTTGCCGCCTTTCATTGTATTATACAGAGTACAGTAATGTATTCTGTACATGTCGAGGAAGAAAATGCCATTTTGATTGAATGGAAGGTGTCTATTATTTCTATGTCTGTGGAAGTTACATTAGATATTTAAAGTTCTGGTTAATTACAACTTGGGTCTTGTTTTAAGAGCTCTGGCTACAGTTTCTATCAGGTTATGACAACAATCTGCATATGTAGAAAAATCAAAGTATGAAAGAGCCAACAAGTGGTCGGGATGAGAGCCAGCACCTCCAAGTCTGAGGCCATGGTTCTTAGTCGGAAAAAAGTGGATTGCCCCCTCTGGGTTGGGAGAGAGTTACTGCCTCAAGCAGAGTAGTCCAGGTATCTTGGGGTCTTGTTCACGAGTATGTACGAGAACAGCTACAGTAAACACAGTCAGTCACAATTAAGCCTGAGAGTTATTCTGTTGTGATGGATGTTTACAACGGACAGTTTAATAGTGGGTAATAATTTTCCCGTTTGCATTTAACTTCTCTTCCAAATATGGTTTGGTTAACTTTAGGGCTTTGTTTTAAATCCGCATGATTGTCTACTAATGTTTCATACTTCTGTTTCTTATAATATATGAAAACTAAGAAAATAAGTTGCATAAAATCAGAACTTTGTTTGTAATATCCTGCATCACAAGACACTGATTGAACCTGAGTGACATCTGTGTTTGCATGAATATCCAGGTGTGAATACATTGGGAGGGGTTTGTATTTGCATGTAAGTGCAAGGAGATACCATACCTGTGTACCTTTGGAAGCAAGTGCACCACTCAGAGCTGGTTATAACTTTGTCAGCACGTGTATCGCAGGATTTGAAGAAGGCGTCAGAGCACGGCTCGTTCCTGTCCAGGTAGAGACTCTTAATCTCTGATTGGTCCAGCTGGACGTCAAAGTTTGTGTCCAGCCGGGAGAACATCCAGCCCAGAGGGTCCTTGCAAATAGGTGACGCCCCGACCTCGAACTCTGCAGGGAATGCATAATACATGAAAAAAATGTTGTGCATTTTCTCCTTTCTCTGCTTTGTAAATGCCACGTGACTCACTGTTCTTCTCTGGCTTCTGGATCTTGACTCTCTTGTGGTTGCCGTTCTCGTGCAGCGCTCTAAACCAGTCTCTCAGACGACTCACCACCTCCTTCAGGTCCGACTCACTGCACACTGAGGAACAACAACACCAACGATTAATGATGATAAAGTGATACTTTATTGTCTCCCTACTCAAGGGCGTCACTTTGTATTGAAAAGTGGTGGGGACATAAGGGCTGCGGTAAGAAAAGTTTTAAAATGATCTTATGTGATTTTAGGCAGTGTAATGGGGGGATCAGTGTGAGGTCAGAATAGTTAATTATGGTGGATTGACATATCTTAGGCTACAAGGGCATAGGTTTTGTTTCAACATTAGGGGACACATAAGAAATGTGGGTCTGGGGGTTCTCTCCCAGGAAATTAAGAGCATCAAACACTTCATTTCCTGCATCTTTATGCACCAATTTAGGGTGGAAATTAATTTATGGAAAAGAAAACTCAAATGTCTAGCCTAAGGTGACAACATAATGGAATATAAGGCAATAAAGCTCTCAGCTATTCTGTATTGCTTTCAAATATTTATTCTCCTGTAGATCAGCTTTTCTCATTTACTGTTATCCCAGCTGAGTCTACACACATGTAGGCAGGATTTACTCTTCCGTCCTTGTTTGTTTTGGAAAGTAACCTCTTTTTAAATGTAGTGCGGCATCTTTTCACATCAATGACACATTCATTTATTTTTAATTCATTTAAAAACCCCTGGACTTTTATAGCTTGTGTGTGCTGTGTGTTCACACTGAGAGAATGGAAACTTCGTACAAGAAGAAACTGAAGAATCGGATAAAGTTACTGATAATACATGTTTTTGGGTCATTTTAGAGTCAGTGGGGCTTTTTTCAGGTTACTTTTTTTGGCAATGCACATTGTTTCTCCTATATTTACATTGCATTGTAAGTTTTCTTATTGTGCAAATAAGCCTTATGGAAATAAGAAGTCAGGGTAAACTTTCGCACAGCTGCCCTGAAACTTGCTGAGATTTAGTGTGACTTTATCAGGGCAGTAGAGCTTTAGCTTGCCAGAAAGGGAGCTTTAACAATGGTTTGGACACCATGGAAGACTTTCTAATTGAGGAGAATTTACTGTTTCTCCTGCAAAATATCCTAGCTTGCAGCGTGCAGTGATGTGTGCAGAACTGTATACCTTTCTTCTCTGCTGAGCTCTGTTCAGGCTGAGAGGGGCAAGGACACATGCCAGAGCACTTCACAGCGATCTTCTTTCCTGTGATGCATGCCTGGTACTCTAACTTGCACTGAGCAGGAGCGACAGACACAGAGACAGAAGGGACGAGACAGAAGAGGAAGTAAAATCAGGATGTGCGTCTCATCAAGAGGAAATGAAAAGTAAAATGTGTGCTCAGATGTCTCTATTATGGGAGAGAGCCTGTGTATGCGGGTACCTTGGTGGAGTAGGAGTGGCCATCAGTTCCACAAACAGGAGAAGGGTGAACCACAGGGCATGGTTTGCACTTTGAGCCCGGACTCTGGTACAAACTGGCATCTTTGAAACTAGAGAGGAGATTCAAAAGCCTTATGTCACACCCACACACTGAACATCTGACTGCATGCATATAAAAAATATTTCAAATGATGTATTATTGGACGTTGTCTCCATCATACCCAAACTAATATTTCTAAGCATTTTGTATCTGTGATGTGTTTTCTTGTTCTTACATCCATTTCAGAAATGAGACAAGGATTAGGATTTATGTGTGATTATTTTCTGATTTGCTGGCACTGTGCAGTGGTAATTGTGTTGTTGCTAAGAATGGGAAATGAGGTCAGTATGGCGTTACTGTCCTCTGTCCAGTCTGCAGTGTCCCAGACAGACACACACACATACAAAGCCCATTCATATCACTTGGCAGGACTTTGTGTCCGTTGTAAGGCAGTGCCAGTGCTGGGGTAATTGGACTAAACAGTAATGTCGCACAACAATCACAAGAGAGCCAGGCAACCAGTGGACCAGCTGGAAAAAAGAGAAAACCAGTCAACCCTCTGGTGCTGCTGCATGAATAAGAGAGAAGAAAAAAGCTGAGGAAGGAGAAAAGAGATGGGAGGTGATAAAGAAATTTGATTTGCTCCTAATCCACTGCCAGTCGTGTCTCATTTCTGGCACCGAAATATCTGAATGCATATTTAAAGCACAGCTTCAGAACTTGAGCCTGTTTAAAAGAGCAAGTGTGTGTGTTTGTGTGTGTGTTTATGCATTCTTACCTGACTCTCCTCTGGCTGACACAAGTGGCAGTCTTATAATCCTCAGCCACACACACCTTGTGGCGACTGCATTTGATCTTCAGACAGGGGTCTTTGGCTGGATCAAGGCCTAAAAACCCACACAAAACAAGATGTAGAGTGAAAACTCTTTTCAGTGTGCATATGCATATTGTATATGTGTGTGTGCAACCAAAACACAGCCTCTCGAGCTAATTTTATTGTGAGGAATATGTGCCATGTGTGCCTGTATTATTATATTTTTTATAGCGTATTTTAGTTTGGTATTCCTTTTTTTTTTTTTTACATCTAATTGTTGAGTGTAAAGTTTCACCTTTAATTATTTTTAGTTATTATCTTCTTTTTTTTATTTATGTGGATTTTGTTTATTATTATTATCATCAATAATAATATGAATTGCTGGAGACCAACCACATCAGAGAGGGGACAGCTTTCTTCTTATTTACTTATTGCACAACTGGAGCTTTTTACAGTATGATTACAGTACATTATGTTGCAACACATTTTCGTCAAATATCGCCGTTTGGTCAGTAGACTTTCACACGCAACATAACCTTCTGCATCTCTTGTTGATGTTCCGCGAATGCCGTGTCAATTTACACTTGTTTCATGCAAGTGTATCTTTAAAATACACTAACGTTTTCACTGAAGATGAATTGTTTCTGCTTATTAGATGCATACAGTCTTTTTTTAAGATTATTTTTTGGGCTTATACATAGGACATCTCAGAGAGATAGGAAACATTGGAAAGAGAGGAGTGATGACATGCGGCAAAGGGCCACGGGCTGGAATCGAATCTGGGCTGCTGTGGAGGACTCAGTCTGAAAGCTTACAGATACAGCAGTACCACCAGAGATCTTGGAGGCAGTGTAGCGTTCAAGCAAGACACAACCATAGGAGACAAAGAACAATATACAGTGAAATTAGTGAAAAGAATTCTACGTCGACTTGTCGTGATGTATATAATGGTCTCACAGACAACTGATGTCTGCAATGCTGCCTCAGTGTAAAGGTACAATATTATGACCTCCTCCACCGTCGCTTCGTTTGTTGTTGTGTGAAAATTATGACTCTGCCCTCTATTAGCTGCATCTATGCCATCATAAAGAACACATGGAAATATGAAGGTTGTGATGATTACAATATTTGAAATAGATGTATCTATTTTCGTACATAAAGGGAGTAAAAATGAGCTTTAATAGTCAGGGGTTTGTTGGACCCGTCCACCTGCCATCCCACCTGCCCTATAGGGGACTTTCCAGCTCCTTACATTACATTGTTACTGGCAGTGTTTCAAACTGACACTGTCTGGCAGGTTTATAAACTGACACCGCACAGTGGTGTATGGGTTGGTTTTACTGTTTGTGTTTTTTCTTTTTGTTCTTCTTCTTTAAATTCTACACATATTTCTAATTCTTCTCCTTTGTTCTATGTATACTGCTGTTAAATGTATAAAACCAATAAACACATGTTTACAAAACACAGCGTCTCTAGCTAAAGAGCTTTAAAAAAAGACCTAGCCCATGAGCACAAACAGAGAGGAAATCTTCCAAGGTTACGTTTCCCTTTTGTTCTTTGAAATCCTAGATCAAGGATTCTTAGTTAAACCATGTACTTCCTTTTCATTTTTACAGATTCAAGCTGTGCAGAGAGGTGTTTGAGATCTGTGTGTGTGTGTGTGTGTGTGTGTGTGTGTGTGTGTGTGTTAATTCTAGCCACTGTCTCTTCACTTACTGGCAATGCCTCTCTCACGCTGAACTGAAAGCCATAATACCATTAAGTATCCTTACAGCTAAAAACAGATGGAGCTGGTAATAGAGGCTACTTCTGACCTTAAATCAGCCCTCACTAAGTGTCACTCTCATGTGTGTTCTTGCTGAGATCCTCAAACTGATCTGGGATCAGATCTCACAGCTGAGGGGCCATATGCTGCCTTGAGAGCTGGTTTTAGATCTGACTGTCAGACTGAGGGTGTGATCCTTGATGGTAAAGACAAGCTAGCTGTTTCTGACCGCTGGTCAGTCTTCAGTGTGGCACCTATGGTGCAGGATCTAAGGCCTTAAGCTGATCTCAGAACAGTTTGTGAATGACCTCTGCTCTAAAGAACCTTACTGTAATCCCTGAGCAGCTTTGGCAGATTATCCGGCCTCCATCCTCCCAACGCAGCATCTAATGCTATTGTTTTCCTGACATGTCTGTGTGTGTGTGTGGATGCATGTGTGTGAGTGTGTTTGAGGTTACAGTGATGAGTGAGAGTGAATGTGTTCATGTTATGGTGTGCCTGGATGTGTGTATGAGCTTATCGCTGTCTGTAATACAATGGGGAATTAGATGATCAAAGAATAGAAAATCATCGTCAACAGTAGATGTTAGCTACCATCGTCAACATAAATCACCTGGTTGATGTAGTGAAAAGAACTGAGGATAGCCTGGAAATAACACACACTCACATCATGGGTGGATAATGAGACAATGGGCCCCTGGGCACAAACGTGCAAAAGGTGCCACCACCTCAGCATTTTTTGTAGTTTTGTGTCTGTTTGTGGTCATTTTGTGTCTCTTTGTAGTTCCTTTGCATCTCTTTGTGGTTGTTGTGTGTCTCTTTGATGTAATTTTGTGTCTTTTTGAGATATATTTGTCTCTTTTTTGGTCGTTTTGTGTCGCTTTGTAGTCATTCTGTGTTTTGTTGTAGTTCCTTTCTATCTCTTTGTGGTCATTTTGGGTTTCTGTGAAGTCTTTTTGTGTCTCTTTGTTATTCCTTTGCATCTCTTTGTGGTTATTTTGTGTCTGAGGGGTATATTTGTGTTTTTTTGGCTGTTTTGTGTCGCTTTGTTGTCGTTTTGTGTGTCTTTGAGATATATTTGGATCTTTCGTGGTTGTTTGTGTCTCCTTGTAGTTCTGTTGCATCGATTTTTGGTCATTTTGAGTCTCTTCCTGGTCAATATTTGTTATTTTGAGTGATATTTTGCAGGTGAAGGCCAGGGGGCCCCTAGACCTATGCCTGATAGGCCTATTTAGTCATCCATTCATGACTCGTATCCATACACCAAGTACTGTGAATGTCAAAATCTGTCTGATTTTTTCTTTTTTCTTTTTACCAGCATGACCTATAAGGAAAAATGATCCAAAGATCTAATGCTAATAGTTGATCTGTACAGGGGTACCACCTGTAGTCCTAGCATTGCATTTCACTTTATGTGTTCATCAGTGAGTGATCATCACTGTCAGAACTTTTTTTAAAAGTTATATAGGTAACTGCCTGTGTTACCTAATACAGGTACCTTACACATTCTTAACTTTATGTATTCATTTACACTTTCTATTCCAGATTTGTTCAGCTTTGGAGGATGTATGAATTCTCTTTGTCCTTTCTCATGTTTTTTCTTTGTTTGTTTGTTTGTTTTATCACAAAGCCAACAGCACAACCACTCGAGGCTCTCTTCCTCACACCCACCTTGATCGAAGGGCTTGGATGGAGTCCATGTTCCAGGCTCCTGAAACAGGGTTAACCAATAAACACAACCATAAAAATTCTGTTCAAATGACACTGAGAGTAAATAAGACATGACAAATACAAGACTATTAAGCTGTTATACAAACCTCCACTTCCTTTAGTAGAAAGCATTACACAGAGAGAGAATAAAGGGAGTTCATTTTGATTAGGCTTTTCTTTTTGGGTGAAAACATTCATAATGAAATATACTGATGGAAATCTGGGAAAGACACACCAACACACCATCATGTACAAACAAATGGAGCATGCATTTATTTAGTCAAGATAATGATTATGTTGTGACATCAGCTCTCGGCATAAGAAGGGGCCTGTGTGTCTGTGTGTGTGAGTGTGTGAGCAGTTTCATGTAGGAACTATTTTCTTTCTATCAAACGACACCTGCCAACCATATTACCATGCAGGAGGAAGTGTGCCTCTCCTGCCAGCTCACCTAGCACCACTGAGCTAGCTGATATTACAGCTCAGCCAAGGTGGACAACATTAATGTTTACATCTTTTGATGTCACAAGTACGAGCCTCTTAGTCATGAGTAGATGCACCCTTCCTCTTGCATGTTGAAACAGTTGGCGGGTGTAGTTCTGTAGAAAGAAAATAGTTCCTACATGAATGTGCTCACTCTGAGTTTTTCAGATATATGGTGCTTGGAGCACCACAAGCCGAGTGCCGTCTAGTTCCATTTTAACGGAAGGAAGGCAGACAACTCTACAGCTAATATCTGCAACACTCTGCAACTCACACCAAAACAATCAAGGAAAAATATGTATCTTTTAAATGGGGTGAACTGTCCCTTTAAGGAATTAAAGGGAATACTTTAAGAGCACGTTTTCACTCAAATGTTCTGTATATAAAGAAACTACCACACTGTCAATTCTTTCCCAAAATGGTTTCAGAGTGAACTGTTTTTTAAAGCATTCCCAGATTTAGTCATATGGTTCAATCCTTTGCCTGTGGATGTGTTTCAGCAGTCGAAATAAGGATTGCATGGAGGTGAGTGATTTGCCTGCTTTTAATAGCAGGACAAGGAGGAGACACACCCAGGGGGTGCTGGCTCATGATGCAAGTGTAAAAGGAGCTTAAGAAACAGTGAGCTGTGTGTCTCTTTACTGAGTCTGAGTTCAGACATCTCATTCTCTGGTTTACTCTCAGTTCCTTCTCTGGGCATTCATTCAAATCCAATCCTGTGCTGCGTTCTCTCTCATTCTGTCACAATGATAACCTGTTCTGCACACGTGTGTGTCCGTGTGTGTGTGTGTGAGAGAGACTCACTCAATTCTATATGCCAGAATAAATAGAAAAATAACATCTTATCAGCATAAATCCCACAATGTGGCAGAGCGGAGACGACTGTCTTATCCACCACATGAAAGCTCTTTATTGAAGATTTGCACATTTTCATGTTCTCCACCAACAGGGTGTTTCAAACTCAGTTTAATGTACAGTTCAATAATTTCTGTGGACACAATGACCTCACCCTCTCACATGTACAGATTCTTTGCATGATTGTTATATATTTTCTGCATATAAAATTTACCATGGACATGGGTGGCATAGACAGCAGAGAGCTGAACTGACACAGGAAGGCCAGGGTAACATCAATTATAAAGCAGTTACCAATGATGATGCAGTAAAAACTAAAGGAAAGTGAAGCTGAATGTGCTTTAGAAAAAGCCCTTCAAAAGGCCCTTGTTTTACTTTTGTAAATCAAAATGGATCTTGTTTCATTGACTGTTTCACACTATTGCACTGTATATTAATTTTAAAAAGTAACACAGTGACAGCTGCAGTGCTAATACTGAAGTAGTAATGTTCCAAGGTTGTCAAATACCACCGCTTTGTCATACCCCTCAGCATCTGATAGGGACGCACAGAGCACCCTTTAGCGTCTCTGTGTGACACAGAGCTGAAACACATTGTACAAGCCCATCTCACTTCTAAGTTGCTGAATACCAGCACTTGGTCAGTGACTCCCGGTGTCAGAAACCGACAAAAAAAGCTGCCTGCGGTGTCAGGGGAATACGCGGCAGGACAACAACATAAGTTAAGGGGGCAGAAGTCTGAGTAGAGCTGGTGGGAGGGGTGGTGGACGGGTCCAACAACCACCGACATGCATCTGGGAGGCTGGTGTTCACTTCCCATATGATAGTAAAACCAAACCCTGTTCTTCTTTCCTAAACCCAACCATGTGCTTTTATCGGCTTAACCAAACCACATGTGTGTGTTGGCTAAACATAGCCTCTTGCATTTGTTGTTGAAGGAAAAAAAAATCAATTCTCAGTGTACTGACGTAGTGCATTTATTTTGAAAGAGACTATATGCAAATTATACATTTCATGTGGAAACGGAAGTGTGTTTTGAAAGCTAACAATGCATATAACAGGCTGAAGTTGACACGGTGTCCCAGAACGTCAACAACCAGCACACCCAGGGTAACTTGCACATCATATCACAACGTGGAAAGTATGTGACGAGGTCGGAGCGAGAATGTGTTGCACTGTAACAGGTGAGTAATGTTGTGAAACGCATGCCGTTAGGTTTAGACAACAATACTACTTGGTTAGGTTTAGAGAAAACATCATGTTTTGGGTTAATTTAAATAGGCTACATAAATTACATTTTGTTACGTTAAAATTTTTTGTTTCATACAGGACAAAAGTACTTAAGTTGCGTAAAGATAGGTGAAAACAGTACTGACTTTTGGTTTCACATGGGATACGAACAGTGGTAGTGGTCTCCTGAGTGAAAGTCCAATTTTGGTTGAACCACCCAACACCCCTCCCTCCCACTCTATGCGGATCTTCTCGCTCTGTGTACTCCATCAGTTGCTCTCAATGCTAAATATTGTCATGGATGGGTATTGCACTGGAGTTAGTTAGTCTCAAAAAGATGCTAAAAGGTGCCTTTGATGTTGATATCACACGCCAAGGGGTGTGACAAAGTCACAGTACTTGACAACCCTGGGATGAAAATGGGCTGATTGTTGACAGTACCAAGTTCAAGGTTACAGTGCCTGCAGGGCAAAAAGTCAGTGTGTGAGTTTGGGTATGCTGAAGGGTGACTGGTTGAGAGTGAATACCTGTGTAAGTAAGTTCATAAAGATGCGGTACTACAGTACACTGTACTACTTCAGATTGCCTTTGGTATGAATGTTGGAGCAAATGTGGTGTTGATTTTAGTCTGTAGTGCTCCCCACGTGTTCTGGCTTGACAAGTTAGCAACACATGATGGAAGAAAGCTTCAGTGCTGGTTGAAATCTGGTGGTATATGTTATCTTGCTGACCACTTCACTGCTGTTTTGCAAAGTTAACAGTTTTTTTTGTTGTTGTTGTTGGTTTTTTTAAACAGGCTGTACATTTTTCTTCAGGAAGCTAAAATACATTTGCATGTCTGTCATCTGTGGCAGAAATGACAATGACACAATTTCGAACCTGCATTTCATGACACTGATACTTTTTTTGTTTTTGCGAGTACTGTAGTTTACTGTATCGCCTCAAACATTTATTGTTAACTGTTGCAAAACCCAAAGTAATTCTGTTTTTTCTTTTAGTATATCAGTGCACTTAAATCTGCATGACCTATACTGAATGCAATTAATGAAGAATTGTTGCACCCTTTATTGATACACATGCTGCCTGATTGGAAGGGTTGCATATTATATTTATACAGTACTTCCCGCACTGTGGACTGTGAAGCTCAATTTAGGTATCTTTGCATCTGTGCACGTATGTCCTAAAACCCTTGTACTTTGATACTGTTTGCCACAAGATCCGAGTTATTTTTCAAAAGCATGACTTTAACCATCAGGAAGTTTCCCATTGTCTCACTTCCTTGCACTCCATAAGGTGAACAGGGTCAACACTGGCTTTTCCTCAGCTCTAATTAATTTCTTCTTCTTGTCCTTCATTGCTGGCCCTTTGTGACCCTCTGCATCTTCACAGAGTCTTCATTACTAATTGCACCACCTCTCCCTCTCCACCTTACAATTCTGTATAGGTCCATGTTACAATGAGAGAAAATCCCAGTCCAGTCGCCAGAGGAAAATGTTGGCATTGTACGTTTCTGCAAACCACAAATTACATTTGTATGTTTCATGCATATCATATCATATCATATACTTGTTTCTAAAGTGATGTAGTATATGAGGTGACTTAATCATCGGGAGATGGAGGGGATGGTGGATGGTGTAACACGTAGGCGAGACGCCTGGCAAGCTGCTAACACTGTCATGGCTGTGTTTCCAGCGGCTTGTTAGCCCCCAAACATGGGTGTTTTTCAGGCAACCATCACTGTTTTTCCAGCGGGGATAGTGCCACCAAAACCATGTATTTTCATCCAAAAACATATTTTTTCCTAACCATAACCAAGTGGTTTTTGTGCCTAAACCTAACGACACATTCACCACAGCATTGTCCAAACGTAATGAAATGTAAAGTTTGAAGGTACTTGCCATATAATACTGCACAAATGTAACATATCCACGGTTTGCAAAACTACATCTATAATTACAATAAACTGTTTTTAACTGTTCTGATTTTTTTAATTAAATTAACAATTTCTTATTTTCTTTGGTATTTTTTGTGATATATAGATATGCAATGATGACGGCTGAGTAATATGTATGTTGAAGTAGCCTATGTGATGAAACGATAGCATGCACTAGGGCCTGTCATAATGGCATGCCCTGAGACCCATCATAATTACCTTACACTTCTGTGCAATGCCAACATTTTTCTGGGGATTTGGTTGGAAAATCTAACACTGGCTAATGGCTCTCTCTGTTTCTTCAACCCAGTCTCACTGCAAAGTCATCGAAATGTGACGCTTGGGCAGTGACTTGTGGCGCCAAACAACATGTTTTTGTTGCCTCAGCCCAACCACATGCATTTGTTGTTGAAGGGGGAAAAAAACATCAATTTGTCCCGACGGTAAAGTTGTATCGACGTATTGTGTTTATTTTTAAAGAGACTATGTAAATGGTAAATTTCCTGTGAAATTTCCTGTGAAAACGGAAGTATAATTTGAAAGAAGACAATGCATGTAACAGGCAGAACTTAACGCAGAGTCCCAGATTGTCAACAGCCGATGCACCCAGTGTACCTTGCACTTTGTACTGTATGTGGACATGGAAAAACCATGACCAAACATTGGCATGTGACAAGGTCGGAGTGAGAATGTGTGGCTTTCTTTTGTTTAGAATTTTGCACAATACGTTACCATCTTAATATGAAGAAAACCACATCAATCTTAGCAAAGATAAAGCCAAATAAAGAGGTACTTTTGTTTCTGTTCCCCTCTAGCACTGCAGACTGCAGACCATTGAGACTGAATAATGAGAACATTGCATTATGGGGGCCAGGCCCTCTAGACCAGTCAAGACAACAAAAGTGCTTGCGGTCTGATTCCTTAATGGAATCAACAGACGTACGCGAACACACACGGAAGTACACAGAAGCACGCACACACACACATGTCCATGCACACACATACACAGTTCTATAAACAAATAAACTTATCACCACAACACTGACTGTAGTGCCAGAATCTGTCAGCACTACAAAACATCAAATAACTGCATGAATGCACTTCACTGCACATGCAACCAGCCACCCACTTTCCAAAAAACCACAGAAAACCCAAAATTCAACAATAGGTCTAATGGCCTCCTGAGTGTACGCTAAAAATAGTAACTTTTCAATTTATCTCTCCATCTCTTTCCACCTCTGTTCCTCTCTCTCCCTTGCAGTGAGAATAGTCTTTTCCCCTCATGTGCACAAACACACACAAACACAGCAGTGTGTGTATTCGGCTCTGTTGGCTATAACATCCTTATTTACTGGTGAGCATACTGATACTACTATAGAAATCAGTCTATAATATGTTGCCTTTGCCTTCTCCACCTTTATCTTGGATTTTCACACATCCCTACTGATTGTGTCTTAATGGCTTCCTTACCTTTCCTGGCTCCTTGCTGCCTTCCCCTACCATCCAACAGGAGAAATATGTGCATGTTTTCACTATACTGACTCTGCTTGTCTTGCTCAAGCTTGTCGCATGCATGCACGCACAAACACACACGAATACACACTGAGGTGCTTTGAAGTGGAAAAGGCCTCAAGCTCTGTACCTTCCCTACATCATTCACCCTCCACAACCCAAACAACACAGGACAGACACGCACAGCGAAAACACACAAAGAGAGAGAAGAGGATAAAAAGGTGTTCTCTGCTCTAATGAGGCTGGTCTAAACTATTTACTCCCATATTGCACAATTAAGTGTCGTGCTGTTCATCACACATCCTTTATTGTGTTTTTACTTCCATTGTTAAAAAACCCATCTTCCTTCTCAGCTTATCTCTTTACTCTGTGGCGGTGCTGAAAGCTAGACAAGGCTGAGTAAGCGGAGCAGAATGTCTAAAAAACTTGAGATGGCACCAGTGCAGCAAAGAGAGCCCCAGGCCTCTCCAGCCATCCTAACAGGACGCACTGTAAATCAGTGGCCAAGATCCTATCTAGTGCACTTAGCAGGAGACCCACTTATGGCTCTTGCTGAAAGATGAAAGCTGAAGTACAAAGTACATGTCAAACATGTAAAATTTAAATCTAAGTAAAGAGAAGTTTGGCATAGAATACCAGTGCACAAGATAAAAAGGAGGTGTACTGGGTGAAAGAAAAAAAGTACAGTTATGAATATTGTGCTTACTTGATTTTAGGATCAAGACAGGGCTGACAACTCTGAATGCAAGTAAAGATTTTCATCCCAAGCTAAGATACCCAAACTACCGGCATGATAAATAATCACATTGATGTTGGTCTTGAAGTCAGTAATCATTTAAAGCAACAGGATTAAGTTTCACCAGCTGTTTGTAAATCCAAGTCCTTCTTTAGTGCTTAGTTAGCTCATAGCCAGTTTCAAAGTAATGATTTACCAAACTGTGCTGCACCATTCAAATGTAAGGAATGTCTTCAGACCATAGTCATGTGTAAATCTGCTGCTAGGAAACATCTGTAGCTCTGCCCAATCAAAAGCAACTAACATTTTAAGACTGTTAGCCTAATTTTGGAGGTTGCTATAGCATCACTGTGACACAACTTCCAAAGTTAGGCTAATAGCCTTAGGAGCCGACCACCCTTGACAAATGTTTTATTTATATATGCATACATGAATAAACATGTTTCAGGGTAACTAGTAGGCTATTCATAAAGTTCATGGTGAGAAGGAAATATCTGATTAAAGGTTCTGTATGCAACATTAACTGCATTAATACAGCAGAAAATCATTATTTGCTATAAAAAGATAAAGTGGAATAGTGCCTGAGCAGAGAATGAAGTCAGGCTCCCTCTGTATGTGTTGTGATCTGAGCTTTGCTGTGGTTTGTTGTGGTAGACGGTCCAGCGGCACATGCATGTTTGGGTGGCTGTGGCTCAGAGGTAGCGCGGGTCATCCACCAATTGGAAGATCAGTGGTTCAATCCCCGGCTCCTCTAGTCTGCATATTGAAGTATCCTTGAGCAAGGTACTGAGTAGCAGGTGGCACCTTGTATGGTAGGCTCGGCCACCAGTGTATGAATGTGTGTGTGAATGGGTGAATGTGACTCGTAGTGTAAAAAGCACTTTGAGTGGTCAGATGACTAGAAAGGCGCTCTACAAATGTAGGTCCATTTGCCATGTTTGTGCATGTGTAGGTCTGCACTATTACCACGCTGGCAAAGGTCTATGCAAGTGGTGCTCAAAGTAGGCGGAGTCTGCACATAATTTAAAAGGCGTCTAAGCCGACGCATAGGCCAGATAGCCCACTCAATCGATGCAGCAAAAGCGGCATGTACACCTAACTCCACCACATGGCTGACACAAACACATCATCAGGGGTGGAGCAGCTCTGCTGTTCTTCCCTCTTGTATTTGCCAATATTCTTCTTCTCCTTCTGAGGAAATCTAACTTCCCATGCACGAAAGCAAACCAGACTTGGCACATAATTCCTGTCCCATGCTAAACTTCCTCAATGGGGATTAGGGGCCAACAGTCCTGATGGTGGCGCTACAGCGACTTTTTAAATTTAAAAAAACTTTGAAAATTCATAACAAATCACACTTGTACACTCTAACCTAGAATACATTTTTAAGTCCATTACTCCTTTTTTAATCAAAAACTGTAAAACTAATTAATCTTATCTCCAACCACATTTTTTGCTCCATTCACACCAAACTATACAGTATCTCCAGACTGTCCTACACAAACACATTACACAGGTTTTGGAATGATAAAAACTTGAGCCCACATTGCATCAAAATGCCTCACTTTAAAGAGTACTGTAAACAGCTATTGCAAATTTTCGCTAAATAAAACTCCAATGTCCAAAGCTGAATTTTTGACAACATTTTGAATTCTGCACTCATGTAGCCTGTAGCAGTCAATGGTTAAAGAGCAGCTTTAAGCTTTTATGTATTTTTTTTTTTTTAATGGAACAATCAAACATTGTAAAAAAGACATTCCAGGTATTTTCTTTGTTGTCTAGATGAAGTATGCAAATTCTCAGAATTTTGTCTTGATTTTTGACATTAGATTGAAATCTGCCTGCACCTTGGTGGTTGGCTGTATCATATTGTGAAGTCACCTCTAAATTCTACAGTGGTGAGGTGAAGAACTGAAAAGAGTTGCTGGGGAGAGGGACATCTTGGGGTGCTTTGTTTGGCTTACTGCCCTCAAGATCTTGCCCCCCAGGTAAATGGATGAAAGTAGATGGATGGATGGAGTGGTGAGGTAGCTCAAATTAATAATTGATTCCAATTGAGCCATTGATCCTGAAAGGCTGTGAGTTCAAGTCCCAAGTAGTACAGATTAAACATGTTTTTGCCTCCTCAGACATTGTGCCATGTGGGTTATAAACACACGATTTCAAAGACATTTAAACGATTATGATATTTTTTGCCTGGAAAGTTCTACTGATTGATCCTCATGGATTTATCTGTCTTCCTCATCTTCTTCCTTTTCCTCATCCTCCCCTTCTTTTTTATTCTTCTCCCTCTCTTTCTGTACACTTCTCCATATGTATGTTTAGCTTAGCTATTAGGCTTTACGCACAATTTTCATTCGACAGGAGTAGTCCCAGCACAGATAGCTCAACTGGATCACAATTAGCAATTGCTCTTCTTCTTGCTCTTCAAAATACCCGGCCCCAATTCATTGCTGCACAACAACTATAATTCATTATTGCAATTAAAGTCTTAGCCGTGAATAGTGGAGTACAATGCAGTATTCTATTAAAAATGTATGAGAGCAGCCAGCAGGTGGTTGCTTGTATCATTTTTTTTTTCTCTATGGCATAGTTATCTTGTCAGCAATTAATGACACAATTAACCTTGATCACTCTGACAGATCCATGCTTAGATTAATGATGATGCCTCCTGACGCACCTCCCTTGCTGCTCTTCATCACCACTTGTCGGATTGCACCCCGGCTGCAGAAAAAGGAGGGTTACCTGTGCATTCCACTGGCTAGCTCATCGCCGCTGTAACTGCACTCATCCAGCATGTTACTGCTGATATGGGGATGTCATCATCAAGTGTAGCACCCACCCTCCCGTTGCCCCCTGGTTAACATGGTTACCTCTGTCCGCACTGTTGCCTGTTGTTTAGTGCTTTTTATGGGGTTAGCACCGTTAGCTGCTAGTCACCAGCTTAGCTACCTCCATGTTAAGAACCATGACCAAACAATTCATATACTCATATACTTTAGACTCATATACGTATACAGCCTTTGAAGCAGCGTAACATTTGATGACATATTATATTTCACTGCAAATCTGTCAGTTAGCACTGGTAAACATTTAGTAAAAATTCATTTCTATGTAAAAACTAGTTTGTGTGGTGCAAGCCATCAAAAGATCAAATCACTTTTGAGCTGTAGGCAGGCTAACCTTTCCACCTCCTGAAAAAAAGGCTATTCCAGAGGAACAATTTACATGAACTGTGTGTGTTCACTATACCATCTAAAGCAAAAATATAGGACTCATTACATGAGACTTTATCAATGCAAGAAAATGTTTTAATGGGCCTGTATTTTAAACAGGGTTTATGACCCCTGCACATCTGGAAACATGGTTGTGATATAAGCCTAATTGACAACAAATATACAGAGAGAAAGGTGAGCAGGATGCCCTGTCTGCAGCCTGTCACTGCTTCTCTAGTCATTTAGTTGAACATCTTTGTATAGCCTACAGTACTGGTAAATTCCTATGTGAGAGAATGCAAAAACAAACACTCAGTGACACGCAGACTATCTGGGACACAGCACAAAAACAGGAAGTGACAGGCACGTACATACATCCAGAGCACACATAATGCTTTTGTGCGCCACCGCTATTTCTAATGCCTGAGCCTCAAGGTTAAAACACAGTTGTGAATGCACACAGAACCTTCAGTCCACCGCCAACCACCTCACTCTCTTTCATCTTTCCTTTCCACTCTCATTACCCTGTCCCTCCCTCTCAAGTATCCATCTATCTGTCTGTCTGTCTGTCTCCTTCGTTCTGTTCTGAATAGGTTAATTATCCTCTCATTGCTAGTGGGGGTATTTATAGACCTCTGTTTGCATTAACACAATCACCAAGCTCTCTCTCTCTCTCTCTCTATCTCACACACACACACACACACACACACACACACACACACACACACACACACTTTGTCTCACTGTATACATCTCAAACAGTTCCAATCATCTTAAATAGCACAGCACATGGCCAATCACTTTTCCTCACTAGCATTTGGTCCTGACACCCTATTTGCATAATCCAAATCCTGCTCAATAGCTGGACCTGAGGTGAGTCACATGGGTCCACCTGAGCCGATGGGTTCACACGCTTAAGTGTGACAGACAGGGAAAGTGAGAGATAGAAAAGGTCTGTTACAAGCTATATGTAAAACATAAAACAAGTATATGAAAAAAAAAGATAGCACCTGCCCTTATCTTTGAAAATTAAGATAAGGGCAGGTTGCTCCTGCTTTTGTCTCTCTCTTTCTCTGACAGTGAATATATCAAGGGCACTAACTCAGAGAAAAATCATGCATGCATGTGTGCAGCATGGTGGTAAAGCCCCTCATTAAAGCTGGTGTGTGTGAAAATTGTATTTTCTCTGGTGCATGTTGTTTTTTCTAGTACAGCATCTGAGCAAAAAACCTGTTTCTCATAATTTATGTGTGTGTGTGTGTGTGTGTGTGTGTGCATATGTGCATAGATGCTTGATTTTGTGTATCTGTATGTTTCTCTCTCTCTCTCTCTCTCTCTCTCTCACTCTGTGTGTGTGTGTGTGTGTGTGTGTGTAGGCCTATGTGTGTGTGCATAAGTGAGTGCAAGTGCAAGCATGTACAAATCACTGCTGCTAGTGTGAGCCCATTTACTGTAATCTGTGGTTAGAGGCAAGTTATCCCTCTGACAAATACTCTATTGCATTAGACGTAAACAGACTTTTTCCATATTGAACTCTACTCATTTGTGTAACATTCATTCATGAATAAAAAGTAATGCTTTCACAGTCTTTCATCTGTAATCTACAGCCGATAAGTATTTTTTATTATGAGCTAAAAACATAACTTAATGTGTTTAAGGGTCTCACAACTGCAAAAATGTGTATTTTTCTGCACATATACTGAAAGAGTGATGTCTAATGAATGAACCTGTGTGACAGTGGAAAGCATGATTGCTAGGGTCATAGGGGCTTAGCCCTGAAATAGCTGAATGAGGTAGGGTCAGGCATCTATTGACAACTATTGTAATAATAATAAATTTTATATAAATCAAGTCTTTTTCTTCCTCTTCTCCTTATCATTATTATCATTATCATTACTTCAAACACATAACTGTTAAAAAACAGCCCTTGCTTCTTGTAACATAGCATGTATGAAATGAATCAAACATAGAGCTGTGACATATGGAGAAAATCAAATATCACGATATGTTTGGCAAATACCTTGTTATCTACATTGTGACAATACTGTAGGGTTGTTTATTGGTGCTTTACACAATGAGGGGTCATGGGTATCTCAGCTGACATTGGACGAGAGGTGGGGTACACCCTGCACAGGTCACCAGACTATCACAGGGTTGACACATAGAGACAGACAACTATTCATGCTCACATTCACACCTACAGGCAATTTAGAGTCACCAACTCACATAACCTGCATGTCTTTTGACTGTGGGAGGAAGCCGGAGTCCTCTTGCTGTGAGGCGACAATGCTAACCACTGCACCACTGTGCAGCCCAAAATGCATATCCAAAATCTAAGACAATATCCAGTCTCATATCATGATATCGATACTATTATACAATGTATTGCCCTGCCCTAATAAAAGCAAAGTTATATTTTAAACAATTTATAAGAGGCTCCTCCAATGGACTCCCCCTAGCCTGTAATGTATTGACATTTTATTTCACTTTGGTCAAATATTTCAGGATGTGTGCCTTATGGAACTATAAATTCAATAACAAAACTCTACTTTAAAAAGCTATCAGTGTGAACTTTCCATATAGGTACAATTATCACCTGCCAGATTTTATGGCAAACATAGCAAAATGCTTGATCCAGTTTGGAACATATACTCCAGCCACTCTTTATTTGAAATAAGAGCGACATTGTAAAATATTTGTCTGTTCTTTCACAGTAAATTACTGTAATTTTTACAGTAATTTGTTGAAATGACAGCTGTATACTGTGATCTCACAGTAGTTATGCCTGCATATTATTGTGATTTAGCAGTGTGCTCCTGTGAAATTAACTGCAACCTCACAGTATGTTCCTGTTAATTACTGAATTTAACTGTAATTTCGCAGTTTATGTACATTTGATTACTGTGATTTAGCAGTATGCTTTTGTAGGATTACTGTATTTCACTGTAATCTCACAGTTAAACTGCTGCTTTGTAAAATTACTTTATTTACCTGCATGATTTTCACAATAAAATTCTGAATTTGGTTGAATATCACAGTAAAGCCTGTGAAGTGATAATAATGGAAGCATTATTTGTTATGAAATATTACATATTGTAACTTCCGGGAAATAATTTGCAGTGTATTAAGTGAACTATTAATTTCAGCTGCTATTGTATGAACACGCTGGTTAATGTAATGAGGCACACCTGCGGGACTCCTTGTTTAGGATTCAGCCCTTCCACTGGTGTGTCGCCACTACCTTGTGGCAGGTGTTCACTCCTCTAAACAAAAAGCACATCCAGGCCTCACTGCTGCGGACGCCCTCCCTCATACCTGCCCGTAATCAGGCCCTTTAACGGGGACTCAGTGGTGCCTCTCGGACAGCTAGGCTATGTGCATTAGTATTTCGCAGAGGCCTATCTCTGCTAAGCAGGGACTGCTATCGCGAAAACACACTCACAGGCAAGGATCATCCCAGTATCGTTAGTGTATTTACTGTTTCAGTGGCGCGGGTGATGGACGTGTGACAAACAGCACAACGGGCCCCGTGACGCGTCGCTTGGACACAAAACGAGGAGCGCATGATCACAAACCAATGAGGGTGGCTACAGGGAGAAAAAGGGGGGTGGGGGTGGTAAATGAGATGATGAGGAGGGGGGAAAGCGTTATTAAATGTTAGACAAAAATATCACTTACATCTCTGAATTTATCCCATCTCCCAGCGAGCCACTTATCATCCAAAAAATTGCCGCTGTCGGAGCGAGCGGAGACGTGTCCGAAGGCGACGGCGCACACACACAGCAAGGCGACGCTCAGCATCTGCGGACACACAACAACAGCACGGAGAGAGGACATCGGATCAGACTGGAGGACACCGCAATCCCGTTGGAAACAGAGGCAGTTCAGTGTGCATCACATCAGCAATGAACACCGACCGTCAACACTGAACACAGAGATGCGGAGGTGTTTTTTCTCATACCTTGTCGCATCAGCTGCTATCCAGACTGTATGTGCTCGCTGCCGTTTTCTGTCACTAGTAATAACAGCCCTGTCCTCCCTCTCTCTCGCTCACTCTCTCTCTCCGCACCGACTCTCTGTGCGCAGCAGAAAACGGGAACGCGCATGGCACCGTGCGCGGCCCCTGCGCTCTGTCTCTCTTTCCTTTTTTTTCTCAGCCTCTCCTCAGTGCGGAGGAAACAGTCATGATGGCTCACTGTGGGCTGTTATCAGGCCACCGCAAAAGTGTCGTGCACTGATTGTTTCTTATGAAAAACACATTGGGCAATCCTATGATAGATAATAAGACGGATAAATTACTCATATCACGGCAAACAACAGATTTTGTAGGAATGTTTTATTGATGGCATGTAAATAAAACAACAAACAAAACAAACAGAAAACAACCATACTGTAAGATCACTAAAAATACAAAGATTTAAGTGTTTGCTTTCCAAAAGAAATATTAGATCAGATCAGTGTGTGTGTGTGTGTGTGTGTGTGCATGCGTGTGCGTCCTTTACTTCTCCCATGTTTCTGCTCTGTTACAGCCATCACATGGGAGCCGCTCAGGCTTGTTTGTACAGTAGTGACTCATGAGAGAGTTCCACTTACATTCCAGGCAGAGGTTAGCTCAGGACTGTAAATTGATGCTACAAGATAACACGGTCTCCATATGAAATGGCCCACTGTGGATGATTTGTGGAGGTGGGTGGAACCGCCCTCTGTCAGTTGTAATCTTCTCTAGAACGTTACAAAAGCCCCAAAACATTCTTCCTCAGAGCGGTTATGTGTGACTGAAGGTGTTTCGAGGGGGGAAATTTGTGGGTGGTGCACTTGTTTTAGCAGGATACCACAGCGACTGCTGCAGTTTTGTCATTACAGCATACAGATAGATGTATAGATGGGATACAAATGAAAGAAAACTAGGATTACCTCCCCACGGTTGTATGCCTTCACCAACCAGTCAGGGCACGGTTTACATCCATGTTATCCCAGACTCAGATGTAGCCACAGCAGCAGACAATGCTTTAAATATGGTTGATGCTACAAACTAAATCTAAATCACGGATGCTTCAGCACAGAAGATCTGTACAGTCAGAACAGTTTCAAGATGGACATCCAAGATTAGTGTCCCCAGTTCAGTATCTGACCAAATGTCTCTCCTTCTGTTAGTTATGGTGTTGAATAATGGCTAGAAAATATTATGATGTAACACTGAAGTTGACCTTTGACCTTTTGGATGTAAAATCTCATCACTTGATCATTTTATTCTATTTGACACTTGTGTGAAATTTTGTCATAATTGGCATGTGAATTCTTAAGTTATGGCCTAAAACATGTCTTGTGAGGCCACAGTGACCTTGACCTTTGACTACCAAAATCTAATATATATATATATATATATATATAATATTAAAAAGCACTCTTTAAAACAGTGTTACAAAGTGCTTTACAAGGCAGCAAAATAAAACAGACACCATAACAATAGGTTTTAAAAGAAAACAGGTCAAAAACAATGTGGTGTATAAAAACTGGGGAAATAAAAGACAGAAATTAGAAGTCTGTTAAACTCAGGAAAGGCTCTCCAACAAAAGTATGTTTTAAGAAGAGACTTAAAAGAGATCAGTGTCTCAGCCGACCTGATTTCCTCGAGCAGATCGTTCCAGAGCCTCAGGGCCCTGACTGCAAACTCTTTGTCCTCTTTAGTTTTCAGCTGGGGCTCTAGAACAGACAAATGACCTCTGGCTGAGGATCTCAAAGTATGTACCAACGCTTACAGTACTAAGAGGTCAGAGATATATCAGGGAGAGAGGCAATGAAGAGCCTTTAGAGTAATCAGTAAAATCTTAAAATGTATTCTAAAACATACCGGAAGCCAGTGTAAAGATGCTTAAACAGGGGTGATGATATCACATTGTTGTTGACTCCAAGTGCAAAATATAAAGAAATTCCCTCAAGGTGTTCTGTAGATATGGTAGTCTATATATATGGCATATGCAGAAATCTGGACCCTGTGGCTGGACCAGTTGGGAATCACTGGCCTATATATTCTATAAGTCTCTGGAGTGAATATTATTCTTCCAAAAGATATTCCCTTATCTGGTGTTAAAGTGTCATTTAAACCCTTTAAAGTCTACACTAAGAAAAAAATAAATGGAAAAAAAAGAACTCTTTGTATTTTTTGTACTTGTATTGTACTAAAAAAACCAACACTTTTTTTTCCTAACAGACCCCAGAGATTTGAATATATAGGCCTTGATTAAACAATTGATAAGTCTCTTCATGGTAATTGTAAAACAGAAGAAAAAAAAATGAAAACCCTATTGCTAATGGTAGTATGTTAGCATACCAACATATATCAAGTTGTTACCATGGAATTAGTAGTATTACCAGTACTAGCATTATTTCCACATATTAATTCTATATATTACAATACTTTGAAAACATCTCAGAAAAAATCATACTGATACAATTTTTGTCATTGAATATATAATGAAATAACATTATATATATGGTATTAACAATGATGAATATCTTTTTTTTTTTTACTTGATAAAAATTGATTGATTAAAAATTGTAAATTCATTATCTTAGCATCACTACCTTTACCATAAAAGGCCAATGTAATTGTTTGGTTGAGCATGGCATTAGACAGTACAAAATCATACTTCTAAAATTATTTCAGCATATCTATATAGATATATGTTGGATAACATCAAATGTACCATTTAACAACAAATGAATGATCAGAAATGGCTTTATTTTGTGGCATATAGTCAGTTTCAATACATTAGCTTAGCTTTATCACAAAAAGACAAATGAGACTTTTTTAAAAAAACAAAAAAAACCAACCTTATTTTGTGTTCATGTATTTATTTGTTTATTTATGTTGTATGACATTAGATAAATCTCTTTGAGACCTCTTACACTATAACATGGAGAAAAAAATATCTGTACCTTTGAAAATCCCACCACACAGAGCCCTCACGTCTGGAGTGGATTTTTTTGTTACGAACTTCCTGTAGGATGCAACATGCAAAGGCATTTACAGACACAGCAACATCTGGTGGATTTTTAGCATAACATACCTAAACCAGAAGGTAGAGATAACTCAGTCAGGTGGAATTAAGCTCAACACATTTTTCTTCCAGATACAGTGACTTTAAATGTGCTCTACCAAATGGCTGAGCAGAGCGTTAACATATCAGGTCAGTATCTCCCTTACAGTTTTAACTATGTTGAAATCTGCTGACTGTAAAGGCCATAGCATATGATTCACACTGTTTTCATACTTATGTAACCATACAGTGACCCCTCGTGCCCTGTATGTATACATCTGCATTCACTGAAATGGCTCTCCACTCATTTATTCAGGATTTCTTTGATTTGTTAACCAATCTGTAGCTGAACAAGATAAAGAAATGGACTGAATGCAGTGGAAATAAAAGAGCAAGAACATTGCAAACATGGAGAGGGTGGGCAAGTTAGAGAATATTAATATTATTTCCAGGCTCTTCACAGAGAAGCCTGATGGTCAGGAGGGTCACGGCATCATTATGCACAGTTGCTGTAGAAACCAACCTTGACCTCAGCTTCACATCTTCATCTTCATAAGAGGCTGTGGAAAGAAAGTGTGTGTGTGTGTGTGGGCATGTAGAAAGGATGACAGGGTGCAGCTATTTGAAAGTCAAATTAGAGCTAAGAAGCATGCATGACTGCATCACAGAGACACACGAGGATGCATCATGGGGCATACGCAACTGAGATGCTAACTGCATAAGCACACACAGGTACAGACAAGTAAAAAATGTTTGATGTGAGCTCTGTGTTCACTCCAACAGGAAGTGTGTGACATGTAAACAGGAAACTGGTGGTAAAGGCACCATTGTGGTTGGAGGCTTCAGTCTTCTTTGAAGCATGCTTTGTCTTCTCAGATCTGCACAAGGTGATCTAATTTTGGTATGACAAGATAGTTGTGAATATGGCAGTGTTTTGGACTGTGGATGACGCGGTCATTCTTTTATGGCTTACTGTTAGCTTGTGCTTTATGACATTTGTGCAGATGGAAGCAGTAAAAGAGGTGTTTTGTGTATGTGTGCGTGTGTGTGTGTGTGTGTGTGTGTGTGTGTGTGTGTGTGTCTTACAGCCCAGGGGTTCATACATTATTCAGTCTCAGACATTAAAGATGTAGATGTGGTCAGAGACATATGCAGGAGAAACACACAGAGCGCTCACACACACACACAAATCCACACAAGCATGCCCACACACACACGGACGTCTGATGCTTAACGAAACTCTTTATAGATTTTTCATTCCACTGTAATTTGATTTTTCTTTTTTTTTTCTCCTGTGAGTAAATTCTTGATCACACATTGTTGACTCAATCTCTACGCAAGCAGAGAGAAAAGATGAGAGAGGAAGGAGTTGAAGAAAAATTAGGACAAAAAGTGTGTATGCCTGTGTGTGTGTGTGTGTGTGTGTGTGTGTGTGTGTGTGTATTTGGATGGGAGAGGCATGAAACGTGTCTCAAGGAGCTGAGATTTCACAGCCCAGTGACTCCGTCACTGTGCACCTGCTCACTGAGACAGTGGGAGGGAGGGAATGAGAGGAAAGAGGGAGGTGAGGTGAGGGGGTTTGGGGTAAAAGGGAGTTGAAAACCCATAAAGACAGAATCAGGGTGGGTGTTCCAAAGGAATTTATTTGGCAGAATTGATAAAAAACTGCACAGAATAGCCCACCATGCAATACCCTATCTTTGTAGTTTACTATGAATATGCCACTTTATACTTTACCATACAATAGCACATTAGACCACATAGATCAATCCATTCTTTATTTGTCACATGGAATTGCTGCTTTATAACTGCTGCTTTATAATTGTCCATGTTGCCAGATGGTTCTGGTAATCCATGGTTCCTGTCTGTGGAATGATTTAACTGTCCACACATCCCGACCTCAACAAGACAACCGTATGGTCGCTCCTCCTGAACATGAAGCTTTGCAACTGCTTGTCAACAGTGTTTAGCAGTGATCCACAGCAGGAACAGGACAGCACCTCACATTCCCACTGTCATAACAGTCCTTATTCACAGAAAGCATGCACCTCCTCTCCTTCTCTCACCAGAGTCCTCTGCTCTGTCAGATCGCCATATAGAAAAAGAGACTCTTGGATAAATCATGCCGTCCAGAATTTAGCCGAACTATAGTTCATTCATTCATTCATCTTCTAACCGCTTCATCCTCTTGAGGGTCGCGGGGGGGGATGGAGCCTATCCCAGCTGACATCGGGCAAGAGGCAGGGTACACCCTGGACAGGTCGCCAGACTATCGCAGGGCTGACACATAGAGACAAACAACCGTTCACGCTCATATTCACACCTACGGCCAATTTAGAGTTATCAATTAACCTAGTCCCCAATCTGCATGTCTTTGGACTGTGGGAGGAAGCCGGAGTGCCCGGAGAGAACCCACGCTGACACGGGGAGAGCATGCAAACTCCGCACAGAAGGGCTCCCACACACGGGATCGAACCGGCAACCCTCTTGCTGTGAGGCGACAGTGCTAACCACCACACCACCGTGCCTCCCCCGAACTATAGTTAATCAAAGGATATTACAGTTGCTGAGAAACCTCATTCAAACGTCAGCTCAATTAGGACAGGTGTGCTTCTATTGAGATTTTTGATATCATTCATATTTTTCAAAATATTCAACTTTTTTTTTAGGATTTTTTTCCCCATTCAAATGAATGGATGGAATCTTCAAACTTCGCATAAATTCATGCTTTTTCATGTATTTTCAAAGCCTATCTCCTCATTCATACATTCACATAGATACTCCCCTCAAACTTTAAAATGTTCCTCATCTTTCGAACATTCTTACTTCCATTCAACTTTCAAATCCCATTCAAACTTTTATGAAATATCAACACTTGTTTAAAGCATGGTAAAAATGACCTTCTAAGGTTTTATAATGGGTCTCTATGGGCGTAATGTTTCAGAGCTAGAGTGGGGGACTCAACTGTCAGAGTGCAAAGAGCTTCTGAAACATATCTCTTTAACTCGCTGTCACACCCAAAATTTTCACTCTACATACATCATTTTTGGTCAAAAATGGAGAAAAACGTGTCCCCTTTCAATAAGTGTTACTTTGGACACAATGAGATTTACGCATTTGGCACAGTGAGCCTTAAAGTGAGAGAAACTCCACAGACTGACATATTAAACTCCATGTCAGGTGAGACCAGAAATTTCTGAAAGACAGCAGATCATGCCAGTCTTCTAACCTGCAACCATGCTTACCTTTTTGACACTACAGACACAAATTTCAACAGGTTGTCCTCTTTCTCAGGGTATACAAATTCTAATGATCTGGGTTATCGTTTTTGAGGAAATGTCAGCAGTTTGAGAGATGCACCTCTCCTAAATCTCTATGAGACTAACTGCCTCAGCCAGGAGTCACTGAGCAGTTATTACCATGGCAACCACTCTGACACACAAACACACAGTGCGTGTATAGAGAGGACAAAAGCAGAATCTCCATTTTAAACACCATGTACCCATTATATATCAGTGTTTTCCATCTATCATATACTACAGCCTTACTGTACTTGTAGTAAATGTTGTATTAAACTTTTCAATGACATTCATACTAATTCGACGGCTTTCAACTTTTTCAACTATTTCTATCACTTAACCTTAGTCTTAGACATTAAAGCCAGCATTGCAGCGTAGAGTAAGCTTTTCAAAAAACCTTCAAATATTCCACATCATTCATAGACGCATGGTTTTATTCAACATTTCAAGCGAGCATTGCAGTGCAGCGTCAGCTATTCAGCTTAAGCATTCAGATCCACAATTTCTTCTGGAATTGCATTCTCTAGTTCCTACCTGACATTGTTTTTCAGGGGACAGGTGTTTGTGTAACAGACCCAGGTTAAAATGTGCTGCAGTTGAGTTACATTGAGGCTGGATGTACGCTGTTTTGCCATATGTTGGTGTGAATTAAAGAAGATGAAACTAGACGAACTGTAGCTCACTTATTACCCGCAAGCCAAAAGGACTGGAGAATGCTACCAAACAAGAAATGACAAAACCGAACCAAACCACCATGGAAACACAGTGAAAGGTCACCAACAAACAACTGGTTTTGTTGTTTGTTGGTCTCAAACAGTCAGCAGTGGTCTAGATAGATAGATAGATAGATAGATACTCCACAAGACATTAAATGTAGTTTGATTAAACTGGGTTTGGGTGCAAAGACCACACCTCGAACACATCCCACTTCCACCCAAAAGTACTTGAGTACACTTGGTCCATTCTCTCTCTCTTCGATGCATTTCTTACATCCCACTCGCCCAATCCCTTTTTGCCACTTACATCTTTTTCTCTCCTCCTTTCTGCATAAAGAAACCAGCAGGGGCTCGATCTGAGGCAGAGTTTACGAAGAGACAACTCCCGGGTTCCCTCCTGCGTTCTTGCCTTCAACCAACACAGCCGTCATCACACTCACCTAGCCTTCATCCCTTCATCCCTCAACCCTCAATCTTTCATCCCTCCACCCCTCAATCCCTATCCGTTCACTCCTCGACCCTCACCCTTTCATCCCTAACCCTTCATCCATTAATCCCTCAACCCTCATCCCTCAACCTTTCAACCCTCATTCCTTCATCCCTCATCCATTCAACCCTCATCACTTCATCTCTCGTCCATTTCACCCTCGACCCGGACCCATTCATCCCTCACCCTTCACCCCCTCATCCCTCATTCTTTCATCCTTCATCTCCAACGCTCGTCCCCTCATTCCTTGACCTTCATCCCTTCATCCCTCAGTCCTTATTCCTTCATCCTCATCCCTTCATCCTTTCCTCCAAACCCTTCATCCATTATATGCAATAACTATTCTAAATCTGTATCTTTATCTTATTTCTTAGTGAATTTAAATCTGACTCAAGTAAAAGTGTTTTCCTTGTGAACATACAGGTTCCAAAACAACTGTCTTTGATAACAAGCTGCCATCTTCATGATCTTATTTCAGTTTAATCATTTAATGTTTGCACATATGTACATGGATATAACAGGTTTTTTGGTTTTCACAAACGTATGTTAATAAAGGGAAATTTTCAAATTTAGAAGTACAAAATAAATGCACAGCTGAGATACTGAGGCTTCCGGTGGGCACCATATTTTGACTCAGTTTTTATGGGTTTGGAAATACATCAAGACAGTTGTGCTTGCAGATTTGCATATCATAGAAGACTTTACTACAGGCCTTGTTGGAGGTCTGCACTCTGCTTCCAGATACACCTATTCTTTTCCTACTTTGGCATGTCAAAATGTTGTCTGTGAAAAAGGTCTTTTAAGCCATCATTTGTGTTACTTACACCTGTGCTTTTCCTCTTGTGACATGTGAAAATGTCCTAAGTGAAAAAGGACAGTCTGCATGTTGTACCAATGACATTTTCATTTATTGGAACTAAGGGGCCTTGTCCATGAAAAACAGACCCAACCAAAAGTACATCTAAGTACATGGACAGGGGTGTCCACACCTACACTTGGCCTTGTAAAATATGCCCCTCTCTCTTGTTTATTCAATACACTCAATTGAATACACTTCAATGGTATGAATGTCAATTAAACAGTACTGTGAGTGATTAAATTACAATGTAGGACATAATAGAGTATTATAATAATAATCTCCCTCTCCCTCGCCTCATCTGTCTGCTTCCATCATGATGGAAGCAGAGAGGTACCAAAGAGAGAGAGAGAGACTCAGGTGTGTCTAAATCTTTAATTGGATTTCTTGTAATCTCTGTTCTTCAGTGAAATGAAACAATTGGGTTTTGTTTCACCGCAGCTCTAGTAACTGTTTCATGCCATTTAGGCAAAATGGAAACAACCATGTTTTGTGTGATTTTGGTCAGAGCTTAGTACGTGTGGGTGTGTACACATTATGTAGGCGTATGTGAGTGTTTTGAACATGTTAATGTGTGTGTGTTTGAGAGAAAGAGAGAGATGGTGTGTGGGGGGTGAGTGTGTTATCTTGCAAAGCAGACGTTTTGGAGCAGAGCTGAGACTATAAGGTCAGTGTGTGTGCTGTGTTTTAGCCCCAGGATGAAAAGCTAATAGCAGAGTAATGACAGAGAGGGAAACTGCAAACAGGAGATAAGGCAGACAGAAACAAAATGGCCAATGCTGAGAGGGCTGATTACAGAGCCAGCGAGCGAGCATAAGAGAGGAGAAGAAGCTAAAGAGAGAGAGAGAAATAGATGGAGAGGGAGGTGGGAGACAGAGGAGGATAAGCAGTGTAAATGGATGGATCTTCTGACCCCTGGACTCTTGTAAGTTAGCATTTAAAATATTTCCAGTGAAAAGGTGACCCTGTCTTTCCTGTGACCCAAAAAGCACAAAAATCACTTTTATGATGATGTAAAACTCCAAAGAAAGAGAAATATACCTGCCTTTCTGAAGCTGCATAGATGATTACCTGAATGACTTTGCTTTGGTGCTATCTTCATGCATCCAGCTGTACTTTTCCATTTCAGTTACCATTCAAATATTATGGCATCTGTCTTCCCACAATCGGAAAGGTATCTAGTCTCAAGTTTCCCAAGTCAGGGGACATAACAGGATGCCTTTGATCTGTAGATGGGAGAGTCAGAGTCACATGAAACATATTAAAGGTTGTGCGTACACAGAGAGCCTTTGTATTGATGTTCAGGGATTAAAAATAAACGCAATTAAGACTAACAGGAAGACTGCTGACAAGAATTTTATCATGTGGAATATTATGAATCAACTGATGGCAATAGACCACTGATTTTTTTTGTTTATGGTGTTTGTTCTCCCCCTTGTGGTGATTACATTACACTTAACAGGAATACGTTGGGACGAAGAAGCACACTTTTATTATTCAGCTGCAACAAGACTTGTGAAGTGCATATCCAAACTGGAGCTCCAAACTGAATTCATGTAAAGAAAATGAAAACACTTAGCAAAAGAGCTTTTAAATACACTGCCCATTCTGTCTTTTACAGAAGGACCTGAAATTGTCAGAGCTGATTACTAAGGGGAATTTAAGTCACATTTAAAGAATCGAGAACCTTGGTCAATGTGATTGCTTCTAAAATTTTACAGAAACCATTTAAGAAGATGCATGTTAATGCATCTTAAAATAAAACAAAATTGGATAATGTGTTCACTTGTATGACAGTTGTATTTGTCTGTATTTGTTTTTTATTTATTATTATAATAATGTGTTTGCTGCCCTCTTGGCCAGGTCACTCTTGAAATAGAGACTTTCTCTCAGTCTCAATGAGACTTTTTACTTTTAAATACAGGATCTATCTTCAGTTAAATTAAAATCGCTTTCTCTCACGACTGTTTTTATGTTTTTGCACTTGTTTTAACTTGTTCTGTTATCACCATATTGCATAATTTTAGTGATAGAAATGGAAGCAAGTGTATGGGGATGGAGGCTGATGTAGGCCAAGAATACACAATCTCTATAGTATTTAGTATATTGTACAATTAAGAAGTTGGAAACAATTATTACAATGTTATACATACATACATACATACATTTTATGCTTGTCCTTATTTTCTGCCATCTCTCTCTCTCTCTCTCTCTCTCTATATATATATATATATTTATATATGTATATATGTGTATGTGTGTGTGTGTGTGTGTGTGTGTGTGTGTGTGTAATTTTCTTTTTTCAGACCTAATTTTTGACAAGCGTGTGTTTTCATCGCCCTGATGCTTGGCTTTTGTTCTGTTAGCTCTTTGGTTGATATAGCTGCATACTTTTCTAATGTAGGACAAGGCTATTTAGCAGGGAGTGAGGGCTCTGTGAATACAGCTTGTGTTTAAAGGGATAGTGCACCCAAAATTCAGCCATTATCTACTCACCCATAGGCTCTGGTGAAGTTTTAGAGTCCTCGCAACACTTGCGGAGATCCGAGGGGAAAACAGAGTTCAAATGACATTTTTCCAAACAACTTTTTATGTCGGGCTTCAGGACACTTGGATCACTACGGGCGAGCAGTATGGAGATATTTTGTGGATTTTTTCATTTTTGGGTGCATTATCCCTTTAAGTCTTGACTATGCTCTTACTCTGTGAGATTTCACTGTGAGAAGTCAATATCTTGAATAATATCCCAAACTAGAAAATATGAGAAAATAGTTCCCTTTAAAGAAATTAATCAAATACTGACATATAGGCGTACTACATGTTTTTTGTTAAGTTTCTCACACCTCAAACAATCACAAAGGCCTTGCAACTCCCCATGAAGCTCTGGCGACCCCTGGTGGGGGTCAGGCTGGGAACTAGTGGCTTCGACAATACTAAAAGAAACATCTCAGAGGGTGAATATAATGTAGGTGTTCCAAAAGTGGTGCTTTTGAACATTAAAGCATGTAAAAATGTTAAAGTAGGAACCCAATATACAAGTATGAACCTGACAATGAGAATAATGGGTTCTCTTTGAGTATTTCTATTTTCTGCTGACTTCTACTCCACTCCATCTCAGAGGTGTACCTTTTACTCCACTACATTTATCTGATAGCTATACTCGTTACTTTGCAGATTCAGATTACCAATACATTACATAATCAAGACTTGACTGGTCCATGTGAGGAAATTTACAAGTTACATAGTAGTATGTAAAAAAAATATATATATAAAATATACAGTCAGGCAAATTAGTATTTAACACGGCAACATTTTTGTTCACTGAACATATTTCCAATGCAGGTATTCATATGGAATTTACACCAGGCTATTAACTCTATAAAACTACACAGATTTAGAAATCATAACAGTTCAATACATTAAAAGTTTGTACAAGTAAGTGGAATAAGACACAAAAAAAAGTATTGAACATGCTAACTGAAATGTATTCAATAACTGGTGGAGATACTTTTGTTTGCACTGCCAGCTTTAAGATGCCTCCTGTATGAAGAAATTAATTTCTCACAGTGTTCAGATGGGATTTTGGTCCATTCTTGCACAGAGACAGTCTTTAAATCTAGAAGATTACAGGGCCAACTGGTGAATCCTGATCTTCAGCTTCTTCCACAAATGTTCTATTAGGTTTAAGTCTGCTCACTGACTGGGTCAGGGGGGTATATTTTGGATAGTTTTCATTCATTCATTCATTTTTCTTTTGATAATTTAGATTCTGCTGGTACCATGAACACAGCTCCATACCATGACAAATCCACCTCCATACTACACTGTATGTGTGCTATTTTTAGGGTCAGATGCAGATCCATTTCTCCTTCAAACATGACAAGTCATACTATTTGGACCTTGCATTCTGGTGCTAAGAACAATAGTATTATAACCAGTTACATAATAAAACCTAAAACATTCCAGAAGCTGGGACACTCTAGGAGTAGTGACATGCCAGAAACATTCCAAGATTATTTTAAATGAGCAGGAACAACAGAGGATGCATCTTTGTACTGAAACAGACAGTTTGGAAATGATACTGGATCAACTAAGAAGAGTCAGTGTGTATTAATGCAGAGCAGACTGGGCAGCAGATAAGAATCTTTTGATTAGTGTGTAAAAAAATTGATGTATAAAACTACATGATATATATATATATATGTATATATAATGAAAAATAACCAGCCTGGAACTCTGAGATGATAAATGACTGTTTAATTTGCTTGGAAAATTTGTACAAGAAAGATGCTTTTCAATTTTGGTAAGAATGCATTTTAAATGTGCACCTGACTGAAATGTTCCTTTAATTTGTCTGTCTTGTGCAGGATGCAGGTTTAAGTTGTTCTTTCAAACAACTTCATTCTTCACACAAAACGAAGGGAACGTTTGATCACAGTCGTAATTGCTCCAACCCTCTGTAAAGATAGAAAGAGAGGAATTTGCATACTGTAGTTACAAAATCTTAACGTGTTGTCATGTTCTATACAAAAGTGTACAAGTTTTTGTTTTTTTTTGCAAAAGTTATGCAGAAATGGCTCAGGTCATACTGCATTGGTTGAAAAGTATATGCATAATTCATAGATCTACTTCATGGTGGTGAAAATTGACTGAGAGCATATGTTTTGGTTGGTTCAAGAAACCATTAAGTATATAAGTGTGTTTCTTACCATTGTTCAGCGTTGAAAGGCATGGGCTGGAACTGTCTGGTGACATCTCAGTAAAAAATCCTGGATAAAACCAGGAGCCATCGAGCCACATCCATTGATCCTGGAGTGATACGTATTACTATTATTAATGACAAGGCATGATGGAGTTATCTTATTTCTAAGTGTGTTCGTGACACTATCACTAGAATATTTGTATTTTTTCACATTTGTTTTTGACTGTGGAAAAATAAGATGATTCAGCTAAAAATGAGTGCAGTTGGGTGTTATGCTTGATACTACCAACAAATGGCACCAAAGTAAGGACTTCTACAATCCTAAACATGTTGGGTGCTGATTAAATCATTTTCATATATTAGGTAAAATAATGATGCTTATTTGTCTTTTTGCTGAGAGTTAGATAAAAAGATTGATGCCCGTCTCATGTCTGTGCCTCCATTACAGGGCTTGCACCAGGAGGCAATAAGCAATGCAGAGAACACAACCAAATGTTTCCAGGGGACAGCATAAAGTGATGCATAAGATAAGATTCTGTATTTTTATATTCTGTGTTTTGGTTTCTGTTTGAAGTAGTACTGACCAATCACGTTTGAACAGCAGGTAAGCAGTCCACGTGGAGAGGTGGAACGCATTGGCTGAAATGCAATCTCAGCTTTTGTGTAACAAGGGGTTCTATATAAGCTAAAAAATGTATCTGCGTTCACATGCAGATATCTCGGTGCACAGAGGAGGAAGTCTTAGCTTGGATATCCTCTAGCTACACTAGATCAGCCTGAAATATTGACCCTCACCCCAGAGACTATATATACTGTATATATATATATATATCGTCATCAGACCAATAGCCGATGGGCCCAAGGTTGCTGCCCAATGGGCTGCCTGACCCCATATGTCAGGTCAAAGCCTAATCCCAACCATCCTTGCACATGCATAAAACAAATCAGGTTCCCTGTACAGATCAGGCAGCGACACTGCCAATTCAAAGGAATTGACTAAATACACACAATGAATTGGAAAACATTCAACATTATGTTAGCTGGTTACTTTCAGAACCCATAATAGGGGACAGGGGAAAGTTAAACTAAAGGTAGGTTTTGAACAATGTAACATTGCTGGCTTTGTCTGTCTGTTAAAGTGATGGGGTTTTTTTTACACAGACATTCTGTAGTTGCCTGTTTCGCACATGATCTGTAATGGCTGTATTCAGACATGAAAGGACCTTTAAAGAAAGATGATCACAATGATCCCACGATAAACGTACACCTAGTGAGTATTTCTGTTATAAAACTAAACTAAAAACTAAAACTAGGTGGAAAAAAAGATATTAGTTAGGTAAAATAAAAATTAAAAAACAGACTTTAGAGAAAACAAAAAACTGACTGAAACAATATTATGTACATAAAACTACAAAAAATTACAGGCAATGCTTTTAGCTTAAGTCTTAATCAATTTTGTCACATTTGTCAACAAAACAAGCACGAGGAGGCAGTGGTACATGTTCATGAGTACTGGGATGTCTGCGTGACTGTGAGTCAATTGCCTTCACAGTGTTGTGTTTATATTGTAATACCTATTCTGAAATGTTTAAGTCTTGCCCCTGACGAATACTCCCCATAATATAATTAAAATCTAAAACTAATACTGAAGCTAATAGCAACTAAACAAAAACTAAACATTTTTAACATTAAACTGAAACGAGGAGACACACTCTGGAAACGAACTGAAACTACAATGAACTTCTAACAAACATTAAAAACGAAGTAAATATAAAAAGAAATGAAAAATACAAAACTATAATAACCCTGCGATGTATAAGAAGGAGTGGAGGTACTGCTGGAAAGTTGAATAGTAGTAATGATATAAAGGAAGAAGAGTATGTTCTATTCTCTTGCAGGCTGCAGGGTTTGGCTAGTTTGCCCTGCTTAGTGAGGTAATGTTGCCTTTTTCTTTTGGGGCATAACATGCAAGGTCACAGATTTTTCACAGAAAACACTTCTTGGTCTAATGTACAGATTTACTGAATTTTCTCTAGAAAAGGGCAAAAAAACTACCATTGTAAAGAAATACAATCCAAATGATAGTATAATAATGTGACTCTTTACATAATCCATTCACTTAAAGGAGGGGATTTAGTATAGTGAAACATTATGAATTGAAAGGCACATAAGTGCTTCCCTTCTGTACAATGTTTCAGTAATGTTACAGTAATGTTAGCAGCAAAAGCCAATAAAAACACCAAACTGAGGAATAAAATGACAATAAACTCTTTATACTCTATAAACTGTTTTTACAGAGTATATTAAAGATATAACAGTTTCCATATTAAAATGTCTAAAAACAACTACATATAACAAAAATACAAACGCAGCACTTTTGTTTTTCCTCCTATTTTGCAAAGGCTTAAATTAAAGCTCTAAGACATTTTCTATGCACATAAGAGACTTATTTTTCCCAACTTTTGATTGAAATTCTATTTTAAATCTGTGTTAGTGAGCACTTCTCCTTATCCAAGATAATCCATCCACCTGACAGGTGTGGCATACCAAGATGCTGATTAAACAGCATCATTACTACACAGGTGTGCCTTAGGATGGTCACAGTAAGAGGCCACTCTATAATGTGCAGTTTGATCGCACAACACAATGACACAGATGTCATCCTGAGGGAGTGTGCCATTGGCATGCTGACTGCAGGTGAACTGAATTTCATTTCACTACCATAAGCCAGTGTTGTTTCTTTTAATTTAGAAGTGCATCCAACCGGCCTCACACCTGCAGACCACATGTGACCACACCAGCCCAGTACCACTACATCAGTGTCTTCACCTGCAAGAACATCTGAGACCAGCCACTCGCACAGCTGATGCAACAATCAGTTTGCACAACCGCAGAATTTCTGCGTCAACTGTCAGAAACTGTCTCAAGGAAGCTCATCTGCATGCTCATCATCCTCACCAGGGTCTTGTGTAAAGTTATTTTAAGCTTAGATTATTTATTACGACAGACAACAGGACTAGGCTACCCAACAAAGGAATTTGCCAAATAACATTAGCTACAGGAGCAGTATGGGTAGCCAGCTCATCTACCATGATCCCACACTACTTCACGTCATTAAAAGTCCTTTAGTTACTGTTTTGATTGAAACACCCCTAGCAGCAGAAATGTGTGTTTAAACTCTGTAAATCAACAGCACAACACGAAAAAATTTATAATGTGCTTAGTTATCTCACCTCAAGGTAGAATCCACCTAGCCAGGATGGATTACCAGAAGTCTGCTGATAGAGGAAGGAGTACTCCTGAGGGCTGTGGACAGAGACCAGGCTGGCTTGGACACCAGCACAGTAAGCCTGGTGGAGATAAAGAAGACAGAGAAGGATGAAGCATGGAATAGAGCAGGAGATGGAGACAAAGAGGGGAAACAAATGCCAAGGAAGAGGTAGTAACAATTATAGAGGGATAGAGGTTACAAATAAAGACAAAAATGAATGAAGGAGAGTGAGAGATGCAAGAGGATAAGGAAAGAAAGTCTTTGTGGGAGGAAAACAGTGATACAGTGGGATAGTAAATTCAGTTTGACTGTGTGAGGTGTGTCTGTTGTTAGACTCAGAGATCCCTTTTCCAAATGTGTGACGACTTTAAACCTTCAATAACAAAATTTTTTAAACACTTAGGAGCAAAGGAAGCAAAAGGGACTACAAATCCTGATCAGCTCATTTGAGGTGGATGAATATTAAAATTAAAGCAACACAATGGAGGATTGCGCTTTTTACCTCACAGGGTCCCCCTACAGACGAAAAACAGTATTGTCTTACAATTGTGTTACAACTGTTGCAAAAATCTTTCTGGGCGTGCATTTGTTGACAAGCCAACGATACCGGTGAACTTCCTGAAGCTGGCCGTGTAATGCGCGATCATCATGTCTTCAGAACAGGTCAAGTAGCCTTATAGCATTTTGTACATACATGATTAGGCCAATTGCTTTATTTATTTATTCATTTTTGAAACTCAGAAATGAGTTGCTCTCTGCATGTCAGGGCTGACCTCCTCACAGTGCGTGCGCGCGCACACACACATACACACAAACTCAACAAAGTGAAGTCAGACAGCAGCAGAGAGGCCATGGTGCAGATGAAGGGAATATGACTTCAAGATGACTCTAGTTGACGACAACTACGCTTGTTACTGTAAGTAAGTGCGATAAAACCTCTGCCAGCCAAGCCAATACTTTATCAATACATGTGATCAGCATGTAGAAAGCCATATTTCAATCTGCTCTGTCCGCAGTCTCTCATTCACCGCTATTATGATTTATGATCACGGTCGACACAAGCACATCGCGCTCGCGGTGCTAACAGCAAAGTGTGAAAGACAAACTAAAATGAAAGCTGTCTGTATGTAGGCTAACACTTTATCTTAAAATGTACCTGAGGCAGCCGACCTGCACACAATGAGTCTCCTCAGTAGAGGGTAACAGCAGTAACAGCGCCAGGTCACCATCGGTCGGGCATCCCTCCTCCTCTTTCATCTCTCGCCAGCGTGTGAAAGCCGGGCCAATATTAATCCTTGTTCGAGCTCTTGTTTTATCGCTCTCCCCTTTTTTTTTTCTTTGTCTCCTCAGACAACACCTTCACCTTCTTCCTTTTCTTTGTCACTTCAGCCATGACAACCACGTCTAATTTCGTTCACCTCGGTTCGGCTACGCTACTCTAAAGAGAGGAGGGGGATATGATGTATGCCGTAAAGTAGCCAAATTTTGTAGTCCTTTTTGTGTCCGGGTTCCTACCCAAACCCTGAAACTGCATAGTGCCAGTGCAAGTGAAACAGACGCTCTCAAGCAATGATGGAGGTGTCATCCAACCTATTGTGAGTTGATGTACCATCACAAGGGTCTTGGATATATATTTTGAGGGCTCAAAAACTCCATTGTGTTGCTTTAAAGCTGAATGTCAGCACTTAAAATACAGCAAGGACTATGAGGGTTAAGTACAAAGTGTCAGATTCCACTTTTGAAAAGTAGTTTAAGTAATCCAGAATACCATGAATTGAGTCACCTAAAATCTTCCCTCTGTGGTGATCATCTGTGGTGTTCCCCAGGGATCAATTCTTGGTCCTCTGTTTTCTATTTAAATGTTTCCTCTGGGTCAGAAAATCTGTAGATATACTATTAACTTTCACAGTTATGTGGACGACACTCAATTTTATGTTCCAAGAAAGAAATTTCAAGAGACTAGACCATATCACTCCCACCCTTGCAACACTACACTGGCTACCTGTTAGGTGTACAATTGATTTTCAACTTAAATTACTTTTAAAGTCCTACATGGCCTTGCTCCTACATACATCATAGATTTACTTACACCCTAAGAGCCTAGGTAGGACCTTCTTAATTGTTCCCACAGCCTGCCTCGTTACAAAAGGAAACTGGGCATTTTTCCTTAGAGCCTCCACAACAGTGGAACTCCCTCATGAGTAACTTTGGCTAGCAAACTCAGGTTCTTCTTTTAATTTACTCCTAAAAACATACTTTTACAGGGAGGCTTTTCTATAGCCAATCTGTTGTTTGTCTACCTTCTATCCCTCTTTTATCAATTTTATCATTTTTTTTATTACACACCCCGTTTTATCTGTTTGTAGCCTAGCCTAATATTTTTATTTATGTTATTGCTATTTTTATCCTTGACAGTGTAAACTATTTTATCTTGTTCTGTAAAGCAGTTTGCAACTGTCCTTTGAAAAGTGCTATACGAATAAAGTTAATAATTATTTTCCAGTTATCTCAGTTCTTTAAAAAGAACAGAATGCTTGTGGTTACACTTGTAAAGTGTTTGTGATTATCCAGCTAAGGAAGCCTGTACTTTTGCAGGTTTAGGCCTAAGAATTTGTTACTCTGACAACAGTTCTACATAAAGTAAAGCCTTAAGCCTTCTGTGAAAAACTGAAAAGTCCAGGTCTGTATCATATCAAAAATGTAATCACGGTACAATAACTTTGGACTAAAAAGCCAAAACAACAAAATATGTCACCGTCCTACTTGTCATTGTGAATATCACAACAGCAAATAATGAGAAAATGTCCTTGCTCATGAGGTTGATTAAATTTGTATTTCTCTAACCTGTGACTGCATGTATATCTATTTAAAAATAGATAATATAGACACACTGTAATGGCAGTTAAAATTGTATATTTACATCAGCGTCAGGCCAGGTCAGACTATTATAGTTGTAGTAGTAACAGCGGCCCTGGAACTCTGTCCAACCTTGAGGACACACCATGTCTGATGCTGTGAATGTCAAACAAAAAGAAAATTATACATCTCATGTAATTTACAACAATCCTGTGGGTTCACATCCATATCATGACCTTTTCAGAAAATATACTGTCTTTCTTTTGCTTTTCTACTGCTGGTCACTACTTCCAGGTACATATGTTACACAGCAGTAACACAAAAATCTTCTCAAAGTAGAGAGAACTCACATACTTCATTCATTGTTTGTGAATGAGAACAATTCTCCATTAAAGCCAAAGACCAAAGACATGAAGTGATCACTTCTGTTGATCAAACACATGTGAGTGGAGTGTCAAACCAAACACTTTCAGGCTGTTCTGATAACTACATAATTTTTAGAGCCTTGAATCATGTCAGTGCCATGATTCAAATAAAATGCCAAAAGAGATGGCAAAGTCCTTGTCAGAGTAATGACAAACAATGTGATTATAAAAAGCAATTTAGCGTAAAGGATCATTTTAGCCTTTGTCTCACTTTGAATAGATCTTCTTCACGTTGTAACGTCATCATGAACCACCCTTAAATATTTTTCTGTGATGCAAAGAAATAAATTGACTTACGGACTTTGGAGTTCTTCACACAGATGGAGGAGAGGCCACTATCGTAGCACTGAGAATTGCTCCATCCCGCTGTGGAAAGAGAAGATTAGAAAAATGCCATGAGAATAATGGAGCAGAGCGTTACAACTGTGCACATAAGAAACGCCTGCACTCACACAAGTGTCGCAAAACTTTGATTATTCAGTTTGAAAATGAAGTCTATTTGCCTGGGTCCAGACTTAAGAATCTGCCCACTCCACCGAGTTGGAGTTGGCTGCTTTGTCTGACATCATGACATGAAACAGCAGGTTCTTGGTTGAAATAAAAAAGCAACCAATGAGTGCTGCAGGGACACAAATGATTTGCCTATCAGCGCCATGGATGGGACTAACGCCATTGTCAAGCAGTGCACCAGAACCACTGAGTAGCAACAAGTATGTTGGCATGGCTGTGTGAACTTAAAATGATGATTAAGGCAGGTCTCTAGTGATTGGTTAAGGAAAATCAAATCCCCCTCACCAACAGAAATTGGTTAGAGTGGACACAATATCAGACTGAAGATGGAAATGGAATGTAAGTTAACAATTTTGTCTGATATCAGGAAAGTAGTCCATGTATGTGTTGTGCTAAATCATTTTTAGAGTCACTTTTTTTTTCTGCTTTCCACTGGCCGAGGGTCATCAGGCAACTCACTGCTCTTGTCTGTAAAACCCACTTATACACACCTATATTAGGGGTCCCTGGACCTTCATGAGTGTGTTTTCTTACCATAAGTGTTGAGCACTAGGCAGGGGTTGCTGCTGTCTGGGGCTTCGCTGCTCCAGCTGTTATTGTAGAACCAGGAACCATCAATCCACAACCACTGTTCCTGGAGGGAAATGATGAGTTCATCACCAGTGCTCTTTTGTACAGTGGTAGCTAATTTAAAATAACAATCAAAAATATGAAGGAATAAAAATCAAATAGTAACAACTTTGTGGTGTTAAAGTTCCAGTGTGTAGGATTTAGGGGGGTGTATTGGCAGAAATGGAGTATATGATATATCATCAATCATTAATCAATCATCATTTATTTGTCACATGGAAATTATACATAGTACAACTCCAGTGAAATGTGAACCCATCAGTTCCTTTAAGTTGTGTACTGTTTTTCATTGTAACTTTCATTGTTGGCTGATGCTTCAAAATTGTCCCTGTTTCTGGATGGTTCTGGTAATCCGTGGTTCCTGGCTGTGTAATGGTTAACTGCCCACAGATCCCAACCACAATATGACAGACAAGGGGACGCTTCTTCCTGAATACAGCAGTGCCACACCACAGTCATGTCTGCACGGTGAAATCTTGTAGCAGTTATCCACATCTAGACTGGGAGCACCTCACATTTCCATTAACACACCAATCCTTTTGCACCGTGAAGCACACTTCTCCTCTCCCTCTCTAACCAGAGTCCTCTGCTCCATTGGATCGGCAATAGAAAAGGAGCTGCCTGGTTGAATGACACTGTGCAGGATTTAGGCAACTTTCAGTGGATCAAAGGATATTACACTTCCTGATAAACGCCTGTACAATGGCGAGCAGGATGCTAGATCAGCTGGTGCCCATTTGTCTTCATCTTTCCTTGATGTTTACTGATGTTTACATTTGAAAACATCTACCTGGCTAGCTAGCTAGCTAAAAGTCAGCAGAAAGAGTTCACAGTCCATGAGTGCATTTCCTTATCCTGATGATGACCTGCAGCCAGGCGCTACTATCGTCCAACACCAACCACAGAAAGCACCACCAAGGCTCGCAAAACAGACATAAAAGCTTGAATTTAGTACAATTTCAGCAGAGCTGACAGAGAGGCAGCTGGAAGAGTCCATGCCTCCGTCAATTTATAAGTATGTTTTCTAAAGTGTATAATCACCTGAAAATAAGAATTGTTGTGTTTTTGTTACCTTACAATGAGCCATTTATATCCACATGAGGAGCAGGATGCAAATTTGTGTTTCACAGGATAACAAAGGCCTGCCATACTCTGCTTTACTCCACCTCCGAGTGGCTCACACTGTCATTCTTACTGTAATACTAACCAATCTCACCCCTCTTGTCTAAGCCTAACCAATCCAACCAAGGTAGGCTATGAGTAGCCAGTCAGAGGAAGAGTAGGGGAGGTCATGCCTATCCTAGGAAACACAAATGCACAAGCAGGTCCTCATCCACGGAGTCTGCCGTGTTGAACTGCCATGTTTCTACAGTAGTCCAGAACAAACAAAACACTGGCTCCAGATAGGGCCATTCACATTTTTGCATTGGCGACTCTTGTTAGTAGCCCCTCTGCGACAAGAGCTTTGAAAAAAAACATTGATTTTTTTTTTTTTTTTTTTTTGTTGACTCGAAACTGCTTTATTCAGTGTTTTTACTGCTTTAAATCACCTGGTCCCTTTGTTTCAGAGAGGAGGAGACCTCTGCAGATAATTCAGCCCCAGTAAAAACCCCCTTTATGTCTGGATTGGAAATTATCAGAGAAAAAGGTGAGCACATAATAGAAGGTGCTGGGCTATAACAGCCCGTCTGTAATGTGCCAAACAGGATAGGAAAACCCATGATTTGTAATGTAAAACTGAGACCTCTGCAGTTAAATCTCACGGTAAAACTCTCCTAAACAATGAACACCAAAGGAATCCTACCTCCCAACCAGTAGCACAAATGCACATAGGAAAAGGTTCTGCTGGTTGCTATTTGCAATCCTCACCACTCCACGCCACTAAATCCTACACGCAATTCCTTTAAGCCTCTCTTTGTTTCATGTGTTAGCAAGTGCCCACAACCTAAATGGAGCCAACAACACTTCCTGAGTGAACCCCCTTGTAAGTTCCCGCACAACAGACCATACAAAAAAAATCCTCACTTATCAAATGTCATTACCTCAGTCTGGAAAACACATCTCAAAACATGACGTTATTCTACACATTCCTTTAACCATTCAGCTTCCTCTCTTGTCTCTAATGCCTTTGTTTCTTTGTGGTGCCGCAGATCACTACCACCATTAGTCCGTGGGCCAGGCCAGAATTTGCTATGACCTAATATGGCAAAACGTCTTTGGTACCAGTTTGTTTGTAGGGTCCATATAAGAAACGTGACAACTGTTTTAAATGCACAGCTTTACTTATTTGTTGTCATCATTGTTTTTGACATTGTAACACTACAGTATCTGCACAGCAGGTTTGTGTGCAGTGTATTATCTTATTATACCAATACCTGCAAAAATTAACTCTCATACAAAATGACACATGTAAGACTATAAGATATAAAAGAATCTGGACAGGTTCTATGAATTTGTCCACTCTTGGCTAATATAGAAACATGACATGCTCCCATCAACGGTTGGTGTCATTAAAGGTTGACAGTTTTGACTAAGCTTATCATGTTGAAATATCTACAGATATAGACTTCTTTTTAATATCAAACTAGAATTTGCCACTATGGGTAGTAACAATTCTGGCCTGTGTCCATGGACTACAAAACTAATAATTTTACATTATAAACATTATTATGATATGTTTTGTACCGGCAGATAGAAACCACCAAGCCAGGCCTCCTGATTTCCATTATTGTTGGTAAGTTGTTGGAGGAAACCATACTCCTGAGCACTGTGGACAGAGACCAGCATGGACTCAAGTATGGCACAGTTGGACTGGTGGAGGGGAAGAGGACAGAGGGACAAAAAGAGACACATTAAAGTCTTCCTGAAGTGCATATGGTCCTGCTTTATTAAGACAGCATTTTCTGCATAGAAATTAAATGGTAGATGTAAGGGTAAAACAGGCTATACACCTCTATAAAATTTAACAATCACGATCACATCATGCTGCTGAACACAGCCACATGTCTACCTGTATTGTTATTTAACAGAGGAGCTAATTGTTGTTTGACAGTGCATATTGCTCCAGTTAGAGACTGCAGCCTGCTGCCTTCAGATGGTTGTAAAGGAAGTCTCCCAATTGAACAAAAGGCTAACATTGTAATGCAAAATACATAGTATTTGTCATAGAAGAAATGAATGCAGAGAATCAAACAAATAGATCATTAACCTTGCGTTTTCTATTGATAGTGTGTTTGGTGCTGTAGCGTCACTGAGTGTTTACCAGAGCCTGAGGCCAGGTCATCATCTCACTCTCAAAGTAGTAGCAACGTCCCTGGAACACCGTCCATCCCTCAGGACACATAATCTGGCTCAGTGTGTGAGGAGCCCCTCTAGTGGTGAATTCAGTAGTTTGTGTTGTTGGATATGGAGAAGTGAAACAACAAGGAGTTGATGTAATTGTAGTGAATGGTGTAGTTGATGTAGTGGTCCATTCGACAGTGGTAACAGGGCCATAAAGCCCCGTCACTGTATGTGTGGGTGGGTATGTAGTGGTGGTCCATTCGACAGTGGTAGTAGTGTCATAAAGCCCCGTCACTGTATGTGTGGGTGGGTATGTAGTAGTGGTGGTCCATTCGACAGTGCTAGTTTCGTTCTGGGTTACTGGGACTGGAGATGTAGCAGTGACAGCCTCTACAGCGGGAGGCACTGTGAAGAAAAAACAAAAAGCGTGTATTAATTTTAAAAAGACTATAATGTAAAACCCTCACACAAGATGTTTACATTCACATCAGCCACATATCAACATGTCTTTTGCCAATGTAATTGATATTAGCACAAAGCTAACATTAAGCAAACCTGAGGGAATAAAAGAGATTTCACAATGTACAAGTACAACAAGACAAGACATTAAGTTGGGACAATTGAGTTGCTGGATATTCATAATTTCATCAATACAAAGTGGGGCTGGGGTGGTGAGGGGTAATTTCTGATAGTGATCTGATACTGACTGATCTGATCTGAATAGGATCTCCTCAGTCACCTAAACTGACTCATCCACAGTGTTTTGTGGTTTACTAAACTGATTTCATTTTCTTTGTGCATTAGATATGACAAGAGATAATTTGCTCATGTGCTCTTATGAAGGTGAGGCCATGTGACATAGTCGTCCATCGTATTAAAATTACTAGATACATGTCTAGAGACTTAAACTGTACTGATCACAGCTTGAGTACAGATCTTAATTCACTGCAGTGAGGTCACAACAAAAAAAAAAATCAGCAAAACCACATCAGAATCAGTTTTCAGTCTGTTGAGTGAAGGGTGAAACCAAACTAGAATTACTGCCTTACAGTTGTATGCCTCCAGGAACCAGTCGAGTTGCACTTACAGTTGATATCCATGTCTGTGAAAACATGGATGCTTCACACGCATCTTCTCCCAGCAGCACAGAAGATCTATACAATCAGCACACTTTGACCTTCAACCACGAAATTCTATAACTTCACTGTTGAGTCCAAGCAAATGTTTGTGCCAAATTTGAAGAAATTCCCTGAGGGCCTTCTCGAGATATTGTGTTCACAAGAATGGGACAGATGGACGGACAACCCGGAAACATAATGCTTCGGACCACGTTATTATTATGTTTATATCAGTAAAAGAAATCAATAACTTGATGAATTGATATATATTAAAATAAATAAATAGAAATAAAACTTTAACCTAATCTTCTGTGGTAGCATTTTTTGTTAACATCTTTTGGCTTTTCACTCTGATGTTTACAAGCTGCTTGGGTTTTGTAGTTTTGTAGGCGATGTTAACGTCTGTATGACAATGAACCTATAAATGTTTATCTAAGATTGAGCAGTTTACATTTGTAAGGGTAGTCGCGGAACTTTCTTGTACAGAACATCTTCCACCAACACAATACTGCATTGCACATGGTCAGTAAGTCATTTGAGGGGTGGTTGCTATGGTTCCACCAAGAAGGGTGACCATCCTCTGCTCAGGACACCATTACTTCACTATATCTTCAGATAGCAAATAGTGGTTTGCTGTTTTATTAATGCTGTGAACACTGCAAAAACACACTTAAGAGCACCCTCTGCTGAACCACAAATCAAACTACTCAGGCTTTAAATATTCCAGCAGGTCAAGAAGGGTCATTAGAGTTCAGATATTTTCACATTGAAACAAAAACCTAAATTTGGAATTAACCTGCTGCAGAGTTGGTTGAAAAGTATGTGTATTCATTACTACAGACTACATCTTTTACAGTACACATAGTGATTTGATGCATGTCAGTATAATAAATGTTCAGTGCAGTGCAGGTTTGAAATTACTGAACTGTAAATACTGCTGTGTGGAGATGTGAATTTGCAGGGGAAAATAAACTCTAATGTTCATTCAAATTCAAATGTTCTTGATAAGAATACTTTTGCCTCAGAATGCACTAGTTTACAGACCGAACTGTGTCAAACAAAGCAAGGGAAGTTTATGTGATGGGCAAATGTGAATTATTATAAGTTACCTGACGCAGCCCTGACAGAGATGACAACACCGAGAAGAACACAGAGGACAAGAGATGACTTCATGGTGGTGAAAGACGTGTTCCTGCCTGTGAAGAAAAAATTAATTACTCAGCGCTTAAAATTCACCTTTACTCTTATTATGATTATGATTTGGTGAAGGAGGCAGCAAAAAAGCTTACCTGGTTCTGGTGAATGAGAAGCGGTCTTCGACACTGAGATCCCAAACACTTCTGGGCTTTATAGCCCCACATCACATCAACGCATTTCAGTCTGACGTTTACTAAGCATGCATGTGATAAACTAATCAGCACGTCCACTTTCTGATCTCAATCTATCTGATCTCAATCTATCTGTGTTTGTTCAAGTGTTTCCAAGAAGCTGATGGAAACAAAGTGTATTACTGTTACCATGCTGTTTAAATGTTGTATTTTTCCTAGGAAGTTAGAGAGCCCAGGATGAAATCCTAACCCTGTGAAGCTTAGTGTACACTATGTTTGTGAATATAAGCAGAAATTACCAGGTGAGCACCATTGACTAAAAATGAGAGGTTTGCATGTAGTGTTTTAGGTGGATTTTTAGTTTCAAGGCAATGGCATGTGACCTGGAGTAGTGCAGGTTGAGTCTGGTTGCTGGGAAATAAAAATAAATGGGTTGCTAATCAGTCAGTGAAGGTCACAAGTGAAATCAGGCAGCTTATCCTTGGAGGTTCACCTCATGGTATTTACTACATTTACTGTATTTGCTGTAGATATGCCAGTAATTCACGTGTCTTGGAAAATACGTCATCAAATATATCTTTACATGCCCCTGCACATTTAAAGCCAAAATTGACATAATAACGTTGCTTTGAATTTAATTGTCAGAATAAAACCTTGAAAGGTGTCGTTCTTTGTGAAGACCCCACGTACAGTTATGTGACTCTGCAGTTCCTTTTGACCAAGGAGCATTTCAGCATCCTTCAGTTCATTACTTTGGTTTTTCTGGCCTACGACGTAACTGTTTTTGTTCAGTGTTACCATGCTCATCAGTGTTTAAATCTGCAAGCTGATGTCTAGGCCATATTGGGCAGTGAAAACAAGCTGTAAATAAAGCACTGACATTTTAAATTGATATTTTGAACATGCAGCAGACAGTCACCTATCCATTTCTTCAAGCCGTATCTGGTTCTTTAGCATCTAAATGGTTCACTCCAGCTAATCACTAACTTTGTTGTTAGGTCTGGTGCTGGGAAGGTAAAATGAATGGGGCGGCTGTGGCTAATGAGGTAGAACAGGTCGTCTAATCAGAAGATCGGTGGCTCAATCCCCAGCTCCTCCAGTCTTCATGTCAAAGTATTCTTCTAAACCACTGGACAGCCTTGCCCCATCTTATCTAACATGGTCAACATATATTTGCCTCCTAGGCCCCTAAGATCCTCTGATTCAAACCTCTTGCTGCTCGCCTAGGGCACCAAATGTGCTAGGACTGCCACTGTTAATAAGCAATGACATGCTAACATATTACACTTGATTACAGTGGCTGGTTTTAAACAGACATTTGCAGTTCTTCTGTTTGGTCAAATGAAAATGACAACAGGTAGGCCTAATTATCATTTCACCCACCCACTGTGCATGTGTGTGAATGTGTTAAATACAAAAATGTATTACTTCCATGTTGTGTGCTGAATTAAAAGCTGTATTAAAAGTAAATATGCTCAGATGGAGATCATAATTACAGTGGTAGACTTTAACAAAGCAGTGGACAGATGATGCAGCTTTGCCCCACGTCATATTAAATTGACGTTGCTTTAAAATGACAGCTCCGAGACGAGGATGTCTCATTTTGTTAAATGCAACTCCTCTCAACTCACACTCTTCCTGGACTCTTCTGCTCGCATCTCCTGTGGGTGGGACTAAGACGTGAGGAGAGGAGCCAAGGAAGGGAATTGAGGAGGTACAAACTGGGAAAAGGAAAAGACCTTTGGTCTCTTTGAAAACAAATAATAGTTTACAGTCATAAAATACAGAATATTCTTTATTCTTCAGTGAAGACCATGACAGACAGGCAACATGTTGAAGTGTTGAAGCAAATGGATGATTTAGCCAACAAATATAAGCACATGTTAACGTCTTCAGCCATGTTAATCACAGGAACTCTTTTTACTCCAAACAATACTTGAACACTTCCATTACCACAAATTATATATACATCAATGGATTGAGAGCAATAATTGAAAGCTGTACAGTTCATATATTGTCTAAAGGGGAACAACGGCCAATTAAAAAATGTATTATTGTTCTGGAGGCTATATAACATGATGGATAAAATACTACAATCTGCTCTTGTACGCGCATATTGTGAGGGTGCGCCAGTAAACCAAGTAGTCATCGCAGTAAACAGTGACTGTCTGCCAGTGATGATATGAACGGAGTATAGAATTTCAACATTTGCAATTTAAATAAACGTGCAGTCACTTCAAATCTATTTTATGTTAACAAAAACAGTTAAAAGACAGGAAACTGTGTGACACCTTTCTGACCTCTTTCGTCTTCCAGTAGTTACCAAGTGCTGTCCACTGGAACACAGAAATCGCAGCTATCCTGTAGTTTCCAAGGTCAAGAACGACACACCAGTAAGGCTTCTTGAAATATTCCCATCCACGCTCTTCTTGGTCAACAAAGACCGAGTACTGTAATTCTGAAACTTTCTATAGCTTAATATGCTGTGCCTGGTGCTAGCCAGAATTCTCTGGTGAGTGGGATGTCCATCACAAAGTGCGCTAAAACCTGTCATGGCTTTCTCTGTTCCAGTGGACAGCACTTGCATATTTGCTTCACAAACAGTTTAAATGGCAAAAAAATAAAAAATAAGGAAGAATGAGAACAGAAACATTAGGGCTTCAGCAGTGAATGATGCTGCTTGGATCCCTAAAATTGGCTGTTGTTTCCTTTTAACCACTAATATACTTTGTTAACCTAAAATAATTTGTAATATTTTGAATTGAAATCCCTGCTCAAGATTATTTCATCTCTGTGCCTTGAAGAGCTGCCTGTGTTTAAGACTCATGCATGCTTAATGCTTTATTTTTTATTGTACTGTATTGTAGAGAAATGCAGTGAGATGGGCCATAATTTGGTTGAATTTACCTCAATCTATGAATGATTTATTCTAAGCAAAAAAAAAAAAGCTAAAAGAATCTTGGCATCAAATGAACCTCATAACCTTCCTGTGATCTAAGTGCTGAATTAGTGTTTGACTAAGCAGACCTGCAGTGACAGCATCACCCCCTGAAAGTTTGTCAGGCAATGACAATTACTTTTTTTCAAATACTACTTGACTTAGATTTTATGTGTAAAAATACGTTTGTTCAGTAACCCAAAATACTTTTTATACATTATCATCTGTTTTTAGAGAGCAAAGCTTTTAACAGCCTGCTCTGACTGTACAGTATACTAATTATACGAATCTATGCACTTATGTGAACACATGGTAATATGTGGATTACTATACAGGGGCTATTTTGATGAACTGATGAAATACATTACAACCTTCTTATTTACCTAAATAAATAAATACATTATATCCCTCTTTTTAAGTGCACTCTGTTATAATGTGATTGGTCCATTTGTACAATATGAGGATAGGATGTGTTAAAAGCTTTGGCAGTAGTCATGAATATTCTCTGCAAAGAAAGCTGAGAGAAGTGAAAAACACTGATGAATGTCACCATATTTTACACAGAAATGTTCACTGTAGATCCAGTATGACATTAGTGAAAACATTATCTTCCATGTGCGATGCAGCATTTAATTCAGTAGATTTCTATATGGTATAGTTCCACCCCAAACACATGAACAAATCTTACTGCTTTTGCAGTCAAGATTTTTTGATGGCTGAGGGTCGGTTTCACAGTTCAACCATGATGGAGAAGAATCAGGACTTCAGTCAAATGATCCTTCATCAGTTTTCTGATGAAAACGTAAGCCTGTGATAGCCGACCTCGTTGCACAAAGTGAACTAATTAAAAGTTGACAAACTAATTAAATGAAAAAAAAACAAACAAAAAAACAACCTCATATCACAGCTTCCTTTTGCTGTAATTTTACTAGCATCTACAAACAAAATCAAACTGTTACCAATCAATCCATCAATGACCTGACCTTGACTCCTCACAGTAGATTCAGTGAAGCTGGTAAAGAATCATTGGTTCTGTTGCCCTCTTTCCAGTGATTTTCATATAAAATATTGATATTACGGCATTGTTTCTCATATCGGTGCCACAGTGTGAACTATTAGTGCAGAGATATGGAAGCTAGAAATCAAAGCTTTACACACTTAAGTGACCATCTGAGATAGTTAAAAATAAAAGCATGAAATTCGATGTTGATCCAGTGAATCTGTGTAGATAGATATATGACAAACAGGAAGTCCTGAACCCTAAGCCCCAATACTACTGGATTTGTTTTCAAAGATGACTGTGGAAAGAGAAGTGCAAATGGAGAGCTTTCCATTTTTCACGGACCTCTAATATGTTCCACTTCAAGAAAGCATGATACAGGCAAAAACACTTCAGCTCTGTGCCTCAATACTCACTATATACTACGAAATTGAGTTCCAATAAACACAAGAATCTGACCAAAGGTCTTGCAGCCCAGGCTGGCTCTTTGAAGATTTCCTCCTCATCTCCGATGTCCCTTCTGCTTCTTGTTCCTTGCAGGCGTCCTGATCGGCTGACTGGCAGTTCCGTTTTCCAGAGGCACAGAAACTGGAACTGCTGGTGGAGAGGTGGGAGAGAAAAGGTCCGGCTCTCTGTCGATACTGGACTTGAAAGGTCCAGCTGGGGAAAATTTCAGGGGACTGAAAGAAATCGACAAAGAAAAAGACAGAGAAGTTATAAGAAATATAAGACGGCTGGGAAGAAAGAAGATTAATAAAACTAGAATTACCACCTTGTGGAGGCGTACAAACACAAGGTGGTAATTCTAGTTTTGTTTATATTCTTTCACCAGTCACGTTGCAGTTATGGTTTACATCCATGTCTGTCCAGACTTACATGTAGGCATGACAGCTGACAATGCTTTAAATATGGATGTTTCAGAAGAGAACCTACATATTCAAAAATGTGGGTACTTGACACACATCTTCAACCCAGCAGTACAGAAGATCTATACAATCAGCACAGTCTCAAGTAGGAATGCACAATAATATCGGTATGTCATCGGTATCTGCCAATATCGGCTTTAAAATGAACAATTAGAGGGGCGTTAGTAGCTTAGTGGATAGAGCAGGCGCCCCATGTACAAGGCCGCAGCGGCCTGGGTTCGAGTCCAGCCTGTGGCCCTTTGCTGCATGTCATCCCCTCTCTCTCTCTGTCCCCCTTTCACACTTGGCTGTCCTGTCCATTAAAGGCAAAAAAATGCCCAAAACCATATCTTTAAAAAAAAAAAAAAAAAAAAAGAACAATTAGAATCAGCCAGCATGTTTTTACTTATTTTGCACAATGAATGAATATTACATACTCTGAAAAGCGTTCTATTTCATGTCTCCATCTGCTGGTGGACCATCATGATAAAAGTATGCATGCATAATATGATGTTAATTGCACTACAGAAGAGACTTGATGATCACTAAAATTAGGTGGGGAAAAAGTAGATATTGATACTGGTATCAGTTATCGACTAAATAAGTTGTTACATATCGGCATATCTGATATTGGCAGAAAACCCAATATCAAGGTTCCCTAGTTTGAAGGTGGCCACCAAAGATTAGGGTCACCAACTCGGTATCTGACCAAGTGTCTCTCCTTCTGTTCCTAATGCTGAATAATGGCCAGAAAACTGTTTTTGCAGAACATTATGATGTCACAATGAAGTTGACCCTCACTTAATCATTTTATCCTACTAGACATATGTGTAAACTTTTGTCATAATTAGAGAATGAATTCTTGAGTTAAAGCCAAAAACATAATTTGCGAGATTACATTGACCTTGACCAAAACCATATCAGTTCATTGTTGAGTGTCAGATGGACGTTTGTGCCAAATTTGGAGAAATTCCCTGAAGTCCTTCTTGTGATAGTGTGTTCATGAGAATGGAACGGATGGACGGACAAGCCAAACACATAATGCCTCCAGACACAGCTGCTGCCAATGCAGAGGCATAAGGATTTATAATTTTTACTTATCTTATCAATGAGAACAGAAGTAAGTTACCTGATGGGTGTGCGTGGGCTGCTGTTGTGTCGGCGTACAGGTCGTGTTCGTGGTTCAAATGAGAAGCCTTCCTTTAGACTCTCTAAGACCGATGGAGCCACGTAGGTGAAACCCTGATGGAAAATGATCATTCCTTCTCAACTGTCACTTATAGATGAATCATGTTACCATGTCACCGCCTTCCTCATAAAAACAGGTGTTCTTTTTTAATACCATATTAAAATAGAGGACTGCAGTGCAGTTAAAGGGAAACGCTGCCAATTTTCAACCAGCCCTGTGTCATCGCAGTGTGTGCGCATGAATGGTGTTTAGATTCCCCCTATGCTGCATCCACCCACAGTTTCCCACTCATTTGCTGCCAGACTTTGATGACACTCTTTGTGTCACCTGTCATAGCATAGACGGGATGCTCCGGGCACTCGCAGCACAGGGAGAGCCAAAGACCATTTATCTGTAAACACTGTAATTACACAAAGCTGGTTGAAATCAACAAAGTTTCCCTTTAAGTAGGAATTGAATAATTATTATCAATCAAATATTTGTTTCGAGTAGTCTATGGTTTCTAGTGCATCAATATAAAGAAGAGAATCTTACAGCAAAGGCGAGCTCTGAACTGTGGCTGAGTGTGGTATCGTCCGGACTGTCCACCGGTGTCTGTCTGGTAAATCTGGTGTCAAACTGGCTTACATCCTCATCTGACTGCTGCAGAGACCGATGGGAAAACAGAGGCAGCCAAAAAGGTTAAAGAGAAAAAAAGAGTGAGTAAGAAAGATGAGATTTATTAGGGTGTACATAAATATGGAGGTGTGCAAAAATGTAAGGTGAACATGACAGAAATGTACTTTAGGTGGTAGCTGAGAAGAAAAGAAGTCATGAAAGAATGAGAGGTGAGTTGCTGAATTTACTCTACTTGCCCAGAATAAGAGGCATAATATTAACTTGACAAACTATTCAATAACATAATGGGCACAAAATGACAACTGATGACCTACCAGTTGTGGCTTATATGGCGGCTCCACTCTCTTGTTCAGCAGGTCAGTCCAGCTGATATGCCTGAAGAACGGATGTTTCTGCAGTGGAACAAAATAACTCATTTATATATTCTCTATGTCCAGCAACATGTACATGAATCCCTAACACCAGGGAGCTGAGTCCATGTTTCTTTTGTTTACAAGCTCTGGTTTTGCTTATAACTGCGCAGCATTTCAATCACGTCATCCACATCCATTAATATTAGGGCAGCGTATCTATGACAACCATGTTACTGCTCTATGAATACAATGTGAATTCTGCTTTTATTGACACACACTAGTGGAGGTTGTTTTGAATCATTACATTCAATATATCTTAGGTTCCTGATTATATTTTAGCTTGTCCAGTTACAGTTCATGTTAACACCAGGTAGAAAGCTAATGTGGCCAATGGTGGTGGAGAGAGAGCAGGTCATTTACTAATCCCCAGCTCCTCCAGTCCAAAAGTCTGGCAAATTTTGAGTGTGAGTGTGAGTGTGTGAGGATGCCTCAAATGAGTAGCAGGTGGCCCCTTGTATGGTTGACTCAGCCACCAGTGTTTAAATGTGTGTGAATGGGTGAATGTGACATGTAGTAAAAAAGGGGTGTTTGAGTTGCCAGGAGAGCTAGAGAGGCGCTATACAAATCCAAGTCCACCCATATTGGAAAATGAGTGCGAGTGAAAACCGTACCTGAATGTCAGCACAGTCTGCTTTACTGGAGCCAAGCCGTTGGGCTGGATTCTTCTTCAATAGCTAGGAAAAACAAAGAGTTGTGCACATCACTTTAAAGATGGAAGATTGTGTGCTATAGTACGTTTTGAAATCCCTTGTTTAAATCTACCAAATAAAAATTAGTTTTCATAAAACTGTTTCTAATGAGCAGTCACACTAGGAAAAGATTAAGATTATAAATCTGTCCCACTGACCGTATTACAATGAACATATTTAACTGAAACTTTACCCGATTTTAATTGGCATAGAGGGCTTTTCTTTTAATTCTAATGAAAACAATGTTTGCTATAATATTGTTAAAGGGGAACGAAACCCCCCTCTCTGGGCATTACTCCGCCCACAGCTTGATTGTGGGGGGAGTAATGGGGGGATTGGGGAGGAAGGGGACGGAGTGAAGATTGTCCCTCGCTGCGGGGAGAGAGGAGAGGGCTTCCCCAGAGGTCGGCCTCTTTCCTCTCCCCTCACTTAGACTTATTTTCATTGTGCTGATGGTGGCTTGGAAAACCGCCCCTAACTGTGTCACACGGGCAGAAGGGAAGGTGGCCGGAGTCTTATTTTATCCTACTTGGTTCTATTTCTCCCTCTCTGGGAGCCTGGGCTCACCGTGCAGCAGCCCACCGCATCCATCCATCCATCCATCCATCCATCCACCCCTCCCTCCCTCGCGGCCCCGCACATATACAACCGAGGCTCGGCTCTCTCTCACCGCACAGCGGCCCTCCACATCCCTCCCTCGCCGCCCCGCACATATACTCCCGAGCCTCGGCGCCTCTCCTTGACCAACTAACCTAAATACTATAAACACACTACTAACTGTAAACCTACACTAAAATACACTATGCTAACAATACAATTCGACAAATTACTAGCTATTCTCTCTGCTCTACTACTCTCTCTGCTCTGATCCAACCTACTCGCTATCAGTTTGATCACTGCGGACAGAATGGTTTTATAGTAAGGGGAGGAGTAAAGGGAGGAGGGCAGGCTTTAGCGTGGACGGTTAGTGACGTCATTCGCCTCGAAAAAGAATCATTCGCCTCCAATGTAATGTAATGTAAATTCAAATGTAGTAACCAGGTTTCAAGCTGTAGAGGGCACTCCACACCACATTTTTAAAATAAAATGTAGATTTTCAACAGTTTGCACTAAACTGTCAAGATTTTGAGTTTTCAGTCAGTAACACTACTATACAACCAGAAACAATGATTATCAGCTGAAAAAAATGGTTTTAGGGTTTAGTTACTCTTTAACATTTAAGGCCAAAAACTGGCAGACACACATACCATCTGTTCAGCTGCACAATAAAGATAATATATATATATATATATATATATATATATATATATATATATATATATATATATGTACATATCATTAAATCATTTGAAACCAGAATTGAAACAAAAGACAAAAAAAAAATATCTACATTTAGACATAATTTGTGTCTGTGTTTTTGTGTGTGTTTTACAGACCTTCTTGATGAGGTCCCTGGCATCGATGGTCAGGTATGGGGGCAGATTGAGTTTACACTTCAAGATCTTATCGATGGTCTTCTTCCTGTTTTCAGCTGTGAATGGAGGCTGGTGGAGAAACACAGGAGGGAGTCAGTAGTTGCTAAAGGAAATCAAAACTACTGGTTTCTCTCATTTGTTTTAGGGTCAGGTAATCGATCAAGTTATTTTGCCCCCAGTTCCCGATCTGAGCCATTTAATATCAAGTATCTGCCGATACCAAGTCCCAATCCGATACCTCTATTTTCCTAGATAACAGTGCTGCACAGTGCACACAAGTTACAGGAAAATCAATCCAATGTGTATGCTTGACAGCTGAATAGCTCTATGATGCATTAAGACAGCGAGGGTCAATCAAAGAACTGCAATACAATAATCGGTGGTCAGATGTTGCATTCTGCCAAAAAGCATGCAGAGTGGACGCAAAACAAAATGTGTCAACATATTTACGTGTTGTAGCAATGAGGGTTTGTAGTGAAGTAGGCCTATTTCAGCAGTTTGCCCTAATTTACTTATTTATACTTATCTTATTTGGTAAGTGTTGTCTTCCCCTGGTTTTAAAGGCTGAACACTAAAGTGATGTAATTTTCTGAACTTAAGATACTGTGGTAGCTGAACTTCCATTGGCCTTCACCCACTTTGCCATTATGTCCTCATTTCTGATGATTACTTATCAAAAATCTCATAGTGTGAATATTTTGTAAAAGCACCGAAAGAAGAAAAAATATCATGATATTTGATTTTTTTTCTATATCACCCATCCCTTATTGCAGCCCACCCCCATCTCCCATCACAGATTCCTCATAATATTTACTGTTCTCTTTCACAGAACTAACTTACTGATCCTGTCATCATATCGTACATCAGGGCCCCAAGGCTCCACCAGTCTACTGCTCTGTTGTGACCCGACCTGGTTAGGATCTCTGGAGCCCTGGAGGAGAAAGAGATACACAGAGAAAGGAGACACTCAGGAAGTTATCAGAGTAAAGAAAAATGTGTGAGGATGTGTGTGTGTGTGTGTGTGTGTGTGAGCAGGGCCAAATGACAGAATTACTGTTAATATTTTGAATGACTCAGAACATATTGATTAAAACAAACAGTAAAACAGTTTACAAAATGGCATTATACAACTTTGCATTTATGTTCCAGAGTTTATAAATGATGCTACAATCTCTTGTATCTTATCTTGAGTGTGGTGTTACCCACATGTACTCTATGGTGCCACAGAAGGTGTGGGTGACCGTTCCATCATGAATGGATTCCTTACAGAGGCCAAAGTCAGTAAGCTTGATGTGTCCTTCAAAACAGAGAAAAGCATACTGAAGTCACACTGTCCATGATTCATGTGTAAGGCTGACTTTATATTAGAAATAAGAGGAAATGACACTGGAAACAGGAAACAACAAGAACCAGTGCTCACGTTGATTCAGGCTTTAAAGGTCATTTTTAATCAAATTGAAGTATTTAAAACTGGTATATTTTGAGGGAGATGAGATCAAAATTTCAGGTCATACTTCTGACCTTAAAAAAATAATCCTGAAAAAAAAAAATGCAATATAAAAAGTTGCAGAGTTGACTCTGCAAGCTATATTTTAATTTCAGTAACTCTGGATGTTTTGGGGCTGTGTTTAAATTTGATTTTCACTCAAAACTTAATTTAGCTACGAGGTCACATTTTGCTTACTGAATATTTTACAAGTGATTTGATCGATCAGTTTGTGCCCCCAAAAAATAACTGACTACACATGAATTCTGAATGCCAAAAACTGATGTAGTTATGATCATTCTTCATTTTAAGACAGTAAATGTTTTACTTTCAACAACATTAAATTGAACTGAACTGTACTGATGACATTTATCCACGTGTGATGTGTTACCTTGGTGATTAAGCATGATGTTTTCAGGTTTGAGGTCTCTGTAAATGATCCCGTTAGAGTGGAGGTGACCCAGGGCCAATGTGATCTCTCCTAGATAGAAACTACACACAGACATAAATTATTTGACTCAGTGATGAGCGACAGACTGATCTCACCTAAACCACAGAAGTAAGACAAACGAGGAATGAAGCAATATATCATTAACATGCTTAAGAAAACCAAGAATTATCACCCCGCAGCTGTATGCCTCCAAACACTAGTCAAGTTTCTCTTACAGTTTATATCCATGTCTGTGAAAACATGGAAGCTTCACACACATCTTTCCCCTGGCAGCACAGAAGATCTATACAATCAGCACAGTTTCAAGGTGGACACCTATGGTTAGTGTCACCAATTAAGTATCTGACCAAATGTCTCCCCTTCTGTTCCTGAGATATGACGTTGAATAATAGCCATAAAAATGTTTTATGCAGAACATTATGATGTCACAGTGAAGATGACCTTTGACCTTTTGGATATAAAATGTCATCACTTCATTATTTTATCCTATTAGATATTTGTGTGACATTTTGTCATAATTAGCATATAAATGATTGAGTTATGGCCAAAACCATAATTTGTGAGGGCACACTGACCTTGACCTTTAACCTTCGACCACAAAATTCTAATCAGCTTATCCTTGAGTCCAAGTGGGCATTTATGTCAAATTTTGAGAAATTCCCTTAAGGTGCTCTTGAGATATCATGTTCACGAGAATGAGACAGATGCAAGGTCACACTGACCTTGACCTTTGACCACCAAAAGCCAATCAGTTTATTGCTGAGTCCAAGTGAGCGTTTGTGCAAAATTTGAAGAAATTCCCTCAGGGGGTTCTTGAGATATCATATTCACGAGAATGAGACAGATGTTTGCCATGTTAAAGCAAATGCTGAATGAATATGCAAAAAGTAAGGGGAAACTGAATTAATGAAACAAAGGCAAGCTTTTTCTCACATCAAGATATTCACCTCTGCCAAGGGATTGTATGTTTTCAGTGCTGATTGTGCATCTGTTGGTTTGTCAGCAGGATTACAGAGAAACTACAGGCACAATTCTCATAAAACTTGGTGGAAGGGTATGGGCCAAGGAAAACCAGTGGAATTTTGGAGCAGGTTGGAATCACAAGGCAGAACACAAATTATTTTTCACTTTCGTTAAATGTGCTATATGCGCACAGCCTTCCACTCAATCTTGGCGGAGGTCTGCACTCTCTGAGCGCTTTTCTAGTTTGATTTTGTGTCACTTCTTAACCTTTGTCTTGAATTTAATTTCTTTTAAATCAATTTAAATAGCCAATCATTGACTGGATTCACTAACATAACACTGTCGGCAATTCTTCCTAAATACCCCTATATCAGTTTTCTTACTTTACTTATTTTCTTACTTTAATTTGTAAGTCATTTAACATATGAGTTTATGTGATCTGTATCCGCCAGCAGTGTCACATTCTTTGTCACCAATGACTTGCGCTCAGTTCAGAGCAAAGATTCATGATGAGACAAAACTGTTTTGGAATGTTGCAGAGAAAAGTTGCAGCAGTGTGCACTAGCTGGTCTGAGCTCGACTCAAGCCAGCTGATGGTGTCACCTGCAACTCAGCTGGTCAAATCGCTGGTGGCTGGTTTTAGAACATAAAGCACTTAACCTGTTTCAACAGCCACTCAGCTTGTAATGAAGTCCGCTGGTCAAGTCAAAATGACTGTAGACAGGTGCTCCGTCCCCACTGAGCGCTCACGGTGTGCTGTGTCGGACAGTGGGTCACTGTTGCTGCTCGCTGTATGTGCTTATGCCACCCACCCCTCCGCCATCTGATGCTTGTTTTCTTTATGTTTATCACTGTTTCATCATACTCGCCTATATATTGCAAAAGCTCTTTGGCTGACTGGTGGGTACTACAAATGGACAGAGAAAGAGGTAACTCGTATACCCTTCACTACACCACTGCTTGTAATGCATCTATGGTCCTTACCAGGCAGTGTCCTCCATGAAGATGCCTTCCTTCTCAAGCTGCATGAACAGCTCCCCTCCTGGTGAGAAACATCAACACAGATGAGTTAATGGGGTTAGTGGCATTAGAGAATATTCCTCCCAACCATTCCTTCATTTCTCCATTTATCAGTGCTGCATGATAAAAATCATACTTTCATAGTCATGGCAATATGAACATAGGCGATCAACACTGCAAGCACTGCCTGAAACACAATAGTTTTGTTTACAACCAGCATCAGGGTTTGACATTAACATCCACCAAGCACCAAATTTAGTAGATTTTACGTTGGGCAAGGAAATTTCGACGGGCTATCTGCAGAAATTGTACTGAAATAGTAATGTAATAAAAAACTATGCTAAACTGCATTTTGTGTCATTAATAATCACATTAAGTCATCACAAGCACCGCATAATCGTGATTTCAATTTTGAACAAAATAATCGTGATTATGATTTTTTCCATAATTGAGCAGCCCTATTGCACATCACAGATTTTTCTCATATCATGCAGGCCTTTTATTCATGCCTCTTTTTCTTCCTCCACCTCCTCCCTTTCTATCCCTGCAAACAGCCCTGTGGCCATACAGGCAAACAATAAAAGGGTTCCCATAAGTGGTGTACACAGTGTATGCACTAATGTTGGTCCATATTATCTGTCTCTCCTCCTATGTTTTTACCCTCCACATCCATCAGTTCACCCCTCAGTGCCTCTGTCTTACCACTCAGACATTCCAGTATGAGGTAGAGTTTTCCCCCAGTCTGGAAGGCGTAGAGCAGATCCACGATGAACGGGTGCCTCACCGTCTCCAGGATCTCCCGCTCCGCTCGTGTATGGGCTGTGTCTTTAGCATTACACACTATCTTTGCCTAAGGACAAATGAACATGACAAGCGAGCACATACAGTGTTGAAAGAGGCATAGAAAGGGAAATATAAAGAGTTGGGGCAGGAAAGAGAGGACAACAAATAGAATGAAGTGAAGAAATGAGAGACAGATAAAACATAGTGTGGAAAGGATTGCATTAAGAACACGCGGACAAACAGAGACAACTTCATGTATTGTTTATCCTACAATTTGTGTCTTAGGAGGGAGCTGTGGACTGAGACAGAGTACCTTTTTCAGGACCTTCATGGCAAATATGTTCCCCGTCTGAGCTCCTTGAACCTTCCTCACCTGAAAAACCTGAAAAATAGGCATTTTGTTTTATGAATACCACAAAAAGTAGTATGTGTTGTGAAAAGTATTTTAGGGGATATTTTGCTGCTTTCCAACCAGGTCTGAGTCACTGCAGTGTGGGGAGTGTGTGCAGATGAACTGTGTTAAGGTGCCGCCACCAGCCAGCCAGCAATTCATTTACAATGAATATTACTTTACGCTATGTTCTGAAATTACTTTTCTGAGTAGTTATATGGAAAGCAAGGGGGTGTAAAAATTCAGAGACAGATCTCGCCTCAAAAAGGGCTCAAAATTGCATGTGCGCGCGCGCGCGCACACACACACACACACACACACACACACACACACNAAATTCAGAGACAGATCTCGCCTCAAAAAGGGCTCAAAATTGCATGTGCGCGCGCGCACACACACACACACACACACACACACACACACACACACACACACCTTGCCATAGGCTCCTTTTCCCAGCACCGTTAAAAGCTCAAAACAGTCAGGTCCAACTCTCTCACTGTCTCTGTTGACACTTTCACTGGTCAGCTCCACCTCCTCTGTCTGAACACTGGAACGAGCAAGACACAGGAAAGAAGCAGTACTGGTGTAAATACATTTGTGTACTATATCATCATTCGTGTTTTAGAGTGGATAGTAATTTTAACTTACTTCTCTGGTTCTGTCACAGTGAAGTCACAGACATCATCCTAGATGGGGAACAGCAAACCAATTACAGCTGCACAACATATTGTTGTTGCTTTTTCTTAGCATGTCATCATTGCGATGTCAACTTGCATGATAAACACAAAGATAATGCTCTTAGGATTTTCTGAGTTAGGTGAAAGAGAGTATCAATAGCAAACTACACTTCAAAATGTAACCATCACCTTTTTTTCTCATTTGTACTTTTTGTGTTTACTTTAATGTTCAATTTGTTTGATAAACAAATGTTAGAAATTATTTCATTTAATCTTGTATAATTCAACAGGGAATTTGCAGTATTTTAGCAGTACACTGAAAGCAGCAGAAAACTGAGTACACTAATATACATTTATTTATTACTGTAAGTAGTATTGTTATTGCCATATTCATCAAGGTTATCATATATCGCATGATTTTCTCATATCATGCAGCCCTAAAACTAAAGAGGTTAGAAAAGAGAGTCCTTTTTTTCTCACTTGTCATACACCTTAACCAAATGCCCCTTAAAGGACATTTTAACCCATAATTAGACAATACATGTTTGAGTGTTTAAGTGTTTAAGATATTAGCCGTAGAGATAGCTAACTTCTCTCCAATATAATGGAATTAGATGACACTTGGCTTGTGGTGCTTAAAGACCGAAAAAAATACATCTGAAAAAATCAACAGCAACAGTAATTGCTGTGAGCAGTTTAATGTAGAAACTATTTTCTGTCTAACAAACTACACCGCGCAGAAGGAAGTATGCATCTACTGCTAGCTCACCTTACACCTAACGTTACAGCTCAGCCGAGGAGGACGCCATTAGTGTCCACATTATGCACTGTCACAGGCACAAGGCTCTCGTCCATGAGTAGATACATGCTTCCTTTAGAGCGGTGATACGATTGGGAGGTGTAGTTCAGTAGTAAGAAAAAAGTTCCTACATGAAACTGCTCACAACAACATCTATTGATTATCTTGAGTAAGCGGGTCATGATTTCTGTAAAGAGACATTGCTGTTGAGTTTTCAAAAACATTTTTTGGCACTTTGAGCACCACAAGCTGAGTGCCATCTAGTTCCATTATACTGGAGAGAAGGCAGACATCTCTACAGCCGATATCTCCAACACTCTGCAACTCACACCACAACAATCTAGACTGATAAACAGCACTGCAGGTAAGAGGAAAAATACTTGTTTGATTTTGTGGTGAGCTGTCCCTTTAAAAACATAAAGCGATGTATTCCAATTAAAGCTTGACTTTCATCAACAAATGGTGTTAATAATGCAGACTGAGTTCAAAACTTTTCTGAAGCTGAAACAACTTGCGATGAGGCAAATCAATTACTTTCTCATTCTGTGTATTTCAGATAACTGATCAGCAGTAGTCTTATCAATGAGCGGGGAATACAGACCTCTGTATCACTGATGTCCTCAGTCTCCAGATCTATGTCAAACACTCCTGCCATCCTGTAACAGAGATTATGGTAAAACTGTCTGTGTTTCATTCAACCAGATGCTCATTATCAGTTTCATCCCAATGCCAAACATAGAATTTCTGTACAACTATCAAACATGCACATCTCCTGAGGAATAGGCGACAAATAAGTCTGTGACTCGTTCTACACTGACATTCATTCCCCACCCCGGGGTTCAACCACCCACCCTCAGTTTTAACCTGTAACCCTCTTGCTGTGAGGCAACAATGCTAACCGCCAGACCACCATGCCGCCTCTACACTGATAGTTACAACAAAAAGCAGATGTAATACAATACAAAATGCAACACCAAGTTTGAGGTATGCAGATGCAAAGCATGCAATATTCAAGGACTAAATAACAAAGTAGAAAAGCAATGTATATCAAATGAAAAATACAACATATATAAAAAGTTGAAACTAGGTAATAGTATGGTGCAAAATACAACAAAAACATCTAACAGTAAGGTGCAAATAGGTGCAACCAATATATCCAATAATGCAATATGTTTAATAACCCAACTAAGTTACCAGAATGAATAATACATAAAGCATGGTTCCTTGTTTGTACAGTGTCACATCTGACGTGGTTGATGTGAGAGAGCCAGGGTGCACAGTTATGTTGTTTAACCACAGTTTACACACGACTGATCCAGTGATCCGAGAAATGTTGAAACACAACACATTAAATGAACTTACTGTAGCTGGCTGTTGATACCAGCAGTGTTTCGTAACGTTAAACGTGTGGGTTACTCTGAATCCAGAATACTTGGCCCATCCAGAGCTGAACGTTAGCCTAGCCACCACATAGCTGTTGACTTGGCAAAATATGATGCCGCTACATCTTTCCAAACAAACCTTGACAGCCGTGTCCCTGTGTCCGAAATGCTGTGGCTTTAAGTGAGGGATGTCATTTATCTCAGGTTACACACGGTTAAGACCTGTCAGAATCAAATGCTTTGAGAAAGGTAGCTAGCTTAACTTCTCATGTTAGCATGCTGGCTAATCATATGGCAACCAAAACAACACGTGAGTGGAACTTACATGACAGCAAATGTTTCATGAACTAGACTGCTTTAAGGTTAACGTTTCCGCTACAATTAGACTAAACGTTTGTCACGTTAGGTCGCTTCTTGTTACTGGTTAACAGTGGCTGACAACTGTAAATGTGAGCTAACATCACGTTGACAGCTGGTTTGACAGGTAAAATTAGCACGCTAACAAAAATGCTAATACTAGCTAGCGTGTCACCCATATATACATTTGGCTTTACCTATAAACGCTCCTTCATCCGGTGGTTCCTTATCTCAGTCCGCAGTCCAATCGTTTAAACCCTAGGCAGTTTCTATACACAAACAGCTGTGACCACCATTGTTCTTGTTACACTTTCGTCAGAGAAGCACAACACACTCAGCTGTTTAGGTTCCCTTCATTCTCCTCTGACCCGCATAAAGCGCTGAGATATTGGCTGCGTTCGAATATTTGAAAATATCCTTTCCTAGCCACTTCTCCTTGCCTGGGTGCAGTCCAGTTCTTTATATCCGTCCACTCCACTCAGGACGAGGTGACAGATTACCAAGGTGGAAACGGAATGTAACGAGTTCTGTCTGATATCAGGCAACACTTTTCCTTGGCCTCGGTGGAAAACTTCATGAAGTAAAGGGAGGGAAGGAGAATTCATAAGGATCAAACTCTCCCTCCCACTTTATCTCAAAGACTTTTAACCCCAGTTCCAAAGCTTGGGAAAGATCTGCTTTGCATCAACAACTGGCGGCCAGTTTGCCTTCTTAATGATCACAAAATTCTACAACACAGATTTTTGCCAATAGCATAAACTCTGTTTTGGACCACATGATTGATCAAACTGGTTTTATGAGGCTCAGACATGTATCTAATAACATAAGGCTTGTACTATCTTTGCAGAATTGCAGCAATGTATTGTATTGTATTCACATGTTCACATCACAATACACAGGTCCCCACCTTAATAAAATAAAAATAAAATATTGGTAAAAGTTCTTTTTTAAAAATGACAACGCCACAACAAGCACACACCACCATCTGAACAAGCATCAGCTAATGTAATCATAATTATAAATAAACTACTACCAGTTCTAGTATTTCAGTGTACTGCAGCTCTGCATTTGGTTTGTGCAAGTGGTGTTGCTGTACCCCGGCAGAAACCATTGCCTGACTGCTGTGGGTATGTACAATCAATGTCAAACATTGTATCATGTCCCAGGTCCAGCCTGGGGGCCAATTGTGGCCTGCAGACCGATTGTTAAATGGTCCTCAGCTTGTCTTTGAAAATATACTATATGACTAACACAATAGTGATTAATCAAGCATGATCACTTTGCTTTTTTTTTTCATTTACTTTGCAATGGCAACAACAAGTAGGAACTATGCAGGCGGAACAAATGTTTTCATGAACAGATGGTAAAAAAGCAAACAAACTAATACTCACCTGTAAAATGTCGCAATGTTACGCTACATTCCTGTCAGAACGGCAGGCTGTACACACCGTGTATTAGTGAGCAAACAGCCTGTAGGCCTACATTCTGTGCATTTTCCACTCACTAGCTTTGCGTAAAGATAGCATGGTTAATGTTTTCATCAGTTGTTGATGGGAAACTTATTGTTATAACACCTTACTAATAATGCATGCAAAGTAAACTTTAATGTCAATACATCATTTTGCACTGGAAATGTAATCGTGGATGTAGAATTTTGCAGTGTCAGTAATTGCCTAGAGTGGAAACAAATGTTTTGGGTAAAAAATGGCCTATTTATGTGTACTAATCAATCAAACATCACTAATGTTAGCTATTATTGCTAAGTAACCTGCAGTTAACTAGCCACACATTCACCCAGCCACCAACAACAGTGCTAACAGGTGTATTCAGCTAATGTCTTTATTACATTATATTTGTTAGATAGCCAACACGAAGTCTGAGAAAAATGTCATCAATGTTGTGCTGCATGTGCAATTTAGGATACATATAGACAGTAAAAGCTTTAATGTTTTGTATATTTGCATAGTAGACTGTATGTCTATACTTGCTTTTGGTAAATAATATAAAATATAATAAATATAAACATTTGAATTTCAAAGTTTGAATTTATTTGCTCCCCAAAAAACATGTAGACTCATGGTTATGACCTTGATCTTCATCATATTATGAGTTAACATCGTCAGTTTGTATGAAGTAACTCATATTACAAGGGTTACCAATTATTTTGCTGCTTTGCCCTACTTTTCCTCTGATTGGCTAGTATTCGTTGCTTGGTAAAAAAAATGTCACGGTAAGCCAATCAGGGGCAGAGGAGGGCGGGACACGCTTTCACTCTCTTCGGAAAAACAGAAATTCGCGTGCTAGACAGTTACTGTCTGGCGAATGATGTAATATCAACATTAGAATTCGGTTAGCTGTTCAGTTAGCACAGATACATTTTCCACTGTCAGGTGGCTTTACTCACAACGTGGAAAGTTTTAGAATCCCACCTCTGACATCAGCTGTTGTGCACGGGACTTCTGAAGTAACGTTAAGCTAGGCTATGTCTTGAAGTGCGGAGATGGAAATCACGTCACACGATAAAGAATCCTCCATTTTGGCGTTTCACTGAACTTCAGCAGGTGAGTGCAGAACATGAAACTGTTTACATTAGTGAAGGAAGAAGTGAGTGTGTTGTGGACTTTGGTGGAGTCTGCTACCTAACGTGTTAAAGACCAATTAAACAACAACGAGCACGTTCATTGAACCTGAGTGTGGGGGATGGGTGGGGGCTTCTGTCCATCGCTATACCATATGAAACCCAGATATATTTTCTTGTATGTAACCCGCAAAACCACATATAGCTACAGTAAGGATGTACAAATTTATAATATAAGCGAATGTGTTTATGATAATGACTGCAAAACAGTGGAACTGTATGTTCTACAAGTGACTCAGAGGAAAAATATAAAAAGAGAAATGAAGAGGAACTAGGATCGATCCCAGAGGGACACCAGAAGAGTGGGGGGCTGTAGAGAAGGAAACTCCACCAACTGCCAAAGTAAAACCTCTACCAGAACTTATGTCAAAATTGCTTGGCATGGCTTTTTATTCAAGAGTAATATGGAATTTCAAGGAAACAGGAGAGATCAGCCCTACTTTGTAAAGTTGCCCAGTTTTTTTTTTAATGTTAGTTAACAATATTATTTCAATCAGTATCAAATGTTTTTTAAGATTAAAATCAGCATGCTTTGGTAAAGTCGATGTCCATTTGATCCACCCTGGGGTTTATCACCATACCTGGTTTTTGGATGACAATTTTGCCTGCTGCTGAAGTCCAACATGTCCAGTATGGTTCAACAGTCACTTTTAGCTGTACCATCTGTAGAGGGCATAAAACGTATAAGTATTGGGCACATGACATAAGTATTAAATTCTAAAACTGGGGGGAATAAAAGCTATCACCAAGAATGCAGACCAGACCATAAATAGCAGCTTATCACCTGACTCCTCTTGAGATGCAAAGTTGGAAATGAGTATACATGCTGCTGCTGAGACACACATGCATGTTGTGCCTCGTTAAGCTTGGAAGAAGGGAAAACTCTGCATGTTGTAACTACAGAACAGTGAGTATTATTTGATATGTCTTCATCTGACTACAACATTTTCTCAGGGTTTCAGCTGAGCCGTCATTTCTCAGTACTGTCAGTGAACTGATCTCTGGTACTGAGAACCACTACTGCTGAGGACAGAGACCTGGGGCTGTGCTGCTGTATTGCCAGTGTGAACACACTTTTAATAGATGGGACAGGAACCATGCTTCAAGGTAAGAGAATATGTTTTGCATTGTGGTAACTTTTTTTTACAGCAAATCTTGAGGTTCCTCTTTAACACTTAGAGCCCTATTATGTTAAAATGTTAAATTTTACTCTGACATAAGTATTTCAGACAAGTTTACATGCCAGTCAAAGCAAATTTACACCATGTAACTAAGCCTGTCAGGCAGGAATTGTTCTTCATGTCATGCACAATTGCTTGTAGGAAGTACAATTACCTTCCCTTAAGGCCACAGATTTCCCTACATGTTTATCACCTGTAGCTGCAGGCAAATGCACTCTGCATCATCCACACAGCACCTTTCTGTGAGGCTTGCAGGACATCCTCAGGCTTTGGCCAGCACACTCTTCTTTTAATTAGGATACATCAGATTGTATTTTAGAGGTAAATATAAATATTTCTAATCAACATGTCATCAGGTCCCTCAAAAGAGCTGGAAAAAAAATATGTTCCCCTCAATAGTCAGTGTTAAACTGACTCCAAAACGCACTGCTTAGTGTTCACTGAACTCCTCCAACTTTATGTTGGTGTATTTGTCCACCCACAACTGTTAAAACAACAGATCAACAGATGCGTGCAGCTCATGAGGGCGTGCCAAGTTAGGCCTGTTCGGTATCATCCGCACCATGCAGGGTTTATGTTTCTGACGGCTATATAATATTTCAGAAGTCCAGCCACTACTGGACATATGTTTTAAATATCCATATCATAGCCACATTTAAATAGCAATAAAACACTGAACATTAAATTACTTGAAAATTACTTGAAAATGAAGTGTAGTGCATTTAACAGAGTGACTAATCAGAGGTTTATTGGCAGAGACAAAGGAGGGAAAGGACTCAGTGCGCCAAGCTTCACCATTAATCGCCAAGCTCTCTGTCCACCATCTGGCTCGCCGTGGTGGATTGAAGAGATTCTCTTATCTGTTCTATGAGGAGACCCCAGGTGTTTTAGAGGTCTTCCTGGAGAACGTGATCCATGATGCTGTCATCTAACCACACCAAGCTCGCTAAGAGGAAGATCGTGACTGCTGTGGATGTGGCGTATGCTTTTAAGAGACTTAACGTTTTGGTGGATAAATAGGTGCGTTGGAAATTGATATCCCAGAAGCTTGTCTGCATAATATAAGCTTATTTTTAAGTCGTCTTGGCAACATAGGTCAGCATATCTTATTGGTCACACAATATTAGGCTATCTAATATGCTATTAATTTATTTATTTATTTTGCATATTTCCCTCTGGACATTTTGACCGTTGATATTTTCATCTGCCGGACAACTACGCATCAAAAAGCTGGCGTATGCGGACTAATGTAAACCCTGATGTCATCTACATTTGTCTGATCAACTCAAGAAAAACATTGTCTGTTGAAGTTGCCTCATCACTATTACAGGTGTAAAGTATAAACCAGTGTTTTTCTGCTCTTGTCAACAGATCTTTGTTTAACTGTAGGCTACATCCAACATGTATAGTAAGTATAGTATAGTATTGTATGTTATCTTCTCTATCTCTGCGTATTCTCTGTGCCTTTACAGGACTCTTTAAGTAGTTATAATGAAATACAGATAGTAATACTAAGTGTAAGATAATGTTTACCAATCAAGCTCCTACATTTGAGTGCAAATTGCGACTCGCTGTTGATTCATCCAGCACAAATTAAGCATATGTCTACCACGCTTAAAGACCTACCAAGACATGCAGCATAATACAACCAGAGGAGATACAGAGCCCCTTTTTTCAGGGGAAGTCTGATAATATGAGGACACATGAAAGTGTGTTTTCATTAAATACAATATTGACAACCAGGCATTAAAAAAAACAGTGAAAGTAATTTCAGGCTCTTTTGGTTTCTCTTTTACCACTGATACTGTGTGGTTGTGGGTTTTGGGCAGCTGATTGATCGTGGTGCTGACTGTTTACATTACCCACTGCAAAGCAGAGTCAAACAAGGAGACCACCAACAAGAAGCACACTGCTAACAGCACCCAAAAACACAACACCAACCGTAGCTAATGCAGTAGACCTTTTTAACAGCAGACATTTGAACATGTCCCAGCTGGAAATGCAGTTTTTGCTCACAACATTTGTAAAGGCTCTAAAACATCCACACTAAATGGAATGCAGCTTTGATTCATGATTTTAACCATGGCTGTGCTTGTGAATAGTGTAATTAAAGTAGAATTATAGAACAATGAAGGAAGACTGCTGACGCAAAAATTCTCCGCCCGAACAGGGACTTGAACCCTGGACCCTCAGATTAAAAGTCTGATGCTCTACCGACTGAGCTATCCGGGCTCTGACAGAGGGTCACATGACCATACTATATGTATTTTTCTCAGGCACTACTGTTGTATTGGTCATGTCTTAGTTCAGCCCGTTTGCCTGTTGAACAACAACAAAAAAAAAAACCATCTCCAAGCCCAGTCTGCAATGACAGAAATCATTAAGGAGAGTAATGTAGGTAATGAAGGAAATGTATTTGTAGGATTTACATTTAGGTTACTTCAGTAACTTACTTCCCACCATAAAAGATAACTTTAAGACTTGCGGTGCTTTACCCTTGTCTAAAACTTCTCCTTTTCTATTAGCTTAACTAAATTATTTACGGCAGGCAGTAAGGAAATTGTTTGGTTAAATGGAATAACCCTAGTTCTGAACTGAGTGAGGTATCTTACTGAGGGTAGCCCCTTCTTACATGAGCAGTCACAAAAGCTTCACTACACTACTATGATAATCTGTACTTTTAAGTCTGAGGCCATGGTTCTGTGGATTGCCCCCTCTGGGTTGGGAGAGAGTTATTCCCCCAAGCAACGCAGTTCAGGTATCTGGGGGTCTTTTTTACCAGTGAGGGTAAAATGGAGCAAATAATGGACAGGTGGGCTAGTGTGGTGTCATCAGTGATGCAGGTGCTGTGCCAGACTGTTGTGGTGAAGTGGGAGCTGAGCCAGAAGGCAAAGCTTTTGATTTGTGATGTCTGGAGTATCTTGGGTGTACTGTAGCTCCTTGCATAATGAGGAAAAAATGGCTTTAATTGCTTAATTGCTTCAGTAATATATTAGAACTGTCTTATTTGTTGCCACAACAAATTACATGTAATAAAACTGTTAAAATAAGTATCTCATTTCACCTACCTCCTAAAATGGAAGTAGTCTGAAATTAAGTCTTAATGAATTCTTGACAACAAATATTTTTGAATTTTTATGATGATAGTAAATCTGAACTAAACTTGAATCTTTGCTTCTGTAAAAAGCTGAAATGAAAAATATAGTGTTAATTCTACAGTGCTGTTGAGGTGTTTTTGAGCAAGTATCATGTTGAATAAATCGTTTTCTGTAGCCAGCTATTAAATTTATGTTGTGTAATGTTTTTCTTGTTGAGATAGTTTTGTGTTTCTGCTTTGGAGGGTGTTCTTTACAGATTGATGTTTGTGAATGGTTTTAAAAACAAAACCTGGCCACGTTTTTACCACAATGTGTAAAGTAAATGCGCAGTAATATGTCCAACAAAGAAAAATGTTCACTAGGCCCCTGCGAGATTTGAACTCGCGACCCCTGGTTTACAAGACCAGTGCTCTAACCCCTGAGCTAAGGAGCCTGTGATGAAGAAAAGTGACGTCACAATCGAATTTATTGTTGACACGCGAGTGTTTGCTATTCCATAATAGTGTTCGGATTTATTTTTGTCAACATTTTTCCAGTGTTAAAAAAGGGCCACGGAGTGCATGCTGGGATACGTGCTGAGCAGTGACACAACATTGCCAAAACTGGATGAGCAAGTTATAAGAATTTTTTTTTTTAATAATAATAAAAGAAAAAAGTCAAGCGACAAGCACACATGTACTTTATTAGCATTTATTGACGACATAATATTGAGTACGCGCCCTCTGCCTGCGCTGCATTTAACTGGCATAATGTCGGCTTTAACCTGCTTTAAAAATAATGTTAAGTTTCCCATGTATCCACCAGGTGGCAGCATGTGACCACCCTCAAGAAGGGCCTACACTGTTGACTTTACTCTTAGTAAAAGAAACTGCCAGTCACTGACTGTGTAAGTGGGCAAAAATAAACTTTATTAAGCGTTATTAGAAAATAAGTATCATTATAGGAGCTTGACTTTAAAATTATCCTGTAAGTGTAAAATAATGGCAGAAAAAAAAGTTTTTAAAAGTCAAACAAAACTATGTCAAATAGGCCATGGCGTATTAAATAGCCGTCGGTGGTGTTCCACGGTGCGTGGATCAGCAGGGGGAGGCATGAAATGTTTAAACAGACCGTCCTTCTATTGGTTGTCCTCCCCCCATCCCCGATGTTACGGGCGTGGTGACGGGCCGGAGCCGGCTGCTGTCCCCCCACTCTCCTCTACAGCCTCATACCAAGTTTTCCCATGGTAAGGTAGAGATGGACGCGAATGGGTAGCATCAGGATAAACATGGCAGAGTTTATTTCAACGAATCATGGATGTACCATGTTCCTACTCTTAATCCTTTAGAGGGAATCTAGTTCCTCTCTGTTTGGACTTTGCATCTTATTATAAAGACAAGTAAGGGGGATTTATTTTGTAGAAGGAGAGGAAATAAAGAGCCATGGTGGAGCCGAGAGGACGAAAGGGGAGATTTAATTCATCAAGAGGTCTGTGACGATCCTGGATTTTGTTCCAAGTGTCCTGGACTAGAGAGAGGACGCAGAAGTTCATATCAACAGGTGAATGTTTGATTCATGTCCTGCTCTTTCTGTGCAGTAGTGGAAAGGGCTCTGCATGAGTAAACAGATAACTAAACTTGTGCATATATACTAAACAAGTGCTCAAATACAGCGTCAGTACCATCAGTACAAACTCTGAAGTAAAAAGTGGAAATAAGAGAAACGTGACATTAGTGCAGTCGCTGCAAATGACTAATAATAACATAAAAACATCGCCGTGGACCCAAATATATACGGTACAGTTTACTAGTGACATTTTGTTAACGGTATATATCCCCAGTGTTGTGTTGTGTTGTGTTGTGTTCCTGGGATGCAGACCAGTTGAACCTGTTCTGATCTGACCCGGGTTGCAGAGTGGTTACTACTGAGGTTGCGCTGTTGGAAGCCACTACTTTTTCAACATTTCGGTAACGTTACGCTACGCCTCAAACTACAGGAGAAAAACACACACTAGCTGTTGCTATCTACACTCTGACGAGGCTGGTTCTGTCGGGATTTATATGTAGACATATCTGACTCACGCTCTACGAGGAATAACAAAGCTTTATTTTTTTAAAAACATAATTTTTCCCCACACCGAGGCGATTTCTTCCTCCGAGGCGAGAATCCCACAAAAGGCCGTCGCTGGAAATCAACGACAAGTCGGAGAGGCTATCGGTGTGTCTGGAGCCAGGACTAGCAGAGACAAACGACACTTTTAGGCCGCTTCATTGTCGGTTTGTTTCGCGGCTGGTGTAACGTTAACGTCGTATTACGGTGTTATAACAAGGACAGCCGAGCGAGGACCGTGATTTCCCTCTCCGCTTGGCCATGCGAGGAGCTCGGGTATTCACTGAAGAATGTTTCGCCTTCCCCCGGCGTTAGCTGTGCCGCGGCTCCATGTAAGATATAAACCTGGCTTTGTTTTAGCTGTGGGGTTATATTCGGCCTGTATGAATTTATCACGAGGGAGAAAACCACCCTTTCATCCAGAAAGGGACATATTAGAAATGATATCGGAATAAACAGGCTGTTGTGTGCATATGGCACCTTGTTTGCAGTGTTGTTGGCCTCTGCCTTGAGCAGACAGGCTTTATTTTGGCAAACAAATTCCTCACTCATCTCCGAGGGGCTTGGCGATACTTCTAGCTAACAAAGAGTGTTTTCCTGGTATTTCATCGTTCATTTCTCCACCAGGGCCAACAGTAACAACATGCTCCTGGCCTCTGCCGTGGTGGTGTGGGAATGGCTGAACGAGCACGGCCGGTGGCGGCCCTACAGCCCCGCCGTCTCCCACCAGATAGAGGCTGCTATCCGGAGCAGCGACCCCCGCGGAGGGAGCGTGGTCCTTGGCCAGGTGGACAGCCGGCTCTCGCCGTACATCATAGATCTCCAGTCCATGCACCAGTTCCGACAGGACACAGGTAAGACAAGGGAGGTGCTGGGAGCTAAAGAGGAAGAGGTTGCACTGTGCAAGCGTGTCATCTTTGGGGCTTTTAAGTGGAGGTCCAGGACCATAAACTCCCCTTGTAATAGAAGACAGTGCCAGTACTAGCTTAAAATGGTATTATGGCACCATGGGGTGTTGTGTATTACTGTACAATCTGCTTCTGTGGCATCTGTGTGTTGTTTGCTGCTTCATGGTCATGACTTTCCTTAACACCTTAATGGATAATTGGTATTTGTTTTAACATGGACCCTATTTTCCCATGGTTGTGTGTCCAAGTGACTAATAAGATCAATGATTTTTGCTATCGGTCCAATATTGAGCGAGAGCGCTGCAGCCTGCAACGCGAAACAGGGTGCAATATTACCTTGACCTCGTCGCAGATGTGCCCTGTCAAGTTATGTCCAATAGAAGTGCACGTTTCTGCTACTGACAGGCTCAGATTGTTATTCTAAGTGTCTGACAGCATTATGGGAAGCATTCCTATGAGATAGACCATTTCGTTAAAGAGTGAAATTGGTAGAGGGAAATCTACCAGACTCAATATAAATAAATAGTAATTTTATCATCGTAAAACGCACTTAATTCAGAGTCAACAAAACTCACAAAAGCCTGCTTGGTTCGTATTTTCACTGTTCCAATAAATCACCAGCTCTGGATTGGTTAAAATAAACATGTCATTAAACCAGTTAGATGTAAAAATCTGCTGGCTCCATACACTCTAAAATGTCTGGTGGATTTGACAATGGTGATTTTAGGGCTGTTTCAAGATAAACAAAAAGGATCTTACTTTTTTAAGGTCTATCTCTGTATGGATCCTTTCCAAAGTGGTGAGACACTTGCAATAATCTGAGCCTGTCAGTGACAAATACAAGCATTTGTAGTGGATGTAAATAGAGGGTGCGAACATGCCCCAACTGGTTACACTGCAGCCTGTTTTGCTGCTGCCGATGCAGCCCTCTCGCTCAGCACTGGACCAAGTTCAAAAACTGTTGTTCTCATTAGTCACTTAAACACAAAAATATGGTAAAACAGGGTCCAGGCTGAAATACTGCAGATATGCTTAAAATAATCGTCGACCCAAAAACAAGCCACTACGCATCTACACTGTGTGGTACAAGATAAAGGTGTAATGTCTTCTGAGAGGCAGAATCATACTTCAGTGTATTATTTGGGATTGAGTCAAATTGCCCTGTCACAAATGACCCCAACTCAGTTTTCAGAGCTGAGCACTTTGCATTTCTGACTGAAACTCTAATATATCAGGCCAAATGTAGACTGCAAAGTACCACATCTGGGTATTTTCAGTGTAGCTACATTGAAGTTTGATTAGTCTTACCAACTCATACAGAGCTAAGCTGGTCCAAAGACTTGTGGGGCTTTGGTCAAAGTAGGGGTGATTGCTTCTGTCAACAAAGTCAATGAAGACAGTTAATAGCATGGACTGATTTGTTAAAGGCCCAATTTTTATATATTTTTTTTTAAAATTACTGATTGGGAATTTAAATTCAAATAAACCTACATTAACACAAGCAACTGTAAAGTTTGAGTAAAAGGAGAAAAAATAGGTTTTTGTTGGTTTAACAATTTGTCATTATTGCACCAACTGTCACCACTTTTATAAACAAAGCCATAACATAACCAGAAAACATGCATAACTTTGTTGGCCCCTTTTTATTCTCACAAAGTCACCACTATAGACTCAGGTAAAACCTGCAGATGGGTTATAGAGAAAGAATTTCTTGAACTTATCAACTTGAATTAGTTTCTCAGCAGTATCCCATAACATAGTGATCGGATAGTTTTCTCTGGGCAGGAAAATGTGGCCTTATTTACTGTGTTCATTCAGTTTAAATGTGATTACAGTCTAACACACATTAAAGGTACCTCATGTGTTGTGTAGACAGGTCAAAAGACCTCTGATTGAAAATGGCATCCATAATCACGAGCCTAGTTGCATGCAAGGCCAGGCTGATATGGCAGATATGGGGGGGGGTGGCTTAGCTGGGTTGAAATTCAACATTGTGATGGTGTGGAGCAGCTGCAAATGACCATCGCACCACTGAGTAAGCAGCATTCTTTAGCCCTTATCCACAAGCACTACACACACATGCAGACACACAGCCACACAGCAGCTGTACACTCCTGACCTGAAGAAAACGAAAGAGACCTTGATTCTATGGAAAGAATGGAATATTTCAAGGCCTGATGAGCAGAGAGTTCACTTTAGTTGTTCTCCTCTGTAGCCCCCCCTTCTTCCCCTCTAGCTCTCTCTCTCTCTCTCTCTCTCTCTCTCTCTCCCTGGGGTCTCTCACCCTCTCCCCTTTTCTCTCCCTCTCTTGTACAAGTTTTAAGTTTCGTCAATAGGCAAAAGTCCCAAGGGCCTTTCGGTATTGGCTGTGACATGGGAGAGACAGAAAGATAGAAGTGTGTGTGTGTGTGTGTGTGTGCAGTGGGGGGTTGCAGCAGGAGTGGGAGTGGTTGTTGCAGAGTGAGTGAGATAATTGAGGAGTCTGTATTCTCCCTCTGTCTTTGGCTCCTCCACCATTGTTGGATTTTGTCGAACAGATGTGAGTTACTCCACTGTGGCTATGAGACACACATGGGAGGTGAAAGTGAGAGTTTCGAGAAGCAGAACAGACCTCGGAGGCAGAAGAGAGGGGTTGTTAGGTTTGGGGTCGCTCGTTGTTTCAAGTTCAGTAAATCGGAAGATGATGGGAAGGAGGAAAGATGAAGAAAGCAGTTTTAATAGCGATTTCTAGGTTGGCAAAATACTGGGACTCTGACACTCCATTATTAGATCTTGTATTTTTCCTAGCTGCTTTTAATTTGCAAGGCACAATGTACAAAACATCCACGTACAAAGGTTCTCCTTTGTTTTAGCCAGCATTGACCGTTCGTTTTTGTTATGAAACTTGTTGCTAATTTACGGACTGTAGTGCTTAAGTTACTGTGGACTTTTGCATGCATGTCTGTATGAGTTAAGACATGCACACAGGAAACATGGGGGAGAGAGAGGTATGACACACAAAAATATGTCATTAGCAATGGATAATTTCGTCAACGTTTTGCTATCTGGGTTCCCCAAAAAATAATGCTGTGTATTTACGGTATGATTTATACAGTTTTTCAACATGTAATTACGTGGATTATTTAGCCATGGACAGATTATCAAATTATTTTGATTAGTTTGAATTTATGATTTTCACAATGTGTAAAATGCATAGACTGAATGAAATAATAGGCATAGCCACTGTGACTGAAGCATTTTGAATCCTCGAGTTTGGCATTTTAACTATCACCATCTTGAGGTAACACCTTGCAGACAGCCTGTCACTCAGAGCGGCTCTGCCCTTAATTATGCGTAACTTAAGCCTTAATAAAATATAAATGGGTGAGTTATAAAAAATTTCAACCCCTGCACAGTTGTCATGAAGGGGCAAATTAGCCATAGAGATCCAAACTGTTATTTTTCCTGTGCCAGTCTGTAAACTTTATTTGCTTGTGCTTATTCATTTGTGCAATAAAGTTTGGCATTGTAACAGGGGGTTCTGTGGGGATTGGCTCACATTTGGAGCCAGCCTCAAGTGGCCGTTTGAGGAACTGCAGTTTTTTTAGCGCTTTAGCATTGTTTTCATTATTCTGCTGCAGAGGTTGCTGCCTGGCAAAATGCCTATGGTCAAAGTTATTGCAGCACCCACAAAATGTTATTTTCAGTTAAAAAACTAACACAGATGTTAGTTGCATTAGTTGTTTTTAGTCATGACAGTCCCATAAAGTGGGACCCTAACTCGTAGTGAATCTAGTTTTCTCAGATATGAGAGGGACAGATGGGGACAGACGAGTTAAGTGATTCACCTGAACAGTTCGGTCTGTCCGTATCTGCCTGTGAGCTGACACTGCATTGTTAGCTGCTGGGAGATATCATTCTTATACACCAGGAGCAGATTATTATCATAAATATCAAAGTAAATGCCTGTGCTGTACTTACTGAAGATTCTAGTACTGCTAGTCCATAGCTGTATGGGATAACCAATACTTTTAGATATGCATAATGATGACAGCCTTAAAAGTGGTGCTGGTTGCTTAACTTCCCTACACATAAGAAACTGAAAAAGAGACACACAAAATATTGATGTAAATATAGAATTGCCCCCAAGCCTGAAATATGTTTGGCTGTATTGCCCAGTAACTTCCCTAAAACTGAAACTTGGCTTCTGTACTCGCTGTAAGCAGATGTGTTTTAAGGGACTCTGTTTTTGTGTTCAACAAAACCAACAGAGTGGTGAGACTGAAATATTGCTGAGCACATCAGTTTCAGTTTCTAAAATCTCCTAGTTAAACGTTTATGTATATGATAAAAGTGTTTTAAGCCTCTCAGCTGACAGTGTTTGGATCAGGATTTCCAGTATTTAGGCATGTGTCAAAAGTGAGAAGGTTATTTAGTGTCTCTGAATGTTCAACATTTCATATTTTATGCTGCTCATCTACTTAGCTCCTCTTTTCAGGTTATAGCCACTTGTTGCACACAGGGCTTGTAGGCTGTCAGACATGTTCATGCAGTGTTAATGGGTTTTGCATGTAGGCCTGTCACAGTAATTACTTTTGTTGGATGATATGTTGTCCCAGAAAAAATTGCATTTCAGACTATTTTATGCCACCAATCTAATGATAATATAGTAGCATAATAATGCAAGTACAACCCTTGAAAGAGCAATGAACTTTTAATTCTTAAGAATATTCAGACATTGAAATTGAAATATGAAAAATATTCAACATAATTTAAAAAAGTAATTAACACCTGATAACATATACAAGAAAGTACATATAAAACTACTGTAACCTTTATAGGTTTTTTGAGAAAAAAAAGGGATTCCCCTAGACAAGCTCAGCGAAACTACGGGAACACAGCAGTTTCCTTCAAAATCCAGCCGGTGTGCTACAGTCAGTTCCTGGGAATGGATTTACAGGGTGGAGGATGAAATTGTTGGAGGGTAAAACTACAAACGATGGACTTTTTGGCTCGTTGCCAGGGGTTGGCAAGCTAAGGACTATCAGGACTGTGCCTCTTCAACTTCAACGGTGCAGCTGCAGGCTACTGGTAAGCTACGCTGTGTCGTCCTTGAAGTGTGGTATTATTTTTCTTCATCACACAAGTAGGCAAGGGTGTAGAGAAAAAAAGGGGGACACTCAAGTAATGGTGGGGAAGACCCTGCTGTTTATTCTGGCGCCATGTTGGCTAAAATGTTGTTTACATTCTTGCGTAAACAAATACACATTCAAACCCAACAGGCAATATCGGGGTTAGCAAAACGATTGAGGTCATGTCCATATATATCGTATGATAAATCGATAGCGTAATTATCGTGACAGGAAGCAAGCAGGTGGGACATTGGAGTCTGTGAGAAGGACAACAGATTTCGAGCACATTTTGACACAGCGGCAAGATGTACAAGTCTGTTTTTACAGTCATATATTAAAGGAAGTTTCAAACGCCTGCCATCCATACCCCTCCCTGTGTCCTTATGAACTCTCCCATCATGCTGGTTCTCCCAGCACTGTCGGTTGTGGTTGGAGGAGAGCTGGTTTCCAGAATCATGGATGAAAGCCGCGCAGACACTCCCTGCAACACAGATAGCACAAGCAATAAGCTGACAACATGCAATGTTAAGGAAACCCCTCAGCATGGTTTCTCTATGATAGCTTTGCGACAAGTGGGAGCCCATGTTCCCAGAGACCTTCACTGCTACTAGAGTTTATTGGTGCGGCTTTCCTGCATCGCACTTCCCAAAGATGACCTGTCAGACAGGATTGTCAGTAGTGTGGCGGTGGTCTTATTTCTTGGATTGTTTGACCTTCTGTAGGTGTCGCTCTTTTATGTGACTGTTGAGTCATTGCTGCTTTCATTGTTCATGCTTACAACTCAGTTCTTTTTCATCCCAAACAAACAAGAAATATAAGACATATTGCTTCCTGTGTACCAGAGGGTGTGACAGCTTTGAAGAACTGTTTTGAAAAACTGCTTTGTGGTATCAGTTTGCAAGAAAGTAGACAAAAAGAAGCATATTCATGCAAAAATGTCATATCATTACCTTCAACTTAACAGCTATTTGTGATCTCATGCTTTTTTTCTCAGACACAGATTTCCTGTTTATGGAAACATGAACAAGACTTACTCTGATCACATACATGCTAAGGGTACATACAGTTGTTTCTGAAAGGGAGAGAAAACACAGGGCTCCCTGTAGACTGAGAAGGAGACTGGAATCTAGATTAACTTTGTGTTCCTTTCAGCTTTAGAGCCCCACTTATACATGTGTTTGTTTTCACTCGCAGTTCTGTAGTCAGTACAGCAGAAAGTGTATTTGATATGTGTGTATGTATATATATGTATGATACACAGTATATTTATATATATAAAAAAAACACATATTAAGCATAGCGTTGTTTCCTTATCTCGTATGAATATTTAACTGACTGAATTCCAAGTGATAGAGCAGGTGTCCTGGTAGCAACATATGCATTTTACCAGTCCAAGTAAATTATGATAAATTGAATAAATACAACATATTAAATTTATCTTTTTAGTTTAGCATGAAGCAGGAGTTGGGAAGGAGGTGCTTGTCTTTAAAATTGATGTTAAACAGGAAAGTGTCACACCGTTAGCAGCAGCCTCCACCTCTTTGTTCATGGCACTTTTAAAGACTGACTTGCCATCAGTTTCTTTGAGGGGCGTTTTTCAAACTCTGAGGGCATCTTTTTTCCTGCTCCTGCAGCATGTTGCTCCTCTCGTTCCAGCTGGTCCTGCTGAAGGAGACTCATTCCCAGACCCCCACAATGCCCAGGGGCGTTAGGGTCATGGAGGGGGGGGGGGGGGGGGG
>NC_065510.1:41311687-41314342 GCF_006386435.1 Epinephelus moara
AAGGGATGGATGGGGGTACTCCCTAGAGACGCAGGGAAGGGGGTGGTTTGTGGTCACAAGAGAGCAGGAGGAAGTGAAACCAAACACTGACTACATTTACATGCAGCACAACAAATCAGGTTAGTGGGACAAGTTGGGTTAGGGAAGGAAATTACAGAACAAGTTTATATGTGCCGCAGTAACTTACTGTAAAACCTGCACCAGCTAATTGCTGACACTGTCTGTCTGCTGGTAGCTGTTAAGCCTTTATGCCGAAAACAGCTGCCTCTAAATAGGCCTGATGAGAGCAGCAAGAATCAAACAGTGAAGTTAGCCTATTTAGACATTAAAAAAAAGAAAATGGGTATTGTAGAAAAACATATGGCCTCCAAGTAAAGTGGTTTAACCACGGGTATTGTATTGCCACTAGTGATGAAAATGTTGGACATAAGGCTAAGATGTATCTATTTTTTAGACCTTCCTCGCATTCCACTGGTACATGATGGTATTTATGTAAAAAAAGAAAAAGAAAAAACAAAAGGAAAACATTTAAAGCAGGCTGCTGGTGATGGAAGTCACTGAAGTTTAAATGTCAAGAAAGGAACACGCATTTAATTAAAATTCACTGCATTAATACAGCAGCAAACCATTATTTGCTATGTAAATATATAGTGGAGTAATGGCAGCCTGAGCAGAGAATGAAATCATGCTCCTTCTGTATGTGTAGTAATCTGAGCTTTTCTGTTCTTTGTCGTGGGAGCTGGTCCAGCCTTGTGTGCATGTGAGTGCATGTGCGTCCCTGTGTCTGTATCCCATTGGCGAGCTAATCGCCATCGCTCTGCACTGCGCTCATGTGGTGGCTGCTGCCTATAATGCTGTCACGACCCACAGTGATGGAACAATGTGCATATTGAGTTTTAAACAAGTGATAATGCAGTTGGCTATATTAACTGATACTGAATTAATCAACTGATATCCTCCTAAATCCCATACGCTGGACCTTTCACAGTCCATTTTGGGTTGAACCTGCTGCTTGCAGGTATTTCTCATAGAGAATTTTTGTTACTGTAGTTTTGCATTATTTTACACATATAACAGGGACGATTTGAATTTACATGAAGTATTGCACTTGCAAAACCAGTATTTCCTGAAGGCAGTGTTGGATGCATTTTGGCTTTGACTGTTAAGGTTAGGGTCTCTCCTTCTTTTGTCTTGAAGCCTCTGCCTTATGTCGCCGCCTGATCTATCTCTCACTATCTCTTTCTCTCCTCCATCACCCTTTTCTCTCACACATTCTATGAAGCTGAAAATTTACTCTGAACTCCACACTCAGGGGATTGGACTGTTTGAAGGTGAGACAAAGTAGAGACAAAGACAGAGAGAGAGCTGAAGGGAGTAGGCGACACGACAAAGTCGGAAGGGAAAGGGGTGAAAAAAGTGCGGAGAGGGCATCAGAAAGTTAAACAGCAAGGAAGAATATTACTGGAGGGAGATAAAATAAGACAAGATGTTGAGAGAATGAGACAGCTTGAAAGTCAAGATATAGAAAGGAGTAGAGGACAGAAAGAATGGAGGAAGATAAAAGTGACTTTGGAAAAAAGATGACAAGAGCGGACAGAGGAATTGAAAGGGGAAAATTAAAGAATAAAGGCTTGTGTGAGGACTTTCATTTAGACAAGTTGGATTTCTTGAAACCGGAAAAATAATGAGTTGACAATGGACAATTTTGCTTGAGATACTGCATATAAAGATGAGTTTTAGTCTTAATAAAAATTAAAAAATGCATGCAGTCACCTATTTTGCTAATTATTAATATAATTAGTAAGGCAGATACATTAAACCTTTTGAACATGCTATTTCTTGATCAGAAAAACTAACTTAGCTTTAAGTTAGTGGACTGTATTCTGCCTATTCAGTCTGTTTTCTGCAGGGGCACATCATAAATCACAAAAAATAGTGGGAAGGAAACCCAGAGAAAGGAAGATGAAAGAGGTAGAGGGTTCAGAGGGCAGCCCTTTCTCTCTATGTTGTTGTTGTGAAACTCTGCGTGTTGGGTTACTGTTACTGAGTACTCTGGGGGATATCACTCACTGGCTTCTTCGCAACACACACACACACACACACACACACACACACACACACACACACACACACACACACAAGCAGTAGACTTATATGAAATCAAATAGTTATGCCTCAGAATTTCTTAGACCGAGCTCTCCAAATTCTAACCTAAACTTAGCCTAACTAATGATGACTGATGACTCTCATGTGATTGGGTTTAGGGGGGCGTACAGGGAGGCCAGAGAGAAGAAATGGAAAGACAGAAGCAGTGATGGTTGGGGGTTATTTTGTTTTGGCCGTCATTTTCATTCAACACTGAAGCTGCGTTAGTGGTTGCAAGAAGCAGTAAAAGTTTTTCCCAACACAAATTGGCCCATCTGAATGGCCACTCCACCCAATTTTACATACTAGTCAGGTTCACTATATAATTTTGTGGGATTTTTTGGGGGATTTGGAAAACTATACATTTTTGGAAAGGTTATTGTATAAGGATTCAGGAAATCAATGTTTGCATTTGCGCAGATGTCTATATGGCGGCCATATTGGAATTTACAAAATGGCCGCCGTAAAATGTACGTTTTGTAATATCTCGGCTTCTAAATAAGTTGGAAC
>NC_065510.1:41318082-41357781 GCF_006386435.1 Epinephelus moara
TAAAGTGTTGTAGCATTGTAACTACCACCATTGGATTCCTTGACCCTGAAAATGTAGGTTTAGCAGTTAAAATCAATGTTCCAACTTATTTAGAAGTCTAGATATTACAAAACATACATTTTACGGCGGCCATTTTGTACATTCCAATATGGCCGCCATATAGACATCTGGGCAAATGCAAACATTGATTTTCTGAATCCTTATACAATAACCTTTCCAAAAATGTATAGTTTTGCAAATCCCCCAAAAAATCCCACAAAAGTTGAAATCTAAACATAATGAACCTGACTATACGGAGTTCAGTTTACTTGCCAAGGCGACAAACAGTGAGATAATGTCTTCTGTGGCTGTGGAGGGTGCTTTACAACACTGATGATGTCATCAGAAACTATGGAATTGCTTTATGGGAAATGTAGGATCCAGTATTGTTCTTTAATGTTGTTGACGTCACTTTATTTTTTACAAAGCATCAGTTCAGGCACTGCTTCAGTCACCAGTACCGTTTCATAGGTATCATTTTAGCACTATTACCAGGCAAAAAACAAACGAATTGGACCATTCTTAAAATGAATTTATAAATTAAAAATATTGTCTGATGTAAGATCCCCGACTTCATGGAAATGCAATAATGAATTGATGGAATATCCTTTTAAGTGTAGTCTTTTTTTTTTTCTTTGAGTGGATTTGCAAAAACCTGAACAGCTGTTTGATCCATGCTTATTGTTTTTTTTCTTTTTCTTTTTTTTTTTACCTGTGCTTTTCATAATGGATATAGCTAGGTAGGAAGCTATGTAGGGAGATGACGTTCCCATTCTTATTCTTGTCTGAGCTCTGATTGGTCAACAGTTTCCCCAACCAATAGATCATCATACATATATGTATATGAGATATGGCTGGTGACTTAGAGGCCTTGAACCAGCCATGAAGAAAGGCTAATATATGCAAAAGGAAAATAAACTGTATACTTCACACAGTGATCAATTCATCAGCTTTTGACAGACTCAACTTTGATAGTTGATTTTTATACCTCTGTGCCAGCATACACCATGGCCAGAGTCGCTATGCTTAGGTTGGCCATCTGTTCATCCCATTCTCATGGATGCAGTATCTCAGTCACACCTCAAGGGAATCTCTTCAAGTTGGGCACAAACGTTCACTTGGACTTAACCATGAACTTATTAGATGTGGGGGGGTCATGGGTCAAATGTCAAGGTCACTGTGACCTCTTCTGTCTCTTTCTTGTGAATGCAATATATCAAGAATAATTTTGAATTTCTTAAAAATTTGGCACAAACGTCCACTTGGGCCCAACTGATTTGAATTTGGTGGTCAAGGTCACTGTGACCTTTCTTACGTCTCATTCTTGCGAATGCAATGTCTCAAGAAGATCTTGAATGAATTTCCTCAAATTTGACAAGTGTCGTCTTGCACTAAAGGAGGAACTGATAAGAATTTGGTGGGTGAAGTTCAAAGGTCAAGGACACCTTGCCCTCACAAAGCATGTTCCTGGCCGTAACTCAAGAATTAATTTTCTAATTATGGGGAGACATTTGGTCAGATGCTGAATTGGTGACACTAATCTTGGGTGTCCATCTCAAAACTGTGCTGATTGTATAGATCTTCTGTGCTGCTGGGTTTAAGATATGTGTGAAACATTCGTGTTTTCACAGACATGGATGTAAACTGTAACTGCAACCTGACTGGTTCATAGAGACACACAACCACAAGGTGGTAATTCTAGGGGTTGTTTTCGCATGTCCAAGAAGATGATTTATTCACCTCAAACCCACTGATGGAAGCATACCTTAACTCCACCACAAAAGTTACTGCAAAATTGTCCTGACAGTTGTTTTGAAATATAGCTGTGCAGAAGTTGATTGAAGATCAGAGAATATGGTTTCCATTCATGTAGGGAAGAAACAAAAGAGGGGGGAGCAAACACCAAGTCAAAAACATTTAAATATATTGATGAAGTGTTAGAAAGAGAAGACAAAAGGAGAGAGAAGAAAAAAATAAACGTGACAGCAACAGAAGAGATGATATCAGACAGAACGAGGGTGAGATATCAAGATAAACAAATCAAAAGTGGGAAACAAGTTAGGAACAGAGGGGGTGGGAAAGTGATAAAAAAGGAAAGTAAACAATAGGAAGTTACGTGAGTGTCTGAAAGAAAAAGAAAGTTACAATTGCTGGAAGATTGTGTCTTGGTGCCTCCAGGCCAGCTTGACCTTTTAGATAATTTGCAAGCGAATCTTCTCTGTTTCAGTCTCTATGTTCTTCTCTTATCTCACGCTTCTACTTCGTCTTTTAACTCTCTCTTCCTCCTCACTCCGATCCTCTCCTTATCTCAGAAAATGATCTCACTGCTTTTAATTCATCTTCCTCTGGACTTCTCTGTCTTTGAGTTTCTGTTCTCTGTTTGAGCCGTTTTATCTCAGCATCAGCTTCATTTTTCTGTTGTGGGTGTGAACTTTTGCTGCAAATTCTTCTTATGTCCTTTTCAGAGGTGCCATTTTCATTTTAGGTTTTAACCTTGATAGAGACTCGCATACTATATGAGTTTTGTCATTTCCTCAATCATCCGTCATCTCTCTTCTGCTCGAGGGTACTCAGGCCAGTTTGAGGGCGATGAGTAGAGAAGGGGAGCTTTCTACTCACCCTGCTTTGAATTATCGTCGGGAAAATAGCAGCAATTTAATCTGATTTTCCTTTGGCAGGGTTCAGGCTAGGACAGAAATCATTCTAGGTTCAATCTGGAAAACGTCATTGTCAATAACTGTACAAGTCTTCATTGTTGTGCATGCTAGCCTTTTTCCCTCTTAAAAACAAAGGAGTGGGATTTAAGTGTTCACTATTGCACAGATATTTTAATGTTTGCTTTTGCACTACAGCATTGTATATAATGTGTCTGGTGTCTTGTACCTTTGTAATAAATGGGGAAAAAAATGACAGGTCTTTTACAATCTGTTAGAAAGGGTTCTTTGTCTGCTTTGCTCAAATGAGAGTTACTAATAGAGGAGAAATTTGTTTTGAGCATGTGGCCTGGTATTACACTTTGCCCCTTTAGATACACATATTTCCCATGTTTACTTTTGCTTTTAGCTCCTCACCACACACATAACAATAATTTCTTCACCCTCCAAATGTGTACAGTTCATTCTGTGGAAGTGTGTATGTACTTGGTTTTGTTAAATTACTTCAAACCATTTTCTGTTTTTTTTTCAGTAGGTTAGGGATAGACCACAGGCTCATCATTTAAAACACACACAGTCTGAGGAGTGTATAAATCCAGTGTGGCCACACCCAGACATGCTGCACTAGATTCCAACTGTGACTGACAAATGAAAGCAGCAACGGGCCTTGCGTTGATCCAACTCTGACAGATGAAACATGTAAAAGGGGTGTGGAACTATGAGGGAGCAGTGGCATTAAGGCTTTTACTGTATTACTGTAAACAAGACATGGACATACATGCACATTATTTTTTCGTATGTACCATATAGTCCTACAGCTGTAACTTTAACAGCCTTTAATACCTGCTTTTATCTCCTAAGTCTTGGCTAATTTGTAGACATGGGGCACACCCAAGCACAGCTACATCACATCAACATGTGATTACACAAACACACACACCCAGTCTCATGTGCTCACTAGCTCAGAGGGGAAACACCACCTAAATCAAGAATTCTAATATGTTATTTTCATGGCTGAGGAAAGTTCAATCAATAATTGGGAACATGAGCGACTCTGTCTCAAAGCCAGAAACCAGACAAGTCTCAAAGATGTGATGTCATAGGGTAAAAAGGCTGGAGACAATGACTGGGAGACTGATTTTGTGGACCCACAGAATGTTTGTTTTCTTTTTTTATACCCAGATAAGCTTTATTTTATTGCAGTTTTCTCAGTTCTGAAACAGAAAACGTACCCATATACTCAGAACATTCCCCCTGGCTGCTCTCAGTGTTATCTAGATTATCTTTAACCATTCATTGTCATTGGAGCACCTCCAGACTTTATATCATATGACAGAATACATTTGAGTTTTAGTACTCTAGCTTTTGGATTTGAGAGGGAGTTGTTTATGTTTACATATATTTTTGGATGATTTTAGACCATAGGAATAACATGTATGAGTTTTGAAAATAGGCATCGTTCTTCTTTAAAAGTAGCACAGTTGAGGATGAAATGCGAGAAGAGTCTTTTGGTTTTATAATGGTTCCTCTGAATTGCTATTCATGTTAAAAAAAAAATCAGGGTTCCCAAGATCATGAAATTCCTGGAAAAGTTATGAAATTAGAAAAACTGTTTTCCAGGCCTGGGAATGGATTGGAATGAATAGAATGTTTTGGAAAAAAAAAAGAAAAAAAAGAATATACATAGTTTTGGCTATTATTTAAAATATGTTCATAAAAACCCGTGTCTAATACTACGCAAAATATGTTGCATTTACAACCTAGTGCTGCACTGTGTCACATTAAATGGATCTTCGGTTTTCTATCAGTCTGTCTTTCAGTCTGTGTCCCTTCTCTAAATCTTGTCAGCTGATCAGATCAGATCGATGGATGAGAGGAGCAGCTGTTTGGGAGTGAAAGCAAACTTTCAAAAGTAAAATCAAAATGCGGCAGGTGATGTTTTAATCGTGCCGGGTCTCCACAAATAAATGACTCTGTGGGAAACCGTGTGTTGAGTTTTTTGAATGTATTTTTTGGCACCTTGAGCACCACAAGCCGCGTGCCAGCTAGTTTTATTATATTGGAGAGGAGGCTGGCATCTCCACGGTTGATATCTCCAACACTCAGCAACTCACACCAGAAAAATTTTAAGGGTAAGAGGAAAAATATGTAGTTTTGATGTGGGGGTTAACTGTCCCCTTATAAGCATAACTAGCATATGAACTCCAGGTAGCCTTTTACTTTCTGTAAACTAAAAAGATAAAGCACTAGCTAGGTCAAGTTTCAGTTTCTGTTTCAGGTCAGTTTGCAACCTCATCGTGCATCATCGCATGCTAAACCATCAAATAGTCTTTTCTAAGTCTGTAATCTCAGTATCGAATGCTGTTAATTGTCTGGTGAATTTATGCTAACATAGCGCTAGCTAACACAGTCCCGGTGTTGGCTACGTATAATGTTGGAGCAGTCACCATGGTGTTTGAAGGCTACGAGGATAGGATAAAAAAAAGTTAGTTTTCAGTATACTGGCAGCCAGATTTACTACAGTCGTTGCTGTAATTGAACCATCAAGGCCTGACAATTACACACTAAGCACTTACTGTACACTCCGTACATATACACAACATCCTGATCCCCAGTGTTGGTGCCATGTTCAGAGACAAGGCCAGGTTGTCCTCTTTGTGATAAGACCTTGGCCTGATTAGAATCCAGTACAGATAAAGCTTAACTACACATAAAATACACAGATTCTATTTGACATTCAGGACACACAACTCCCTTTCCCATAATGGCTCTTGCTTACATTATTACTTTTATTATTGGCATAATAAAGAGGTTATGAAAGAGAACCCGTGTGGTTTGTCCTGTTGGAGTGGACATCTTAACTGCAGTAGGTGGTGGTTTGCAGCTGAGAAAAAGTCTGCACATGACAGCAGGTTTTGATTATTAATAATCATCCAAATACGGTGTTTTTACTCTGTTATCAGAGTCTGATGTCTTTCACTTTCTGCAAATTAATACTTTTTGTCATCAGGTCTTTGCATATTAGCAATTATGTGTAAAAATTGTATGTAATAATGCTTTTGGGAATCTTTGACCAACCATCCCCTCCAACAGACAGCAGTGCAGCTTGGCCTCAGTCTGCTTATTCTGTGAATGAACTTGTTCGCTCTGCAGTTTGAGAGAGCATTACATTTCACGTGGTAATCAGCAGGTCAAGTGCTTCCTGTTGCGCTGGATTCATTCAACAGAGAGAGAGAGAGAGAGAGAGAGAGAGAGAAGGGCGGGTCGTATACTTTCACAAACACTCTTTCTGTTTTTGTCTCGCATCCATTTTAAAGGCTCTTTGTGTATCCGTCTGTCTCTTGCTGTAATGCATACTCAGTCTTCCAAAGAGATCAATCGGCACCTTCTTTGTAGGTATTGCTACAGCAAATTAAACTATTGTATAAAATGAACTATAGACACAATAAGCAATACAGTGGGTGATATCTCAGTTTGATTATTGTGAGTAAATGCAGCCCCCGTCCATTCAACCCCCTCCTTTTGATGTCTGTCTGATGCCACTCTGCCAATATCACCTCTTTGTACTACTCTCTCACTCACTCTCAAATACACACACACACACATATGCCTTCATCTCCTTGTCCTGGCATAGACTGAATAGGCTGTTACCCCTGGAGACTGATGTAGTTTCTGGTTGGTTGGTTTAGGGACCCTCCTCCCACCCCTCTGTCCCTCTGGGAGACAGAAACATTGTTGTGCTCTCGTTATTTGTTTATGTTTTTAATTATTTATTTCAATTGTGCTCAGATGATTTATCATCACATTTGTTAGTGAACTACTGGACTGAAAGTACATGAGTATATGTGTATATGAATGTGACATAAAGGGCAAGTGGATGAGGTGCTCTTGAGAAATTTGAACTCACTGCCCTGCAGGGCCCAGAATCACAAGGCTGGCACACCATTTCCGTTGTGAAATTATTTGGGTGGTTATGTTTACCCTTTCATCCAAGTATTTTAATGAAAGTCATGCATCTAGTGAAAAAAGACTACATCATGGCTCTATGATCATTAGTTGTCTAGCGCCTTATTTTAGATCAATCCCATGTCTCCATTATTCCTGCAGGCAGGCTGTTTATGTAAGGGTAATGGAAACTAGGGCTGTATCTAACCAAAGAAAATCTTGGTCAACTGAAATTGGACCTAATCCTCAACCAGTCAGTTGACTAATTCGCCACAGTGCAGTGAGTGCACTCTATCTAGTGTTGTGTGCCCACTAAAGCATTTTTTTTTTCTGTCACTGAGCTTGACGTTAACACTTAAACTCAGTGTTGAGGCAAATGGAATGCCTTGAGTAAAAAAATAAATGTGATCTCAAATGTAATGTTATCCGAAAGTAAACAGTGCACTGTGAGGCTTCACCACCTGAACTGTGTGTGAGTCTGTATCACCACTTAACACTGAATGGGACTGGTGAGAAAAATCTGGCATACTGGACACTAACTCTGGGGTTGACGATACAATGTAAGGTTACTGACATTAGATATCTCTGTAATACTGCCTGCGAGACAGAGACTTACTATTTCTAGCCCAGAAGCTAACATTAGCCATCGTGCTGCTCCAACAAGGACCCCGAACTGCTGTGTTTCTTATATATAGACACACACACATACACAGGTCATCCAAAACATTAGAACAAGAAAACACCGTTGCTGTTCATGCCACCCCCCCTCATGGCAACAGCACTCTCCAATGGCAGTGCTCCCCCCAGCAGGACAATGTGCCATGCCAGTGCATGCTCACTAATGGCCCGATGAACGTGACGAAGAGCTCAAGGCATCAACCTGACCTCCAAATTCCCCAGTTACCAAACTGATTGAGCATCCAGGGGATGTGACGATACCCCAGTGGTCCTGTGTCCGTGCTTTGACAGGTCAGAGGCCTCATTATTGATTGGACTTGGCCCTGACCTGTTGAGGCATGAATACAGGACCTCAGGGAGGTTTCCTGTGGTGTCCAGGGCATTTGTGGCGGATATTTTGAGCACTGTGGGTTGTGAGGTGGGGTACCAGCATGTCTCATGGATGCTCCATCCGATTGGAATCTGGGGAATGTAGAGGCCACGTCGATCCCTTTAAGCTTTTGAGTGTTGCATTTTAACATTATGGTCAATGGGACGCATGAGATTGTATACATGCTCACAACAATGTAGGCCACTTGCGTAAGCTACGCTGTAGGTACGGCGTCAAATCAGCAGTTGCAAAGGGTGTTGGTTAACTATTGAAGAAACTTATTGGAACAAAGAAATTATCTAAAGCACATTTTTTATTTTTCTTCTTTTTGTTTCAGGAACCATCCGTCCGGTGCGGAGGAGTTTTTATGACCCAGCCTCGGCCCCAGGTCAGGGCTGGCAGTGGGAGTGGGAAAATGATGCGGGTACGTGGACGGCCTACGACATGGAGGTGGCCATCGCAATTGAGAGCGCCCACAATCAGCAGCCCTGCCTCGACCTGACACCACTCGGCTTCTGCTACCTCATTGATTTTCAGAACATGACACAGGTGCTTTTAAATTCAATGACAAACTCCACTTGAAACTTCCTCCATACCTTTTTCTTCAGCTACATGAGTGATATTTAGTTATCACAGCTGCAGCATTCCTCTACTGTGAGGACCCCATAATTTAGGATTCATCAGAAATGTCATTAAACTAATGTTTGATTCTGTCCTCCTGCAGGTGAACAGACAGAGCCAGAGGTTTCGGAGGATCCAGAGACGTGCTGACATGGCCTACCCTCTAGTGTCCGGTCCTCTTCCAATACCCAAAGGAGGTGGTGTAGGAGGAAGTGGTGGCCTAACAGGGGCGCTGCTGGGTGTTGGGGTGTCGGGGGCCAGCATGGGGGTTGGAAGCTCTGTCTACCCCAATGGGGGCTTGCCGGCTACTGGACTGGGCCAGCCTTGTTCGTGCCAGCAGTGCATGCTGGTCCTTAGTGTGAAGACCAATACAGGAGGACCAGGGGGAGGAGGTGTAGGGATACAGACTCTAGGTAGACGCTCACTAACCTTGCAGCGGCCCAAGAACTCAGCACCCATTGCCTCTAAACCTCTGAGCCCGTCTAAATCAGCCACTCTGGGACGAGGACAGCAGCAGAATTCCAACTCCAACTCTAACTACTATCAGACCCTGCCACACGGCCTCGCCATCTCCAGAAACATCGCCTCTCCAAGAAGGAACGCCCAGCTTTTTGCTCAGTCACTGGCCGCTCTCACTGCTGGCACCTCCTCTCTGGGTATCTCCTCGTCTTCCAACAGACCACCTCCACCATCCCTCCCGCCTCCTCAGCCTCCATCATCCAACCCAAATCTGAACCCTCCGTCCATTCCAGCCAAGCACTCCTCATCATCAGCCAGCGATTCAGTGCCAACCGCCACATTAGTTACCCCTGCCAACAGCGTGACCACGCCGCCTTCTCCTGTGCCATCTCCATCGCCGGTGGTGATGAAGCCACAGCGCACGCTATCGTCAGCAGCGACAGTGTGCCATGCCCCGTTGCCACAGAGATCAAGCTTAGCCGGGCTGAGCAGACCAGCATTACAGAGGATTGCAATGGCCCAGTCCAGAGCACTCATAGCATCAGGGTGAGTAAATAAAACATACACACAACAAAAGCACTGACACCAATAGCTTTATTAAAGACCTTTTATAGTTATTTACATGGTCTGAGGAAGATGAAGGTGATGAATGTGATGATGGTGCACTCCAGGGCTTATAAGCTACCATATTTTTATCTTTATTGCAATATGAATTTCAACAATAAACATCTCAAGGAGCAGCAGGCTCAAAATAGCCAAGACTCATAAAGCTCCTGCTCTGCTCTGCTGTTTCTAAATTCAGATATGGAGTCAACAACAGTTGGTCTGAATCTAAATGTAGACCAACATTTTGTGGCACCTTTTTTTGTTTGACAGATCAGAACAAGATGCAAATAATAGCATACTGGAGTCACCGAATGTTGTTCTTATTGTTATTAGCTGTCACAGTTGAAAATAATTGAATGGCATGGTCAGGGCTTATAAAATTTCAGGCACTGAAACAGAGCATTTATTTGCACCCCATATTGTCATCGCAAAATTCAAAGCGTGTCTCATACTGGATATTCTCCCATATCATGCAGTCTTGTTTCAGTCACAAACATTTATTAAGCCTGTACAGACATGCAATGAGAAATGCATGTTCAAACACGCAAAAACACTCTTGCACAGCAGGGTATACAGCATCAATGTGTACACACATAAACACACGTATACATAAAACCCTTGTAACTCCCATCAAAAGGTGTTATGCTTGTTATTTTTGTGATGAGTCACGTATTTGTTACACTGCATTGACTGTGAAGGGTGTGATTTCAGAGGTGTGACTCTTCAGATTCACATTCTTTCCTGTTCTGTGTTTGTTCCGGTTGTATTTTTGGTGTTTCTGACCTGTTTGTTGTTAAAATACTAATTTCTTTAATTAAATACTTGGTGTGATGAGCAGAGGCACAAAAGAAGAATTTTAAAATGCGATCCAGTAGTACTACCCTCCATTCATGTGTCTTGTGTCAGCAGCACTAGCAGGGAGTGAATTCTCGTGACCTTAAAAATTGAAACACTTCTTCAAGCGCATGTGAAGTGATAATAAATGACACATTTAGAATTCAAAGAATCTCCAGGACAAAATGGAAGCATGGGCAAACTGAAGTTATGAAATGTTTAGCTGACCTTGTAACCGTTTACTTGGAATTGGCATTGATGTCTGAATGCGTGCATGCATGTATGTGTGCGTGTGTGTTTGTGAAAAGGCAGCCAAGCCTTCTGCATGTTGTCCATCTGTGAAGAGGCATCTGTGGAGCAGAGGGGGAGGGAGGGAGGGATTGTGTGAGAGGACAGGCAAGTGAGTGTGAAGGCCATGGGTCAGCAGCACCTCCCTCTCTATAAAGCCACTTTATGCATATAAGGGAATGCATGGTGCAAAGGCCTGAGTAGAGAGCAGCTCAGACTTCCACATAACCGTCTCAAATTGGAATCTTGTGAAGAAAAGTACTAAACTGGAAACAAAAATCCATTAACGCATTTAACCAACATACATTGTTGACCAGCTGCAGATGACAGTGAATTGGGGGATGGTAAATAAACTGTATGAAAATGATCACAAGCTTTACATGTGCAAACCCGCCAGATTTGGAGTAAACTGCCAGCCTTACCAGCGCTCTTCCCACACTGCTGTCCTCTCAGCCTGAACATGCTCTCTGGCTCTTTCCACCCAACAACTCTTGAACTCCAGCATCCTTCCCAATTATTCTCTAGCCCTTAACCTCCTCCTCTTCTTCCCTGTCATGTCTACTTCATCATAACATTTTTTCTCTGAGCTAAGACTTTCCAACACATCTCCTAACTCCCACTGTGTTACTGTTGCCTTGCATGTCCAAGCTAAAATACATTTGTAGCCATCTTGCGGTTGTCCTTTTTGCAGTCATTTTAGTTGATCACAATGTTAGTGGCTCTGTTTCAAGAATTAACTCAGCCAGTTGAAATTTGTATCAAGTTGGTTTCTGAAGTGATCAGAGATATTTGCCAAGGTTTATTAAGAAAAAAAAGAAAAAAAAAGAATATGTACAGCAAACCTGTTTTGGACTTTTTAGTCATGGTAGTCATAGCAATGTCTGTCTGTTAGTCCACCACTTTGGTCCAGACTGAACTTTACATTTGTCCAATACTTTCTGACCAAATATCTGCAAAGCTAATGGCATTGCCAAGAGCTAGTGCAAATTAGCCAATGCCAGTATGATAATGCACTAAACTAAAAAGGCAAATGTGGTAAACATAATTTTGTGTTGCCATGCTAGCATCAGGATTTAACAACTGTGTATGATATATTTTCAAGCAAGATTTACATTTAGACAACACCATTTATATCGATATAGGGTCAAGTTGCATGAGTTAAGGCATACCAGTGTGCATCTCTCCTCTCCCACACTCTCTGCACAGCTCCGCCCCACTCTATGCTACGTGACAGTCAGATGCTAGTTTTCTGTTGGGACGTAGTGTTATTGTGTTGCATGCAGGAGCAGCTGCTGAGTAAAGTGGGACACCTGGTAAAAGTCGAAAACTGATGTTTGGCTTAATATCAAACTGATTGGAACCGACTGATTCAATACCAAAGGTGGGGCTAGAAACGCTACTGTCCATTGATTGGTCAAGAGAGAATTGACACTCTGCTATTTTATTTGATATTCCATGGATTGCAACAGACAGTGAACATTGCAGCCTATTCTTTAAGAGTGTCTGCAGTAGAAATGTTGAACAGATCTAGGGTTTATGTACATGTCCGTACAGGTCACGCACCAGTTCTACTATACCAACAGTGTTAAGTGGAAACGTGGCTTAAGTCTCATGATACTGCTAGCATCACAGTGGACTCTAAAATACAACCCAGGAAGTGCTGTCCTGGTTGCACTTGCTGTTGTCATGCTTCAAAGTCATACCGAGGAGAGGAAAGTGTTGCTCATTCACCCACAGAGGCTGATTTTAATCATCTTCCAGCCACAACTCAGCTTCCTCAAAAAGATTCTTGAGTACTGCAGTTGCACAGTAACACTAGATGTCATAGTCACACTTTCCAACTTTCCATGATGTCATGCATCAGTGATTAAAGCTTTTTCGAGGAAACGTTCCCATCTTCGGTTTAAACAGCAGGTGTGAGTTTCCCCTTACTGCTGTTCAGGAAGTGATACATTTTCAGTTTTAGTTTAGCACCAGAGAGCAAAAAATGGGATTCCCACAGATAATCACTTTCCAGCTGAAAGCAAGGTCAGATGGTTTTGAGATGGAGATTTTTTTGGTCGTCCCCCACTCCTCTACCCTGTCCACTGTTCCCTGCCCCCTCCTCTCCTTCCCGGACTCCTCTCCTCCCTCCTCTCCCGTCGCGTCTCAGCAGTCTGGGCCCCTCAGAGCCTCATTGTTGGTCTCCACAGTAACCTTTGTTGGATTACCCAAGCCTGGGCCGCATTAGCAGCACAATGCTGAGCCTCTGCTAGTTTTCTCTTCTTTCCACTCTCTTCTCCTTCCCCCTCTCTATGCTCAGACCTTTTTATATTCTTTTCCTGCCATTGCTTTAATTTCCTTTACTCCTCTGTTTTTCTTCTTTTAATTATCTTTTTCATGAGTTCACTCTTTTTTATGTGTCTGCCTCCCCTTGACTTTTAGCAGCCTGTAGAGTTTTGGGCTATTTTAAATATAACTCCCAGTTAGTAAAGATTCTTAGATGCCCATCATAGCATTTATTGAGGTAGGGGAATTTTATTGGTGTGGGTGGATGTGGTGGAATTCCCGTCGTATAGATGACAGATGACTGATCTAGTGGCATATTCACTATGGGAATATTTTTTCAGGTGGGGGAGAGGTAGACAATGGTACAGGTCCAGTCAGCATTGTTTCAACCCCCAGACAATCACAATTCAGACAAGGGGAGGAGTGTGTAGATACATTAATATATGTGTGTGTGTGTGTGTGTGTGTGTGTGTGTGTGGACAGTCTCAGACTCAGACAGCGCCTAAGACAAGGGCTTATGGGAATGGGCTGGGGGGCTACAAGACAAAGAAACGAGTCAGCAAACTGTCAAAGATTGATCACACAGTGGTGCAAGAAATCAGGCCAACACCGGAGAGAGAGAGACAGAGAGAGAGAGAGAGAGAGAGAGAGAGGGAGGTGATACACACACACACACACACACACACACACACACACACACACACACACACACACACGATACCCGGCTGTGAAGGCATTTAACAAGTGCACACATACACACACACACATTGTCCTTCTCTCTCTCACACACAGTAAAAGTAAATATTGACAATCCTAACGGGAGATGCAGTGAAGAATGTGTGCTCTCTCTATCTCCAGTGGGGGATTATAGGGACGACACAAAGGGAATGAATGAGTGTGTGTGTTTCTTGGGGGTGTTGAGAGGAGGGGGCTGCACAGACAGCGTACTGAGGAAAAGCAAATTAAGCAGGAAGAGGTGCGAGAAAGAGAGAAGTCTGACTTTATTTGGAAGAGATAAGAAGAGAGGAGCAGAAATGGGCAGTGAGAATGAGCCGGCACCTGTTGTTTAGATTACCAGTACATTGCAGACTACACCTCTCTCAAGTCTTAATCATGTGTGGCCCATAGAGGGAGCTGTAACCACAGACAGGGGAAAAATCAAATCTATATCAGATATTTGGGGAAATGTGCAGGAAGAAACCTTGGGCAAAAGTGATACCCTTAAATGACTGAGAAAAATAAAAAAGAAAGATGAGAAAGTTTATAATGTGAAAGCACACACAAATTTGACTTTGACAAATAGTTCCAGACTAACTGTCCGCTGTCTGGTGTCTTTGATTTGTGGGGCTGGTGAAAAAATTAAAACTTGGCAGACAGGTTTGTGTGCTCTCTGCAGGCCAGTGTCTGTTTAGTAAATGAGGTACAGAAGAGTCACCCAGTAACACCACTGTACAATCACCAGTGAACTGAGTGTTTTTGAAGTCCCAATAAATTTAACACAGTGATGTGTCTTCTCTATAGCCAATCGGGTCACATCAATTAAATGAGTTCCATTCTACCAGTTAAACTTTCCTTGATACATATCAATAATTAAAACCCACACTACACACTACGCTAAGCTAGCTCAATGCAGTATGATTAGTAACATCATTACCAGACCAGAAATAGAAGATCCTTTAATAACCAACAGGTCTGAGGTTTGGAGCCACTTCGGCTTTGCTGTGAATTATGTGCAATGGCAATAGAGTGGTAGATTAAAAAAAAAAAACATTGTCTGTTGCATCTGCTGCCTGACAGCGGGGTTAAGTACATTAGTGGGAATACTTGAGACGTGTCAAGTTAGTTACATTGACATCACCCAGGTCTGTTAATAAATGGAACTCAACGAAAACAAGGAGCAACACACAATACAAGTTAATGTTGTCCCCACAGCATTAGGCAGCCAGTCCCAACTGATTCAGACAGGGCAAAAGAAACTGGTGTGACGATTGGTACATTTATAACTGTGGTTATCGTTAACCTGACTTCGCTAACATGCTGAATGTAATGAGACCCGTTAGAATATTCCTTCATGAACACATTTCAGCCAGACTGTAATTCCTGCTTTGTACAACAAAAACAAAACAAAACAGCAAAAGCCCAAATTACGATGCTGTGTCATATTGAACAGAACCATGAACTTTGTGACCCTAGTGCAGTTACATCCAAGCCATTTTAAGGAGTAAAAGGATTTTTCCATGAAAAAAATAACTTCTAAATATGTAATTTTGATAAACAGAGATGAGTTGTTAGGGGTTTAATCAAAAACTGTTGTATGCATGCATGTTTTAATATACATATTTCAAACAGTTGTTAATTATCACAAACTTGATCATTTCCCTTTGAATTAGTTGACTGGGCAGCAAGTTAGATGGTGTTGTTCTTTGTACGCTTTGAAATTCCTTATTTTTATCGTAATAATAGGAAATAAAAAATGGGAAAACATGCAAGATAACCTCAAGGAGCAATGACCAAGAGTAGACACACAGCTTGACCTAACAGTCATCTGTGTTGTTTTGTGTCAGTGGCTGACTGTTGGTCTGTCCTGATTCCTCCCAGCCTGCCTGTCTGCATCATGGATTTACACCCAGGATGGTGTTTCTCAGTATGTTTTGAATACGGTAATGTTTGATGAGTTTTACTCAGTCAGGTTAGTTTGAATAATTACAACAGCTTCAAAAGATGCCAGAAACATTTAGATAATTTCATAATGAACATTTCTGAACATCCACAACCACTTTTTAACTGTTGATTGTTTTATTTGTCGAGGTACAATTGCACATCCCAAGTTTATTGACAGAAGAAACTCCAGCTTGCATTTTAAAGGTAGTATTATTATATGCCACATAGTCATCCCACAACAGCAAACCTGTCCACTTTCTCTCACATCAAATTATTTTTCATTAAAGCAGAGGAAGTTTCCTTGACACACCATTAGCAAGTGTGTGAGTTACAGTGTGTGTCATTAAGAATGTGTACGAAGCTGTGGGTGCAGCTGTGTGTGCGTGTGACAATATGCGTGTGAGAATGTGTGGGAGTGTGTTATTGTCTGGTGTCTAAATCAGTCCAGCTGATGTCCATCTGGGGACGGAGGAGTGTGTGAGACAAAGCTGGGGGAATGTGTGATCTGGTGAGAAGCGGACGGAGGGTAGGAGGGCGGGTCTGAGGTCGCAGGGGTCAAGAGACTGGAGTCCCATTCAGGCCCTCCCCCACCAGACAGAGACGGGATCCTCCTTTTCTTCTTCTTCTCGGGCAGCTCGCTTTTCCTTCTGAATCTAAATCTGGTTTATTGCCAAGTAGGTTTTCATATAAAAGGAATATGCTTTTGCAATTTGGTGATAAAGAAGAAACAAACAGTAAATGTAGACTAAATATACTTTTAAAAATGTCTTACATGTAACTGTTTAGAATAAAAGAACTGGACAGTAATGTTAAATGGGTAAAAATATATTCATCATTATTCATCATCCATCACAGCTGCCAGGCTTCTGTCTTCTTCCCAAATACTTCTTTTTCTCTTCTCTTCTTCTTCTTTTTTTGGATTATGTGCTGCTGGTTCCAGAGGTACTTTCTACCCAATGTAAATTGACATTTCAAGTTTTCTTTTAGTTATAACCACAATGATCCTCAACAAAGAGACAAACTATTTGAGTTTGTGTTTTAATTCAATTTATTTTTAATTTTTTTCAACTTGATTTCTGAGAAATCATGTTTTGTCTGTCATTTTCTGCTGATGGTGATATCAAATTTAATAATAATTTTAATAATCTTTAGCCTCTGCTCACTAATATTGATGCATGCAACATCATTTTAAAATAGGCAATCACATGCTACTCACCGAAATGCTCCTCAGGACATCTCCCCTTACGTTTCTACTAGGCTTGTACTTTTGACTTTTTGACATTTTGGTACTAGTGCTGATTCAATACTTGGGTTACTGTGCTCCAGCCTCTTTTTCCTTTGGCAGTATGCTGTCCTTGAACTAAGAGGAACATGATTTAGCTGCGTGGTAGATGTGTGCCTACTTAAGTTTCAGTACTATTACCGGAACCAGACTTTTTTTTCAGTGCCTCACTTCAAGAAATAAACATTATATTACACAGTGTTTTCTACAAAATGACTTTCCCTCAGCAAGTAGGGACTACATCATGTATATGCTGATACTACTATATACAGTATATACTTAAAGTGTATGCTAACATTGGAAAACAGGTATTTATGGTAATTACTTATTTCACAAATCAAAAGTCACTGTGATAACTTACACACTTAATGGGACAACTGTGTTAACAAAGGAGCTGTGTGTGTGTGTGTGTGTGTGTGTGTGTGTGTGTGTGTGTGTCATCACCACATCAGTGGGGTAGCTGGAAAGTGTGTTAATGAGCTACATGAAGCTAATCCAGGATCAGACTTGACTCAGCACTCCCATCTCTCTTCCTTACCTCATACTATAAAGCCTTCCCTGCTAACGCAGCAGCCGATTAAATATTAATAGCTCCAGTGTGTGTGTGTGTGTGTGTGTGTGTGTGAGAGAGAGAGAGAGTGTGTGTGTGTGTGTGTGTGTGTGTGTGTGTGTGTGTGTGTGAAAGAGAGAGAGTGTGTGTGTGTGTGTGAGAGTGCGTGCGTGTGTGATCACTGTGATTGTTACTCATTGACTTGATCCAGCACAGATCTATTATAGGTGTTTCCCTTCCATCACCAGCAGCTGGCCTCAGTAATAATGATAATAATAATAATAATAGTAGTATAATGATATATATATATTCAGATATTCTAAAAATGCCCACCCGCCACCCCCCACACACATACACACAGACACAAAATTTCCTCAACAAGCAACCATGCACTGCTGTCCCAAATAATAATTACCAAATGTAATCATAAATAAACTCAAGACTTAACAGAACCATCTGTTCTAGTATTACAGTGCTCTGCAGTTCTGCATGTGGTTTGTTGAAGTGGTGTTGTCCTATTAGTAGTAAAGCATGACTCACATGGGTTTTCAACTAACGTTAATCTCTTTATTGGGTTATATGTGTCAGATAGCTCACGTCAAGTCTAAGTACAGTGTCAATTATTAATGTTGCTCTGCAAGTGTAATTTATTTAGACAGTAATAGCTTTGATTTGTTGCATATTTTCTGAATAGCGCTGTTTGCGTAAGGTAAATATACTATATATATAGTAGGAAATTCATATTTGGACATCTTTTCAGGATTTGGGGGGGTGGGGGGGCAGACCCCCTGGCAGATTTGTTACCACTGTGGCTACAGCCTGTTTGTAACAGAGGATTCTGTATGTGTGTCTTATGCTGTCACATATAAACCTTCATGACAAATATAAGATCTTAAACTACTTTGACTGCGTACGACAGCAAAGCGCCGGCATTACAGAGTGGGGCTCAGACTAATCTGACGTATCAAACGTAGATGGAAATTTGATGTGATTAAGATGTGATGGTGGCCACATATGAACACATGGATAGTTGGTTTCTGATACCAGTCCCATCTAGATAGTATTATTTTCACGTTTTGTAAAGTGACGTGTGACGTTTGTACCATACAACACTGTTATGTGAGAGGCAAGTTTTGCTTTTCTGAACAAATTAATCGTAACTGCTGTCACATGCCTGCTATCAATGGAAGGTCACTTTGTTGTGCTGGATTCCTGTGGGATCGTAGGATAGTCACTTTGTCAGGCCATGGAGTGGGAGAGGAAAAATCAAGCTGCGCAAGTGGACAGGGGTCAGGAGAAGATATTTTTTCTTTACAGAATGATATGTAGAGTAGGCCTGTTTAGTATCACATGCACAACATAAATGCAACAGAAACTACAGGAAATCATAGGCGATCAACTCCATTGTAATTATTAGGTGCCATCTTGGGATCCAGCATCTGGATTATTATACATATATGGTGGTGATCTACTCTGCTACTACTGTGTGTCATAGCTATAGGCAGGAAAGGACCATCTGTGTAACAGTTTTCTGTTAATGACATTACAATGCTGTAATGTGCTGTCACTTGAATTTAAAGTGTGTTTTGGCAGCTCACAGCAGACCGATATCACCTGGTGACATCTGCTTATTTGTATTCATGCAGATTAAATTAGTGATTTCTCTTGTTTACTCCTCACTCTGTATGTCTGCTGTTCATCTACTCACACTTCCTGCTTCACTTTTCCTCTCTGAAGCCTGTGAAATAACACCTCATTTTACACACAAACTCATTCTCTCATACACTCTCCCTCAACCACACTAATGCAGACTTACCCACACATCCCAGTCAGTCATTCACTCGCGTGTCGTCATTTGTCACTGAGTGGGGTTACGTGAAAGCAGCTTAGCGCACTGACAGAAAGCCTGTTAAAGCTAAACCAACAACAGGAAACAACAGATCATCTCCACACTCCGTCCTTCTGTCTGTCATGCAGCCTACACTAGTTTGTTAGTGTGAGTGATTGTGTTTGCATTTGGATGATAAGAAGGGCTTTATTACTGCCCCTTTGATGGCTCAGCTGGAGGACTGTAGGGGAAATGCTGGTATCTTTAGGTGGCTGGTTTAAACCTGACTCCAAGGAGATGCTGTTTTATATGGACCTCTTCAAAACTTTTTTCTGTGTAGGAGTGTTCTTCTTGAATCTCAGCTTCCGTCACTCAATAGATACAGAGTTGATCTTTACATTTACTTACATGGCAACACTGACACATCCAATTTGGCTTGTCAGATTTGAGTTAACAGCAGTCTGTCATCAGACACTCAGGGCCTGAACACAGCCTGCAGACTTACTTAATGTCTGTAGCCCTTTTTACATAGAGATCGTGCTATAGAGCTGCTACAAGTCCCTTCTTTATGCCATCTTTGCATTTTTACATAGAACCAAATAACAGCAGCATCAGTCCGCTCCAGTGTGTGAGTTTACGTAATATGTTGGCATCATGGAATCAAAATTGGCGTGACAGGCATGACATGTAACACAGTGGCAGCGGCCACTCGTGTGACATTTAACATGCGTGTTGGCTGCACTTTATAAACAATAACAATAATATTAACATCACAATAACAATCATTTATCATTCCTATTATATAGCGGCTGATCTTGTCCTCTGCTGGGAGGGTAACGAGCTCCCCTCATTGTTTTTCCAATGTGCCGACATTTTGGCACCTGTTCTTCCTTGATGAGTTAGCCACTAACTGCTAGATACTGCTTTTTAGATCTACTTTGGAGTCTCGCACACATGTAGGGTTGGGACTCGTTAGGATTTTAACAGTCTGATTCCTTACCCATTCCTCTTACCCATTCCTACATTATATTCATTATACTTGCTATACTTAAACAAGTATATAATAAACACAAATGCAATCATACAAATACAAAAACTTTATTCTAACTGTTGCACAGTACAATTAGATGAAAATACACATTTGTGTGTGGTGTGTATTTCAGATTTAGAGCTTGTATCATCTCCCTGAGAATATATAACAACAAAAAGTAAGTCTCTGATTTCTACAGTAACACTATTACCTCAAATTAACCACAGCAATATAATAAAAAATACTTATATGCATTCATGCTTGGGCACTGTTATTTACGTGACAACACCTGAACAGAACACACACAGACACACATTAGCTGTTTGTTTCTACCGCTCCCGTCTCAAACACGGAGGTCTCCCTCTCCGCTGAGCACCCACGGTGCACGCCTGGCCTGTTAAATAGCCTGTAACCATGACAACTCTGTCACACAAACTCAGTGCTTTAGTGATTAGATAATGTCGGGCTTGGTCGGGTTCGGAAAGAAATATGCGGCCCGTGCCGCACTCTAATGGAAATGCACGTGACTTTTTTTTTTTTTTTTTACAATCTAGGAACCGTTTGCAGGAACCGTTACTCCAAATGTTATGGAACCGGTTCCGTAACCGGAACATTGGACCCGGTTCCAAAAAAGAACCGGATCCGGATCCCAACCCTACACACATAGCATGTTGTCGAAACGTCACACCCATCTGCCCATGGTCCCATTTCAGCACTGTTACTACCTTTTGTGGTTTCTTAAGTGCAAGATAACTCTGTCCCACCAAAATGCTATAGTATCGTATATACAGAACAGCGAGGCGGCAGAATGTTGTGATATTCCTGCCTTGAACAGGCGTTGTAAGAGGGGCTTGTGTATAACACTTTAAATATCTAGAAGAGCAGCATGATTAAATCATTTGATACCCGTTTAGGTTAGTGGAGCACTAAATGGGAAGTTCAATGTTCAGCCAGCAGAAGTTAGCCACTTGGCCAGCAAAGTTTCTAGTGCGCCTGCTTTAAGACCCCAAGATGTGGAAGTTGCTTGTTTTTCCAATGTTCAACCCAGGAGGTTGAACTTTTCTGGTGTCATGCATTACTGAGAAACTTTCATAGGAATGAACAGGGCCACTGTAGCCAGTTCTCTTTATACATCCATGCCCCCCCACGCCCACACACACCCATATACAGTAGATACACATACTCACACTCCCAGGCCATGTTGCATGTGTGTGCATGTTTTGTTCTACGGCCTGAGAAGCTTCCAGCTCTATAAGGGGCGTCTATAATGGAGTAACCTGCCACTGACCCCAGATTAATGACTGTGTTGGCACATACAGCTGTCAGCTGAGTAGTTTATTATCACCTGACCTCAGAGTTTCAGTGAAATATATATATATATATACATATATATATATATATATATATATATGTATATGTATATACATATATGTATGTATGTATGTATATATATATATATATATATATATATGTGTGTGTGTGTGTGTGTGTGTGTGTGTGATACGTATGTGTTGATCACTTAGAGATGATGATAAGCTTTGTGACAAGGCAGGTAATCCCCAGCAAGCAGCTGTATGACGTCCATCTCTGTGAGATCACTGAGAAGATGGAAACTCAGCGGATTAGCTCTCATAAACACAAACAGACGGCCGGGCGTAGTCATACATACGCTTTCCAGCCACCAAACATCCCAGTGCACTAGGAGAGAGAGAGAGACTAGGAGATACAAACAGAGGAAAAGGATACATCATAGAGAGAGGAGAGAAACACAGGGGGAGAACTGAGTCGCTTTGTGCCTTTGACTTTTTTGTTATTCCTAAATTTTTGTCGCTTTTGCAAACCTTTGACAGGATACTAATTTATTAAGTTGATATCATTTACTTGTCATCTTTTTTGTGAAACTTGGCTGCACAGTTGTGACCTCTGAGTGTAAAAATGACAGTCATCAGTTTTTCAAAGTGAGTATCTGTCTGGTTGAGCGTATGGAAACATCAAAGTATTTTCCAGCTTGTCTGATCTGACAGTCACTTTAGGCCTGTGAGGAAGTGTTGAAAAACACAAAAAACAAAACACTTTGTATTTTTTCCTGCAGAGTACCCACCGTCCCAGTGAAGAACCTCAATGGATCCAGTCCTGTTCACCCTGCACTGGCAGGTAAATTGCACACACTTCCTAGCCATGGGCTGCTTCTGGTGATAGATAGAAAAAGTTAAAATTTTGATTAATTCCTTTGGGGAATTTCACAAGGAAGATTTTTTTTCTGTTCTAACCAGATTCAATTTCTGCTGTTTTTCAGGGATCACAGGTATTCTGATGAGTGCTGCTGCTCTGCCCGTGTGTCTGACTAGACCTCCAAAACTTGTGCTGCACCCTCCGCCTGTCAGCAAGAGCGACATCAAACCTGTGCCAGGCTTTGGCCACTGCTGCAGGAAAACCACCAAGAAACAGGCTCGCAAGGGTAAGCACTCAAGTCAAGATGCAGAAATACATCACAGATGCTTTCGCACGGGGAAGATCACTGCTCATCCCAAACACATTTTCTATTGTCCAGGGGATGATGGGACACCATTAGTCTCCAGCCCTGCTTTTTAGCCAGTGCAAAACTGATGTGACAGCCCTAACCTTAACCCTAACCCTAACAGAAAAACATCAGCCACTGCCATCGATGGCAGTCAATGGGGCCAATATAGGCTGATATCAATATTCAGTCAATAACTTGGTGCATTTCTAGTTTCTAATGAGCGAGATATTCATGCAGTCAGCTTTAGAAATTATTCACCAACAGGTGTCACACACACGTTAACAGCTTGAACCTTGTTTTGTCTTTAATCAAACTCATTCTGTTACCTCTCCTTCCTGTCTGCAGGTAAAACTCCAGAGGAGGTGGTAAAGAAGTACCTGCAGAAAGTAAAAAGTCCACCAGAGGAGGTATGAGCACTATTTGTATTTATATCGTTCATAGTGTTGAATCAGTTGACACATGGTGTTGGTTTCACATGAAACTAAATACAGTAAGGTGTTCTTGATGGCTTTCTTTGACTTTCTTTGTCTCTGTTAGGACTGTACCATCTGTATGGAGCCGTTGGGGGGGCCGTCTGGATATAAGGGTCCAGGGGTGGGGCCTGTGTCTCGAGCAGAGTCAGTTGGGCGACTAGCACAGTGTGGACACCAGTACCATTTCCAGTGTCTGGTGGCCATGTATAATAATGGCAACAAGGACGGCAGGTAGGTTAGGCACACGAAGACCATCAGTCTTCATTGTCTCTCAGCTGCTTTGCAAATAATCTCATCAATTTTCTCCTCTCTGTGCAGCCTTCAGTGTCCCACCTGTAAAACCATCTACGGTGTAAAGACAGGCAACCAACCAGCAGGGAAGATGGAGTACCACGTCATCCCTCACTCTCTACCAGGGCATCCTGACTGCAAAACCATACGCATCATCTACAACATACCACCAGGCATTCAGGTACTCAGAAAGATTGGTTTGACAGAAGTGTTGGTTATATTCCCATATTAGGTATGACATGGTCAGAGTTAGCACGAGTGCCTACTAATATCAATCCCCTCCTTCTCCTTTCAGGGACCAGAGCATCCGAACCCAGGGAAGCCCTTCACTGCCAGAGGCTTTCCCCGACACTGCTACCTCCCAGACAGTGAGAGAGGACGCAAGGTAAACACAATCCACCATCCTGTTACAGACACCCATCAGCCTATGTAGATACATTCTGAATATTAAGTTATTTGTTTAAAATAAACCTTTTGTCCTTACCTGTACTATAACATTCATTAGGTACTGAGACTGCTCCTGGTAGCGTGGGACCGCAGGTTGATCTTCTCAGTTGGGACTTCGAGCACTACTGGAGAGTCTGACACCGTCATCTGGAACGAGGTACATACAGAATGACATTAAACTGTAACTCAAGAATGAATTTGAGAGACCCTAGTTGTGATTAGGCCTGTCACGATAATTCTGTTATCAACATATTGTCTGATATATGGACATGGGAAACAAATGAAAAAACTTTGTTTCCCCCCCCTTCAAGGTCCACCATAAGACAGAGTTTGGCTCCAACCTGACGGGCCATGGCTTCCCCGACCCCGGACATCTCGACAACGTCCTGGAAGAGCTCCGAGCTCAGGGCATCACAGAGGATGACGGACTGATGGAAAAGTGAAAGGACAAGCGAACAGGGCAGCGGAGAAGGAGGAAACATCCATGTGAGAGCAGTGAAGAGTGGAAGGGAGAATGAGGAGTAAAGGAAGAGACGGTGAAAATAACAGAAGCAGGAGTAGGAAAAGAGGAGGTCCTGGACTGAGACACACTCTCTCTGCCAGCACTTACTGGGGCGCAGGGGGACATTTTGGGTTATAGAGGACATTGATATTGATTTGCGAAGGGAACCACTCTTCAGTCAGTGCTGGTTTCTCCTGTCAATGCAAGTCTGTCCAAAGTTCATAGTTTTCAAGCAAGCACATCAGCAGAAGGGGGAGGGAGTTTGAGGAAGCTGCAGCACAGTCAGAAAAGCAACTCAGAAAGAGGTGGAGGCTGAGAAACCAGCAGAAAGAATGATGGCACTCAAGGTTTTAGCTACTACACAGCTAGGTACTAAATGTCAACAAGTGGGAATGAATAGGTACTAATATTTAGGACAAGAACAAGTTCACTTTACTGAGAGAGAGAATAACCAGGACAAGAAGGTAAAATGTTGGAGCAGTTTCATGAAAACTGGGAGAGAAAGGACAAAGAGAAAGAAGTTGGAGCGGTGGGGGAGGGGACAGGAGGAGGGAACGCAGGAACAATGTAGCAGAAAGAGACAAAGATGGTGTATGAATGTAGCGTAGGATAGGAGTAGAGTAAAATTAACTTGTACGGTACTTAACAGGTACTTTGGCTAACACTATAAACACAAGGAAACCAAGAGTGATGAAGGGAAGGACAGCCGGACTGTGTGCTCGCTTTGTTCAACACACCTGCTCGTTTGTGGTTGAAGTGCTGTTGCTCCCTCTCGTGGTGGTGCTGATGAACTACACCTCAGCCTGCAAGCTTCTGGAACACATCAGAACGTTACTATGAGTTATCCACCTGTGTTACTTCTTATCATTATCACTATAATCCTCAGTTAATGTCATTCCATACTTTACCTCCTACTTTTGACTTGATGGGTTTTATATGACCGAGGCTCTGTACGTTTATGATTGTGTGTGAAATGACAAAAGACCAAACTAAGGCCTGCTCTTCTGGGCCTATTTGGAGTCTTACTATTGAGTCACTGTGGTACACGTTAACCTTAGATACACAGGTACCAGTATTTACTTATAATTTTTATTTGTGTCCCCTTTGGTGGTTCACATGGTTTCAGTGGATGTAAACGCTGTTGTATCCTGTCAGCAGTGCGGCACCTAGGTGAGGATTTGATTATAGAGCTTAACGATGATGAGCATTTTCCTAGAACTAAGTGCTGAGGATTTACTTCAAGGCCTAAGTGTTTAGTTCTAGTTGAATGAGCTTCACTGTTAGAGCTTAAACTCAAGAGAAATGAAGCAAAAGGCTGGTGCTGGGCTCACAGCCAGAAAGCCGCTCAGACTGGGCAGAGGGTTGGAGGGTGGAGAGGACAAAGAGTGGACCTGAAGCAGAGGTCATGGCCTGGTCAAATCCATGGTAAAAAACAAACTTAATATTCAAATAAATTCTAGTTGGTCCTTCTGAAAGTTTGTTGAGGATACAGGGATTGATATCATCCCCAGTAGACGGGGAAAACACAGTTAAAAAGGCATCTATTAAAGGTCCCATATTTATGTAAATGTAAATTCACCTCACATGCGTCATCAGAGATAGTTAATGCAGACTGTTTGCTCATTTTTACTTAAGAAGTTAAATTGCAGGTCCCTAAAACCAGGACACACATTACAACTGGACTTTCTCCTGATTGGCTGGCATCACAAAAAAATAGTCCATCCAGTTTGCAATCTGAACCAGAAGGCGGTAGAGCTGCAGTGATTAATAGATTTGTTGATTGGAAAGAAATTCATCGCCAACCATTTTCACAACTTTGTGACATTTGATAGACTGAACGATTAATCAGTTAACCGTGAAAATAAACGGCAGATTAATCGATGATAAAAATTATTGTTCCAGCCCGAGAAGTCATTTTGGTGATTTACTTCATTTAAATCAGATGAGCCGCTGTGTCGGCCAGCGAGTTCTCTCTGTGAGGATGTAACGGCTCCTGTGAGAAGCTGAATTAATTCAGTAAATATTGCTGTAGCTTTTTAGCAGCTTTTTTAGGACAAAACATCACATCAAGCCTTTTTTGTACGTGCGCCAGAGGAGCAATGTGTTTTGAAAAGGCCAGATTCTAAAGGATACATAATTTGGGAACTTTAATCTATGACTTGTGATTGAGTTGGAGATCACTAGCGTCATTATTATCTCAACAACTCCCCTTATCTCTACCTCTCCTGACTGATAACACACTGCCCAGTCTCTGAGTTGGGTCTGTATGTGACCCCTTATCACAATGTTACGAGACGTGTCTGTGTGTGTGTGTGTGTGTGTGTGTGTGTGTGTGTGTCTGTGTCTGTGTGTCTGTGTGTCCGTGTGTGTGTAAAAGAAAGAATCTGTGTACTGTGTATACTACCAACATGCTCCCAGTTTAGGGTATTATTTGGATACTCCAGGGGAATCCCATCATCCTTTAACTCTAGTGATGACAGATGGTGGAAGGCACTCCCTTTCTTCTTTACATTATTTTAATATGAAGTTTAGTTACTCCTTTGCTTTTTAATAGCATTTCTTTTGACACTATCATAGAGTGAACTGCCTTTTTATTTTGTATGTTTATGTTGTATTAATTATGCTCCTTTTCATTGTTACTGTTGGTTTACAAAGACAGTATTGTTGAATACTCTGTCTTTTTGTTTTCATTGTATACAGACGTTAAGCTGATTTGCAACATCTTTTCTTTGGAAAAGAGATTTGATGGTAGACTTTTATTTGAGTGTAAAATGTAATGAATTTTAATGGCAAAACCCTTGTACACTTGCTCTTCTGTGAGGTCAAGAGTTATTTTATTTTCTACATATCATCTGTCCTGCCTCTGTTCTGCACTGAGCCTTTATCTGCCTACCAGACTCCTCGATGACCCTGGAAGGTTTTGTAGCAGATTTGTGGATGGAGATTTTGGTCTTATGTCCAGCCCTCTTTTAGCAGCAGAATGGTACGAGTGCAGGTGGCATGATGAAAATGATTATTTTAAACATTGTAAAATGTAATAAAATCACATTTCCTCTGGTGTTGTTGCAGATTTCTTGCTCTGTTGGCCCAAACACTGCACAATGACTTGGGAAAACCTTGATTTTGTATGATCAGTAAGTCACTTGATTGTTAATTTTACCTTGTCTTTCTCCTTATTTTTTTTAAAATTCCAAACAGTGAATAAGAAATTGAAATAAATATTTCTTAACATACTGAACTGGATGAGCGGAGTCTGATTTGTACCTGATCTGGTTATTCCAGGGTTAAAAAGTGTTGTGTTAAACCTTGAACCTCAAGTGTTTTGGGAAAAGCATAATTGTTGATATGGAGGTTTTGATGTGTGTTGTGCAGTGTCTGAAGCCATGTGAGCAATGTAGCAAACAGCTATGGCTAGTAACTCACCATTTTAGTTTTGTCCCTGCTTTAAATGTGGATTTCTTTCCCATCACCGGGTCTCATCCCCACTGAAGGCACAGCTCCTCCACATGTCAGTGGATGAGGGCCTTCTGTGACTTTGTCTCATTGTTTATGAGGGGTGGGGTGGGAAAAAGGTGACACAGGTGCTGGTATGGAGAGATATCATAAACAGCAAAGTGTATATATTGCAAAATAATTGCTGAAGTATGGATGATTAATACAAGAACAAAAAATAAAGAATGAATGAAACTTCAGCGTGTTCTGTTTCCTAGTAGCTGTCTGCTGTGAATATGGACAGAGTTTTATGAGGTGAAACCCCTGGAATAAAGTTCTGAAGACTATGAGTTCCATTTTTATCTCTTGTATAGCCGCGCTTAGTGCGCATCTCCCTTCGATAGCTCAGTTGGTAGAGCGGAGGACTGTAGGTGATTGACACAGTGATCCTTAGGTCGCTGGTTCGAATCCGGCTCGAAGGAGGTCTTTTTTGACGTTAACGTCGAGACTACATACTCAATTTAAAAGATTAATTATAAAGAGTCGCTGAATTAGTTACATTAGTTATACCGCCCCTCTAAAGCTTTTTAAAAGCTTCTCGGATCAGTAATATGTTTATCACAATAGCAATAAGAAATATGCTCTGCATTACAGAACATTTGTCAGTCCCTGCTTTCAGTCGGCAGATTACATGTGCCTAGCTGTAACTGACGTCAGCTCATATAGGGTGAGTGTCTTCATAAAATCTGCATTTTACCCTCAAATTCTTGACTTGTTATGAATGACGTATGGGTTTGAGATCGCGTGCTACAACAAGGGCTCGAAGAGCCCCAGAAAAGTAGTTCCCTGACCGGGAATCGAACCCGGGCCGCGGCGGTGAGAGCGCCGAATCCTAACCACTAGACCACCAGGGAAACCTGTTTATATAGGGAAACACAGAGATTATATTCTTAGTGTTGTTGTGAGCAAGACGTTTGTTTGGGTGTAGTAGGCAGAGGCTGCAGCTCTGTGGGTGCTTGATGTGACCACATTTTTAATTTGATATGGGCTGCTATGAATAATGTGCCCAAGGAAGCGCTGCCTTAGAGATGGAGCGTTCAAAAAGCTCACTGGGACAAATTTAAACACAGGAGGAAAAAAGGGAGTTGAAAAAGAAGAGGATGAGGAGGAGAAGAAGGAAAAAGACAAAGAGGAAAGAAAAGGGGGAAGAAAGGGCAGAGGAAGGGGGAAAAGAGGAAGAGAAAAAAGAAGAGGAGGTAGAAGAGAAAAAAGGGACAGGAGGAGGAGGAGGAAGAATAGTAAGAGAAAGAAGAAGAGGAGGGTGTGTAGGAAGAGGAAGAGGAGGAGGAAGAAGAAGATGAGGAGGAGGAGGAGGAGGTGGAAAAAAACAAGAGGCAGAAGAGGAAGAGAAGGTAAAAGAGGAAGAGAAAAAGAGGTAGAGGAGGAGGAGGAGGAAGAAGAAAAGTAAGAGAAAGCAGAAGAGGACAAAGCGAGGGAGGAGGAAGAAGAGGTGGAAGAAGGAGAAGAAGAGGAGGAGGAGGAGGTGGAAAAAAGAGCAAGAGGCAGAAGAGGAAGAAGAGGAGGAAAAAAGAGGAAGAGAGAAAAGAGGTGGAGGAGGAAGAAGAAAAGTAATAGGAAGCAGAAGAGGACAAAGAGAGGGAGGAGGAAGAAGAGGAGGAAGAAAGGGAAAGAGAGGAGGAAGAGAAGAAGGAAGAAGGTGAACAGGTTTTCAGAAACTGAGCTAGTTTCATGTAACATATTTAAACAATTGGGAAAGAATATAACAGTAAACAATATATTTTATTATACTTTTTTAGATATTTTTAAAATGCAAAAACTTATTGTACACAATAATGTTTTTCAGTTGACGCCCTGAACACCATTTTCCATTTTCAGATGTAGTGCAGTGATGACTGACGTATACTGACAGGGTTGAGCGCTGTGTGTGAGTCTGGAATGATAAGGCTGGAATCCTGGGAACGTATTGATCGCCAGCCAATGTTCAACACACAGATCACGTCACTTTGTTTATTTTATTGCTGTTAGCATTACTGATAGAAGACATCTCAACAGTGTACGCAACTCAGCTCAACTAAAAAGGGTGAGGACTGAAATAATGTCATTGTGCCTCACAAAACGATAATTGCACATATTAACAAAACATATTTGATGTGTTCACAGTACAAATTAATTGGTTCCCAAACCTGGGCATCGACAAAGGCTCGCAATGGTGGGACGTACAAGGACAGCCAAAAACGAGGACAAACGTTGAAGTAGCGCCTTGATGGCATCACTGTCAGATTTATTTTGACCATATCATGTAACTACAGTTAACAACTGCGTAATAACTCTCACACCTGTAGAGATATTAATGCTGGTGTCTCTTGAAAGTAAGACCACAAAAACCCTAAAAGCTACTTCCTGGTATCTTTTGTCTGGAACTAGAGGGGCAGGAATGTGTCAGGCTGGAAGAGGACTGGAACAACCAGGCTGGTCTCATTTGTTTACAGTGATTAAACCAAATTAATACAGAAAACACACTTATTTTCAGGATCATTTCAAGAATCACATGGACAAAGTTTTGCCTTGGGCTGGCGCCATTAAAACCCTTTATCCTCACAGTATAAAATCATGTATGTAAAATTAAAATATGTATTTGATCTTTGCATTTAAATGTGCTGAACAGTTGTATCCCCTTTTATTAAAATGTGCAGTAAGATTGTATTCAATTAAACATTTTATTAAACTAACATTGTCTGTTTCCAGTGGGGAGGTTAACTGGCGGTGGCACAACATTTTTGGGAACAAGTAAAAGGAAGACCAGACATTACTACCATCAATTTCCCAAAGCACATCATAGACTGCTGGATCTTTTAAATGTGCTCTCTCTCACATCCAGGCAGCCCTCAGTCTCACCTTATTTCTGTAGAGCATGAAAATCAACTTGCAGACACTTGAAAAATCAAATGAATCACAGTGAACATCATGTCTGATTGTTGTTGTACAGGTCAGCTGTTGTGTGGTACTGCAGTGCTGAGCCTCATCTCCATCTGCACCTTTAACTGCATTAAAGGTCCAGTGTGTAGGATTTAGGGGGATATACTGGGAGAAATGTTAACAGTATGTAGTTTCTTTAGTGTATAAACACCTGAAATAAAAATCACTGGGTCTCATTCATGAAATGTTAGTAAATCTGTAAGTAGGTTTGCACATAAAAAACCTTGGTTCTAAAAAGTAACACTAAATTCACGAACGCCATGGAAAACTTGTATGTGTATGTTCATGAATACCAATCAATCGTAAACTGACAGCATGCTCCCTCTAGTCAGCAAATAGCATACATCCCAGCCCATAAATAGTGACCACCATATATGGAGGTGATGATTACTATAGATAGGTGCATCCTGTTGACCTGCGAACATGGAGCCAACAAAGAAAGAGAGAGAGGAAGAAAAACTTTTCTGACAAGTGAAGTTATTTTGGGTAAAGTGGGGTTGAGAGACACATTTTATTTTTTTCTGTTAGTAGTAGTATGACAGGGATAGGTAGATCAAAGGCCTGGAAGGAGGTAACAGATGTCCTCTGTTGTAAGAACCATCCAAAAATTTAAAAGAAAACGGTTCGATATGAAACATAATGCAAAAAAACGCATTATTACACGCACACACAAAAAAATCCAACAGCTGCAGGAGGCTCTTCCCAGTCACAGCTGCAGATGAGTGCATTGCTTGCATCATCAGAGAGACATCTCTGTCAGGGGAGAGAGCGACATGCCTCCACTGTAGCAGTCAACACCAGACTCTAGTGTTAAATTAACAGTTCTCTCTCCTAAATGCCAAAATACATGTAAATGTTCTTCTGCGAACAGTTTACACACAAATTCATTCTGCCCAAGTTTCATGAATGAGACCCAATGTGTTTTTGTCATCATAGAATATGCTGTTTATATCTACACAGGGAGCAGGTCTACGTTTATGGAGATCACCATGTTGCCCCACCATGTTTCTACAGTGGCCCAGAAGACACAAACCAGTGTCTCTAGATAGGGCCATTTGTGTTATCTCGTTTTCGCGTCACCTACCATAGTTAGAAGCCCATCTGCAATGAGCAGTGTCAGAAAAACACTAATTCATTATGTGAAACTGATTTATTTAGTGTTTTTACCTGTTTAAATCACCAGGTCTGTTTGTTTTGGAGAGGAGGAGACCTCTGTGGATAATTCAGCTCCCAGTAAAAAACTCCTGAACAATGAACAGTGAAGGAATTCTAACCAAAAGAAGTTGCAGCTGGTTGCGGTCTGCATTCCTCACCAGCCCTTTATAAACAGAGATCACACTTCAGGGCAGCTACCAAATCCCCTCTTTATGCCACCTTTGCATTTTTACACAGAACCAACAATGTCAGCATCGTGCTGCTCCAGAGCGATTTTACACGGCATGCTGACATCGCGAAAGCAAAGGAGGCGTGATGGGCGTGACATGTAACACAACAGCCTCAGCCTCTGGCCTAGTATGACAAAAACAATAATTTACCATCCCTGTTATATAGCAGCTGATCTCATCCTCTGCTGGGAGGGTAAGGACCTCCTGGACTTCATTGTTTTCCAAATTTGCGGACCTTTCCAGCCGCTGTTTTTCTTCTTTGAGTTAGCTGCTAACTGCTTTTAGCTGCTTTTTAAATATCCCAGCAGTGCGTCGTACACATAACATGTCCTCATAACTTCACACCTGTCCCGTACATGGTCTATAACTGCAGTAAATAACAGCATGAAATTCTGGCCTTGAACAGGCAGTGTTAAAGGAGCTGCCGCTACACTCCACTAAATCCCACTAAATCCTACACACCTGACCTTTAAATGAAAGCAGTGACTGCCTGGAACAATACATTCAAAACTTCAAAAAAAGAACTTCACTTTAGTAATCGTCCAGTAGAAATGTAAAGGACACATGATTTGTAACTAATGAAAAACACTGGTTTGGTCTTTTAACTGAGAGCTAATGGTCGTACAGTGTTTCATCATATATCAAAGATACAAAACATGTGGAAAGTATAAAAGACAGAATTAGTAAATATAGTAACTGTTCCACACTTCGTATTGTTGTTGTATCCCTATTTAAGAATGAAGAAATGGCAACGATGTGCCTCTGTGTGTGTGAATGAAACACTACTATCATTAACAGTCCTGTCCCCCACCGTCTCGTCTGTCATCAGCCCAGTCCCAGCCCTCCTCTGGCTTGCGGTCCGCAGCCTGTGGCAGATTGCTGGTGCGTCCTCAGGTTGCAGATCCAAGCGAACCTCTTCCCACACTGGTCACAGCTGAAGGGTTTCTCCCCGGTGTGAACTCTCTGGTGCTTCTTAAGGTTCCCGGCCTCTGAGAAGCGTTTTCCACAGGTGTCGCAGCGGAAAGGTTTCTCCCCCGTGTGGACTCTTTCATGGGACTCCAGATTGGACAGGCCGGAGAAAGCCTTGCCACAGGTTCTGCAGATGTAGCTCTTTTTGCGGCGCTCGCTGGGTATGATGCTTGCAGCTTGGCTTTCATTGTGACGAGCCTGAAGGCTGGCTCGATGCTGTGCGGCAAGTGCAACGCTGCAAAACGCTGCTGTGGATCCCCTGACAGAGGGAGTCACTGTGGAGCTCATAGTCCTGCTGGTTGAGCTGATACTAGAGAGAGTTGTTTTATCACCACTGTGAGTGTTACTGACAGCAGCTGTGGTAGAGGACAGTGTGGAGGTCTGTACGGAGGGAATGCTGTGGTGCTGCTGCAGCAGCTGAGCCTGTGCGTTTCTTATCATGACTGGTTTTCTGCTCCATGGAGGCTGAGAAAATGGAGCCTGCATCCTCAGAGGCATAGACCCAGATGGTTCCGCTGACAGGGCTAGGAGTAGAAAACAACAGAGCATCAGCACACCGTCTTTACCTCATTTGGAGCCAGAGTTTACGTGGCAGCGATAGTGGCAGTATTGAGCTCGCCGACCTACATTCACAAGGCGCACCATTGATTGTGTGCACTTGATTGGCAAAAGGTCCCCCAATCCCAAATGGATCCCTTACAGACTTGTTGACTCAAGCCCTAAGCCCTTACAGACCTGGGACCAATTCCTTTTCTCCCCCTTAGCCCTTGTCTTGGCCCTTCCCCTTGGTTTTGCGCGTTCACGTGAGGGGAAGTGGTGTCCGAATTCTCCATCAGGTTAGCTCTTTACCTGACGGAGAATTAGGACACCACTTCCTAAGGGATCCATTTGGGATTGGGGTCAATCATGACATCACAACCCCTTTTTATAGAATCATATTACTAATTAAAACCAAGTTTATCAGAAAAATTAATACTTAAATAAAAAACAGTGCTTTAAGTACTTCCTAAAATGACAGATACCATCTTGGGGAAAAATTGACATGTAGTTTGATTTTTTTAGGTTGGCCCGTACAAGGTCTTAAGGTGGGAAATTGACAGTACAGGATTTCCCTGATTATCAATCCCTGCTCCCATTTACACAGGACCCCATGCAGGAAATGTTCCTGAACCTTTCAGGGATAGACTGCATGTGTGAACGGAGTTCCAGTGAGGATGTGATCTGAGGAAGCATCAAATTTTAAGTAATTAGAAATGTTTCCGTTTCTCACCCTTTAAAATTCCCCAATTATATGATCCTTATTCATGCTTGTTGTTGTTGTTCTAACAGTTTGCAGCACCTGACATTTCTGCACAACAAACCAAGAACCACAAAAACAGCAACACAGTAAGCCTCTACAAAGGAAAGGAAACGATGTCTTACCTTGTGACACAGATGGCTGGATCTGAATGGAGGAGCAACTCTGCCCTCCACTCATCCTCGTGGAGCCTTGTGGTGCCTGAAGCACAGGTTGAGGTTGTGCTTCAGTTTCTACAATAATAACTCCATCCTGGTCACACTCTGCTGAGTCGTCAGTGGTGAAAGGACATGAAGGGCCACCGCGGGCTGATATAGACTCATTATCAGGGGCCCAGCGGTTGAAGAACGTCTCCAGTTCAAACAGAGAGTATTCAGAGTTGAGAGGGTTGTTGGTACTGGATCTCTGCTGTTGTTGTGTTTTGGGGTTGGCTGGTGTGTTGGTGTCTGGTACTCTCAGCTGGACTGCCACTACACTGCTGGGGTCTAGGGATATCACAGGCGTCGACTGGGGTGCTGCAGACTGGAGGGGAGGAGGGGCGGGGAGCGTGAGCAGGAGAGAGGTGCATTAAGACCAGATGTTAACTTTAATCTAATCAGGGTACAGCACTGCATCTAAACAAACAGGTGGACATTTTGGGAATCATGTTTTTTCACTTTCTTTCAGATATTTAGATGCAAAAAACAGATAATCTGTCACTGTCTGAAGAAAGAAAAACGAGGCAAGCGCACACACCCCCTTCTACATCCGTGAAGCTGAGGTGGAGCAGGTGAACAGTTTTAGGTTCCTGGGAATCAGCATCACAGAGAACCTGTCATGGTCATTGTAAATCTCCATCCTGGTAGAAAGCTCAGAAACAGCTGTATTTCTTATGGATACTTGAGAAGGCAAAAATGTACACGTGGGTCAGCAGCGGGTGAGAACAAAAATCTATTTTTAATTTTTCAGAACAAAACAAATAAAAAATATGTGCAGTAAGTAACTGTGTAATATTCTGGCATCTAGATCACTATTATCAAGCTGCCATTCCTTTTATTTTGAAAGTCAATCACACAAGTCGAATCCTTGACTCCATCGTCACCAACGTGGAGGATTCCAGAGATAAAACTTTGCAGCCCCAGGATGAGCTATCAGCCTACATCGAGGTTTTATGGTACTGGAAGGAGCGTGCTAAAATGTTTTCTAAGCTGGCAGTGATTGCGCAGAATGTGAAGAATGAAGAACCCAGCTTAATGTGATAAAAGTAGCCTGTGTGCTACAGTCACTCACATTACATCACATAATCATAATCATAATCATCAGTGCAGGTTGGGATGCAGGACTTAATAATGGGTGTGGACAGGTGCAGCTTTGACTTAGACATAATGACAGGTAACTGGTCAGTTCTGGTACTGAGCTTTACGGGTATGGGTGGGTGTGGCTTTTCAAAAATGAGCCCATGCAGGACTCTGTAGAGAGGTATCTCTCTGCTCTCAAACATACTAAATAAGTGACATAGAAGTTTTTGTCAGGCTGGTTTTCCCTTCTGCACTACCCTCATTCCCACTAAACCAAAGTCTCCCTAGGTATACACTATATGTATATAAGGCTTATATCAGTAACTGTATACATTGTTTTATTTTATTTCATTTTATTCAATTTGAATACTAGTCTAAATGTTCTGAGTGTGCATGGTGTGAAAGGGTTCGGAGGTGCCGACAGGTGTATATTTTCCCTTTGAACAGAATTAGGCTCACTGAACATCTCACCCTGACAGAAAGACAGTAAGTGTATTTTTTTCAAAATGTTGAAGTATTCCCATATGCTGTAATACTTTGACAGTGGGATGGGATTTATGAGGTGGGAACCTAGTGATACCTACATCTATTGGTCTACAGGTCCATAGGCGGCCATTTTGAACTTGACTGAATTCAGTGTACGTCTGCATATGGTCTAACAAAGGCTGTTACAGCCCTGTGCTGTGTCTCAAATCGCGTACTTCTACGTTAGTACATTTCCATGTAGTATACTATGTGCACTATGTACTCATTGGCTTAGTGCGCGAATTTCGATAGGGTAGTGTTTGCTCAAACCAAACACGGCTGTTGTGCACTTATCGGAAATGACGACCGTAAATTAGCTAGTTAGCAAACTAGCATTAGCATTCATGTTACTGTTTGCAGGAGCAAATCATTACAGACTGCTAAATTAAATTAACCCAATAAACATACTGCTGGCTTATACCCAACAACAGTATATGGTGCTTAGTGCAAAAACACATGTATAACGACAATGCAGTGACGTTCACGGTCGCACAGTCCTCGGCCGCCATTTCCTCAAAAGTGGTCCCTCCCCTTCGACTACGTAGCCAAGATGGCGACCATTGAGGGCGAGAAGTGTCCATAGTTCCACACTCAACTTCTTGACCGTTTTGAGTGCACCATCCGGGTACTCATAGTGCACTGCATTTTTCCATACTTCTCAGTGTGAGTGCACTTATGCACTCAAAATATTAAGTGTAAGTACAGAAGTATGCAATTTGAGACACAGCACTAGTTTATGACACCGTTTGTTCTTAAAGAGACAGTTCACCCCATAATAAAAAATACATATCCCTCCTCCTACTTGTAGTGCTATTTATCAGGCTTGATTGTTCTGGTGCGAGTTGCAGAGTGCTGGAGATATCGGCAGTAGAGATGTTTCCAAACCACACCGACCGACCATGTCACTGAGCAGAAGGAAGCGTGCATCTACTGCTAGCTCACCTAGCACCACTGAGCTAGCTAATGTTACAGTTCAGCTGAGGAGGATACCATTAATGTTTACATATCGCACTGTCACAAGCATGAGCCTCTCATCCATGAGTAGATGCACACTTCCTTCTGCGCAGTGATATGGTTTACTGGTTTAGTTGAAAGAAAATAGTTCCTACGTGACACTGCTCACAACAAGGTCTGTGGATTAAACTGAGTAACCGGATCATGATTTCTGGAAAAAGACACTGCTGTTGAGTTTTTCAAATGTAATATTTTGGCGCTTTGAGCACCACAAACTGCCATCTAGTTCCATTATAATGGAAAGAAGGCAGACATTTCTACAGCCTTTTTTTGAGCACTACAGGTAAAAGGAAAAACATGTCATTTTGATTTTGGGGTGAACTGTCCCTTTTTAAATGTTCTGGACATCTTTATCACTGAATGACTAACATTTAATCTGCACAAACAGACATCACCTATTAAAGTCTTTAACAACCCTAGACACAATTTGAAAATATATCTTATAAATCTAGTGGGTGGTACATTACAGCCCACAATACTGGCTAAAGGTTTGCCCTGGGGGAGGCAGTGTAGCTTGTGGAGGGGTAGTCCTGAGAAAAGCATGTGTGTGCTTCAGAAATTTGGAGCAATCTAACTCTACATGGAGGCATATAGACCTTCAGGGTATCAGTAAATATAGATTATTGTGAATTAGAACAATGTACTGTATGAGTTATATATTTCATGAGAATATTGTGTCACAATTTTGTAATGTATGATTTATAATGAAAACACAAATTTGCATGTTGAGTTTTTATAAAGTTTTAATGATTTACATTGCAAACTGTGGACACTGAGCAGGATTTTACAAAATTGTGACACAATAGAAAAAGCTAGGGTTACATTTACATTACATGTTTATGCTACAATGTCTTGTATTTTTACATAATAATCACACTTTAAAATGACACATTCCTCAAGAGGAGGATTATTCTTTTAGATTTAAAAAAGAAAAAAATATATATATTGGCGTTTCTCTATTATGAGGACAAACAAAATGCATTTCCACGGTAAGAACATGATATTCACATATACTTCTGGCTGAACATTTCTCTGAACAGTGTTCAAACTCACCACTCTGTCCTGTACTGACAGATATAACTCATTATCTTAGTGACTGGGTTGTTGTTGGTGTTTGGCTTGTTTTGTAGGTTTGTATCTATGACAACCATCAAGTAACTCAAATACAGCCATGGCCCTTAACCCTTAAATTACACTGAACAAGTGTTAGTGAGCACCTCTCATTTTCCAAGATAATCCATCCACCTGACAGGTGTGGCATATTAAGATCCTGATTAAACAGCATCATTACTACACAAGTGTGCCTTGGGATGGTCACAATAAAAGGATACTCTAAAATGTGCAGTTTGATCACTCAATACAATGCCACAGACGTCGCAAGTTTTGAGGGAGCGTGTCATTGGCATGCTGACCACAGGAATGTCTTCCAGAGCTGTTGCCTGCGAAGTGAATGTTCATTTCACCATCATAAGACATCTTCAATGCTGTTTCCCTGAATTTGGCAGTACATCCAACCAGCCTCAAAACCACAGACCACCGCGCTAAGGCTAAGGAGGCAGAGTGGGTCATCCACTAATTGGAAGATCGGTGGTTTGATCGTCGGCTTCTCCAGTCCGCGTGTCAAAGCATCCTTGGCCAAACTGCTCCCAGTGGCTGTTCCATTGGTATTTGAGTGTGTGTAAGTGGAGTAGCAGGTGGCACCTTATACGGTAGCCATGGCCACCAGCGTAAAAGCGCTTTGAGTGGTTGGAAGACTAGGAAGTCAGTATACAAGTGCAGGTCCATCCACAACTACATGTAGCCACAGCAGTTCAGGACTTCCACATCCAGCGTCTTCACCTGCAAGATCGTCTGAGACCAGCTACCTTAACAGCTGAGAGCAACAATTGGTTGGCACAAACCATAAGAAACCGTCTCAGGGAAGCTCATCTGCATGCTCATCTTCCTCACCAGGGTCTTGATCTGACAGCAGTTGGTTATTGTAACCCACTTGTGCAGTTGTGAGGTTGGTTGGATGTACTGCCAATTAGTTGAAAACGACACTAGAAATGTCTAATGGTAGTGAGATGAGCAATCAGGTCACAGGCAACACCTCTGGTGAACATACCTGCAGTCAGCATGTCAATGGCACGCTCCCTTAAAACTCAGACTGCACATTTTAAAGTGGTCTCTTATTGTGACCATCCAAAGGCAAACCTGTGCATTTTGCTATGCCACACCTGCGAGGTGGATGGGTTATCTTGGAAAAGGAGAAGGGCTCACTAACACTGATTTTTACAAATTTGTGACCAAAATTTGACAGACATATACAGTGGTGTGAAAAAGTGTTTGCCCCCTTCCTGATTTCTTACTTTTTTGCATGTTTTCCACACTTAAATCTATCAGTCTGGAAAAGGTTATAAAGCCATTTCTAAAGCTTTGGGACTCCAGCGAACCACAGTGAGAGCCATTATCCA